>NC_140173.1:124903303-125238303 GCF_963971535.1 Notolepis coatsorum
CTGGGGACTTGTGTCTGTTTTGTACCCAACCGAAGGAGGTTTTACATATGCACCAGTTAGATCATACCGGGGCAAGTTTTTTGTTTTCATGTTTGATTCAAGTTTTCCGAAAATTTTCCTCAACTAAAACTCTGTTCCATCTCTCTTCCTCATCTTCTCCCTCCTGCACACTTCACTACAGGACCACGAGACCTCTGCCCCTTGGCTGGTGGCAGGTGTGTGTGTGTGTGTGTGTGTGTGTGTGTGTGTGTGTGTGTGTGTGTGTGTGTGTGTGTGTGTGTGTGTGTGTGTGTGTGTGTGCATGTGTGTTTGTGTGTGTGTGTGTCTGTGTGGCAGAGTTCTTTCGGAAGACGCGGGCAGAGCAAATTAAAACTCACCGCAGGAAATGAGCGCCCTTGGCACTCCTCTTCCCAAGCAGCTGCACACACCCCAACCATCATCTGCCATTTTGACACATCCACGGGGCGTAGCAGGCAGCGACAAGGGGGGGGGGGGGGGGGGGGGGGCACGGGGTGCCAACGCGACACCCACGGCTGCGAGCATCGCCGGGCCGCAGCCTCCAGCCAAACAGGTGTGTGACATCATGCCGCTGGTTCGTCTTCGGGGGCCTGGGGAGCAGGCTGGGGGGACTGGAACAGAGAGAGGGGGGGGGGGGGGGCAGGGGAAAACAAAGGGAGGTTAGGTCTCTACCTGACAAGCTCATTGATAACGTTTGGACACGAGCCCTGAAGTCGATGGCAAATTGCCTCTAATGTCTCCTGGAGATCACGGGCCAAAGTCAGGTGCTGGGCGCTAAATGGGCTCATTAGTTATGATTTTTTTTCACTCTCTTTCTTTCTTTACATTTTTTTTAGAGGTAGAGTGCGGGGGGGGGGGGGGGGGGGGGGCGAGACACGTGGATACAGGGCTCAAACTAACTTTTGCCACTACTGACCCGAACCCGTCCCAGAAATGTTTTATTAAGCATCCCGACGTACTTAACGACCGTCTCAAGATATGCATGTTTTTTTACATTAGCAAGACAATCCTCTATGATCATAATACTCAGTAAACTAAGATGGATTGAAATTCAATTGAAATTGAGAAAATGCTGACTAAAGACTAATGCATAGCCATTAGGCAATGAATTAGGCATAATTAAGAAAAATAAGGGAGTATAAGTGATATCTTCTGAAATAGCAAAGTTGAAATATCCAAATAGTGCTGGAGCCAGCTGTGTTTGTTGATAGACTCTGTCACAAGCTAAATAGCGATCTAAGCGATCATCAACATGTAAAGAATTATAATGTTGCTTGTGCAAGCCCATCTCCTTCACTGGACACGTTCTCTCTTTCTCTCACACATGATTGTCCATAGTTAACTCACGATTAATCACAAATTAATCACGTTTTTTTTATCTACCTTAAACGGATCTTTTTCAAGTTCCAAGTTTTAATACTCTTATCAACATGAGAGTCAACAAATGCTTGCTTTATGCAGCCATTTAACACAAAAGGATGACCCTCATGCATTGCAAATTTGCATCAAATTCAAAACAGAGTGATGCACAAAATAACTTAAAGGGGACATGTACTATAAATGTCATTTTTCAGTCTCTAGCATTGTATTATAGTAATAGGAGTTCGTATCAATGTGTTTTAGTGTCTAAATACCATATTGGCGGATTGCTCTGATTCAGCTCAGCCCCTTTCCTCCTCCAGTAAATTAGGCCATCTTGATTTGAAGGCCTGAGTCACGTCATTCGGGCTCTGGGTAGCAGACAGTGATGTGATTGGCTCTGAGGTTGGAGCTAATGCCCGCCCCCATTCTACCTAGACTAGACAGCGAGTGGAAGCCACTTCCTCATGCTGCGAGGCGGAGTGGGGCCCGACGCCTCTGCGTGCGCTCTGGAGGGAGAGAGAGATGGAGATAGAGGGAGCACTTGGGGGGGGACCTGCTGCGCGACACACGGGAGAGGGGAGGAAGGGAGGCCCACAAGCTGCCGTGCGGCGGGTCCCCCCCCCTCCCTCTGTATCTCTCTCTCTCTCTCTCTCCCTCCGGAGTGTGTGCAGAGGTGTCGGGTTTCGCTCTGGAAGCTCTCTCTCTCTCTCTCTCCCACCCCCCCTCTCTCTCTCTCTCTCTCTCCCTCCGGAGTGTGTGCAGAGGTGTCGGGTTTCGCTCTGGAAGAAGTTCTCTCTCTCTCCCACCCCCCCCCCCCCTCTCTCTCTCTCTCTCTGTCTACCAGTCGCAGACTGTGTGGGCTGACTGTCACTCAAAGTGCTTATGGGCGGAGCCAGGCCATAACAGCCTGAAATCTTGAAGCTGGAAAATTATGGTTTTGAGTACTTGATTAGAAATATAAAACAATGCATTTTTTTGAAAAAAACCTTACAGATGTCTTCAATAGACTAACAAGAATTGTGTAAAGTTGCCCAAATAGTGCTAGGAATAGCAGTACATGTCCCCTTTAAAAGAAAACAATAATTTAAAACAATGAATAAAGTGTGCATGAAATAATACGGGAAAGAAAACGTTAGGAACTTGTTACATTCACCCACACAAGGGCTGAGTAATCACCCCCCCCTCTCTCTCACACACACACACTCTCCCAGCTCTCTTTCTCCTTCCTCATCTCTCACCCCCCTCTCTCTCTCTCTATGTCTCACACACACACACACACACACACACACACACACACACACACACACACACTTCAGAAACAAACATAGTATCAATGAGAGCATCAATAATACACCTGAGTGAAGTCTAGTAAAAAGAAGAAAAAAAAAGGTAAAAGGTAAAATTCTTAATCGTGAGTTAAAAAAAATAGTGGCGTTAATAGAATCGGGCGATAACACGTTAATACCGCGTTAACTTTGACAGCCTTAGTAAATATATTACTCTGGGACTTCCGGTTTACGCTCAGATCGGATGGCGGCGTAGCTTTTCCGAGCTCTGCGACCACTTCACTTTTATATTGATTACGACGTTAATTTTACAACATACTTTCACATGATACATCGTAGAGATGGCGAAACAAATATCAAACAAGTTGGCGACATTAACACTTTCCGTGCCAGCAGGGGGAGCACGGGTTGGCTCTGGATTGCCAACGCTCTATTCAATGAGAGAGAGCACATTTGCGAACACATAAACTATATCTTAAATTATGGCTATGTGTCTAATACGCCTGTCGCTTATCAATGACTTGTTTGCAGTCAACATTGTCGAAACAGATTTTTTTTAATCGGTTAATTTCCGTTTTATACCATTTTGAAAAATTTACTGTAATACACAAAACACGTTGTCATTTTTCGGCCTATTTATGAATCGTTTTCAAATAAACGCTAGTATTATCGATAGTATAATTATGTGTACTTATGCACGCTAGAGAAGCGTGTTGAAAAATCTATTATCTTATTTCCTGATCAGCACACACACACTCACAGCCACACACATATGGGACACGTTGATATATAGGTGAAAAGAGCTCTGATTATCCCAAGACTGGTAAAAATAGATTCCTTACCTCAGATCAGATGTTCTCCAAAAAGATTATTCCAATTCCTGATCGCCATTCCAAATATCGATCGCGTTGATTGATCCAACGCTGGGTACTGAAAATACCGATTCCACGCTGTTCTGAGGGTGGGCAATGAGTGGGATCGTCTCCGGTTACATGCCTGACAAGTAAAATGTGGAATCCGGACTCTTTTTTTCCCATCCATTTCATTCAGTCCAATCCAATGGGGTGCAATACCATCCGGAGAGACGATAGGGGGCGGTATTTTCCCTGTTCGAGCTCAGACAGATCCCCACTGGTAACGTGGGGCTAGATTGATGAAAAATGAATGGAAATCGATAATAAAAATAATAACGATTAAATAACGAGATTTCTCGTTCTTGGCACTCAACGCATGGCATGAACTAACGAGATTTCTCGTCGTTGGCACTCAAAGTGTTAAATCAGGTGGACGTTGAATGTATCAGGTCTTTATTCCATGCTGAGCTCGATGCTAGCATGCTCCAGCTAACCAACAGACTGGACTCGCTCCAGGAGGATGTAGCTAGCGCGACCATGCGGCTCTCTAGGGTGGAAGAAGGGATGGCAGAGGTTGCGGCCGTAGCTGAAACCAACTCCACCGAGATCTCGGCGATTGAAGATGAATTCCTTTTTTACGAAAATAAGATCGCTGACCTAGAGGACCGGAATAGAAGGTGCAACGTGAGAATTTACGGCTTGCCCGAGAACATTGAAAACGAGGCGCCGATTCATTATCTCGAAAAGATGATTCCACAATGGTTTCCGACCGTTTCTAAACCAGAGATTGAGCGGGCGCATAGAATATTCAGGAATGGCCCCCCGGAGAAGGGGCGAACGTCCACACGCTTACATTTTTTGCTGCCTGCAGTTCCCTACACGTCAGGCTATTCTACAAGAGGCCAGGAAACACCCTCCAAAAGTGGGTAAATCTACCCTCAGATTCGCCACGGATTTCAGTGACCATGCCGCCAGACGTCGCAGGGCCTTCTCTAAAGCTATGGGAGTTACTCGGGAGAAGGGCATAGAAGTCTACCTAATATACCCTGCGACTCTGAAGATCAAGATGGGCCGCAGAGTTGTCTCCTGCAACCACCTATTCACGTCGCCGTCCGAGGCGGAGAGGTTCCTTCGACGCGACACAACGTCCCCCCCGTCCGAGGATGGAGAGCCGGCCCCGGCGGAGCAGGCGACAGGCATCGGGGAGTGACAGGCCTCGGAGCCTTGGTATGCTAAGCTCGAGCTATGCAAATTTTCGGGCTCTCTCAGCTAACTATAACGTTCCACTCGCCTACCACGGCCTTTCGGTCCAACGGTAACACTCATGGTTTATCTACGCTGTATATTTCCAGAAATGGGTATGCACATTGACTATTTTCAAGTATAATTCAGACGACTTGTGCTTTTTAACGCATTGGTCTTTTTATTGTCTGCGCATTGAACTTCGAACTGGACTTCGCATTGACTGTCGCATATTGTCTTTTTTTTTATTTGCACTTGGACAAACTGTGCTTCACAGGTTTCACTCAAACGAACTATGTGCTAACGTATCTGCCGGTCGAGGGGGATGGCCCTCTCTTGGCGGAGCTATCTACGTGAATCAGGATAACAGGCCTTGAGCCTGATTAAACTAAGCTCAAGGCATGCTGGTTGTCCAGCTCTCCTAGCTAACATTACCATTGCCACGTGTCTACTATGGTTTATTTTTTAGCTCCGGCTGAATGATAACACTCAAGGTTTGTATCCACTGGGTTATCTCAATGACGGGTAGGCCTACGTATGTTGCCCTTTTCTCAAGGTCAACTCAGACTAACTGTGTTTTAATGCACCTGTTGTTATCGTCTGCACTTTGAACTTCACATTGAACTCTGCATAGATTTCTTCTCTCAGTTGAGTGAAGTGGGTTCCTTTTTTCTAAATTGTTACGATATATCTTACTTGTTATTAGTATGGTTAAGATACATAATGTTGTTTGTCACCAGCTTGGCTGGCCGTTCACACTAATACTTGGCTGTATTAGAGGGTGGGAGAAGCTGGCGGGGTGGGTCCGGGTCGTTGTAAACAGCGACTCCTACAGTTCGGTCGGGGCGCCTGCTAAGCGCGGATAGGACCTGAGTGGGATAGTGTGATCCTTCCACACGCTACGCCCTCTCAGGGAGGATCCGCACTGCCAGGTGAAAAGAAGCGGTTGATTGGCTGGACGTGTGTCGGAGGAAGCACGTGATAGCCTCCACTCTCCCAGATGATCTGACTGTGGGGGGTAAGTGCGCAGCGACCAGGAAGGGGATTGGGAATTGGCATACGACTAACATTGGGATGGGAGAAAATCGGAGGAAAATGGAGGGGGGAAAAGATATAATAAAAAAAAAAAAAAAAGATACATAATGTTGTTGTGGTTGCTGTGCTCGGTCAAGGTTGACCAACTGATGTTTGATCGATACCGGACAAGTATTTTGAAGTGGGGGAGGGGGGAGGGAATGGGGCATTGCTGTGTTTTTTGTTTTTCTTGCCAATCGACTCGCTCTGTTTTATTTTTGTTTTCACGCTCACGCTCGGAACTCAATAGGACCTTAACAAGTGGATATGTATCTATTATGGTGTTCTACTCCAAACGAATTACATTCAGTCATACTGCAGCCTTTTTAGACTATGGCTAATTTGAACATATTGATCTGGAATACAGGGGGTCTCAATATACCACATAAACGCACAAGTGTACTAACGTGGCTAAAAAGGAAGGAAGTGGACCTTGTTTTACTGAGTGAAACACCTTTTATTGGCGGATAACGCAAAAATGGCAAATAAATGTTACCATAACATAAGTTCTTCTTCTTTTAGCACCAAGGCCCGTGGGGTAGCCATAATAGCAAAACAAAAATGTTATATTAAACTGTTAGATGTGTGGTCTGATGCAGATGGTCGAATTACTATTGCTAAAATGGAATGTTCGAACCAAAAAATTGCGCTGATCTCTGCTTACGCCCCTAATTTGTATGACGCTAACTTTTATGCTGTACTCACCGCAGCTATGCTGAAATGACCTGATTACTCATTAATAGTAGGAGCTGATTTTAATGCAGTTTGGGATCCATTGATTGATAGGTTCAATCACGCTGAAACCTCTGATCAGAAGCAAGCTACCACAGCCCTACAAGCCTGGTCTATTGGTCTAAGGACACAGGGGTAATCGATATGTGGCGATCGCTCAACCCTTCAACAAGAGATTATTCCTTCTTCTCATCGAGACATAAGACTTTTTCCAGGATTGATTATGTTTTTTCTTCCCCACGTCTATTTGATAGCTTTGATGTTGACTTATTGCCCATTGCACTTTCAGACCACAAAGGTATCCTACTTAACACTTTGAGTGCCAACGACGAGAATTCTCGTTCTTTCATGCCAACCGCTCAGTGCCAACGACGAGAAATCTCATTATTAATCGGTATTTTTTTATTAGCGATTTCCATAAATGTTTCATCAATCTAACCTCACATTACCACTGGGACTCTCTCTGAGCTCGAACAGGGAAAATACCGCCCCCTATCATCTCCCGGATGGTAATGCACCCTTTGGAATGGAGTCAATGGAAATGCATGGGGAAAAGAAAATCCGGAATCCTCATTTTACTTGTCAGGCATGTAATCCGAGCCGATTGCAGTATTTGTGGTCCCTCAGAACAGCGTGGAATATGTGTTTCGAGCACCCAGCGTTGGATCAATAAACGCGATCGATATTTGGAATGGCGATCAGGAATTGGAATAATCTTTTTGGAGAACATCTGATCTGAGGTAAGGAATCTATTTCACCAGTCTTGGGGTAATCAGAGCTTTTTTCACAGATATATCAACGTGGGCCCTATATGTGTATGTGTGTGTGTGTGTGTGTGTGTGTGTTGATCAGGAAATAGATAATCGATTTTTCAGCCCGCTTCTCTAGCGTGCATAAGTACACATATGCTATCGATAATCTAGTGTTTATTTGAAAACGATTCATAAATAGGCCAAAAAATTACAAAAAGGTTTGTGTATTCCAGTAAAGGGCGATTCCTGTAGAATCTCTTTTTCTTTCTGGAAATCTCCAAAAACGAGCGTTTTTCAAAATGGTATAAAACGGAACTGTACCAATGAAAAAACAATCCGTTTCGACAATGTTGACTGCAAGCAAGACATTGATAAGCGACGGGCGTATTAGACACATTTAAGATATAGTTTATGCGTTTGCAAATGCGCTCGCCCTCTCATTGAATAGAGCGCTGGCACTCAAGCGCTAAATCGTGCGCCCCCTGCTGGCACTGAAAGTGTTAAGGGTTCACTCAGTAAAATAACGTCCCGCGCCCCTAGATGGCGCTTTAACTCTATACTGCTGAAAAACGGGGAGTTTAACTTGCAATTTAAAGAGAAGCTCACTGAATTCCTGCAGTTTAATGCTGGCTCGGTACAGGATCCCAGAATTCTATGCGGTTTTATCAGAAGTAACACTACGCTCTTTGCATCTAATCTCCGCAAGGGTCGTCTCTCCAAGTTGGTGGAATTGGAAAAGCTTCATGCCACGTTGATCTCTTCATTGCAGCACAACTACTCTAGTCGTCTGGAGCGTCAAATTAAGGTAGTGAAAAAAGAGATTAACTCCATTTTAAGACAACAATCTGAATTTCAAATGCACAGAACAAGACAGCACTACTACTTTCACGGCTCCAGGCCTAGTCACCTACTAGCTATGAAGATACGTGCCAGTGAACAATTTGCCGATATCCCTTCGGACCAACAGGGGGAGGTAACCACCAACCCCAAAAAGATTAATGATACATTTAGCTCTTTTTATTCCAACCTGTACAAGTCAGAGGTGGTCTTTGATCACACTAAGCTGGAGGACTTTCTTAATCAAATCAACTTACCACAGGTCTCAGAAGATGACGCTAAGCGGTTAGCTGCACCTATCACACTAGATGAGCTTAGGGAGGCGATTGCTGATATGCAACGGGGCAAGGCTCCCGGTTGGGACGGCATTCCACCGGAACTCTATCTTGCATTCTGGGATGTACTCGGTCCCTTATTACTTTCAATGATTTTACACTCAATCGAAGAGGGCAATTTTTCCAGAGATGTTAATATGGCGCTTATATCTGTCTTACTCAAGAAAGATAAAGACCCCACCGAATGTGGCAGCTACAGGCCCCTCAGAGCCGATCTTAAGCTATATGCTATATTCTAGCCACCCGACTTCAAAAGCATATGACATCCCTAGTTCACCCTGATCAGACCGGCTTCATAAGAGGCCGCCTGGTTACTGATAACATCAGACGGTTACTGCATGTGATTGATGCCAGCAAGGATGTTGCAGTTCCTACAGCGGTCATGTCATTGGACACAATGAAGGCATTTGACAGATTGGAGTGGACTTACTTGTGGGCAGTTCTTAAAAGGATGGGGTTGGGAGAGAGGTTCATTCATATGATCAAAGTTCTCTACACAGGGCCTTCAACCATGATCTTAACGGGAAAGTTCTGCTTGCCACTCTTCTCTGTCTCGCGCTCTTCTAATCCTGGACTTTTCGCCTTATCCCTCGAACCTCTAGCTCAATACATAAGACAATCCCAAATGATATCTCCTGTTTCAATTCAGGGCACACATCACTATATCAGCTTATACGCAGATGATGTACTCCTGTGTATGCAGAATCCATCCGTTTCTCTACCTCATCTGCTCAGCGTGATAGATGAATTTGGCAGCCTATCCGGCTTTAAGATCAACTGGCCAAAATCTGCTTTTCTTCCACTTAATGAGCCTGCGAAGGCTACCATCCTACCTGCAAACATTCTTATGGTGGAGCACTTTAAATGTCTCGGATTGAAATATTCCCTACTATTAGCCAGACGGTAAGGTATAATTACTCCAGCTTGGGTGACAGGATTACGAATGACTTCAACAGATGGTCCAAATAAAAAAATTCATTACAGGCCCGTGCGTCAATAATGAAAATGAATATTTTACCCAGAATTAACTTTATCAGCTCCATGCTCCCGTTACCTCCTCCTGTTGGTTACTGGCAGAAATTGCACTCTGCCATATATAAATTTGTTTGGAACAATAAACGCCCGCGCTTGAAGAGATCAACTGCCCAAAGAAGTAAACTCGATGGAGGCTTAGCATTTCCAGACTTTTCAATTTTCAAGCTTTCTCTCTGAGACCTCTGATCACTTGGTTTGACGCTCAAGCAGCCGTGTCTTGGCGACCATTGGAGGAGAAGATGGTGTCCCCACATAGACTTCAAGATATTGTGTATACCGGCGGTCAGGTGGCGTAGCGGAGATTGCATTCGTCACCAACGAGACGCTGGGTTCGCGTGTTCGAATCCAGCTCCCGACGTTGTCACCAGCTTGGCTGGCCGTTCACACTAATACAATTGGCAGTATTAGGGGGTGGGGAAAGCTGGCGGGTGGGTCCTGGACGTTGTGGACAGCGACCCCTACAGTTCGGTCGGTGCGCCTGCTCAGCAAGGATAGGATCTGGAGAGAGGTAGTGTGGCCTCCCACACGTTACACTCTCCCAGTGAGAATCTGCGCAGCCAGGCTGCCGGCTGGCTGCGCATGCGTCGGAGGAAAGCATGTGACAGACTCCGGCCTCTCGGACCAACAGTAGGGGAAAGTGCGCAACAACCAGGAAGGGGGTTGGGAATTGGCATAACGACTAACAGTGGGATGGGAGAAAAATCGGAAAAAGGAGGGGGGAAAAGATAATAAAAAAAATAAAAAAATAAAAAGATATTGTGTATACCAACATTTCAATTAAGCAATGCAAATTACGATTTGGCCCTCTTATCACACATGGCATTACAGCCAGAAAGCATGTACTAACCGCCATAAATGGCACACGCACTCCCCTCTATTTAATAATAATTTACTCCTTATTGGACAACAACCTATTAGGTACCCTAGATGGGAAAAGAAAGGCATCCACACGTTGGGGGATATCTTCGATAACTCTGGTCTCCGTTCTTTCCAGGATCTATCCAACGGATATGATCTCCCCGGAACCTCCTTTTTCTTTTATTTACAAATAAGAGCAGCTCTGAGGGCTCATGGCGTTCCATGGGATGTTCCACTAGAGCGTCACCGTTTTCACAAATTATTTTATGACAAAGGGACATCGAGAGGCTTCGTTTCTGACTTTTATCGCCATTTACTTATGTCCTCGTATAAAGACCTTCCCCTGGATACGATTTGGAGAAAGGATGTCCCGGAGTTGGATGTAGATTTTGAATGGGATGCAGTCTGGGAAAATGTTCGGTTATCCTCACGCAACCCAGATAACCAACAGATTCATAAAAATGTTGTTCACAGGACTTATTTGACCCCCAGACGATTGAATCTAATGGGTCTCAGACCTGACTCTCGATGTACCTTATGTCCAAACGGTGCCACCGGAACATTTATGCATATGTACTGGGAATGTCCTCCTGTTGAGCTCTTTTGGGAAAATGTTACCTCCCAGCTATCAGATATTTTCTCTCTGACCATACCTGTTCTGCCTTCTGTATTGTTATTGAATGATGTTTCTCAATTACCGACCTCTATACATGTGAAGAGACTCATTCTAGCCGGCCTCACAGCCGCCAAAAAATGTATTGCCTCAAGATGGGTACACCCAGATAAATTATGCCCGAAGGTATGGATTCTCACTTATCTTGATGTGATTTATCTGGAGATATCCCCTGCCAGGGTTATAGGGGTTAATGAGTCGAATATCGCGATCTGGTTGGCAGCTGTTGCAAAGATAAAAGAGCGCATATAACTCGATTGCTGAATAATATTTTATGTATTAACTCACGTTCAGGTCCTGGGGTGAGCGAGAGAGAGTGTCCATGTGTCTTAACACTTTGGTCGCCAGGCTTATATTCTTAATAAACCATCCCACGCCAGCTCTATTTGTCTATGGAGAAGTTCCCCTTCTTTGCAGGGCTATAACTTTTTAAATTGTATTGCTAAATTGACATTACTATGGCCCATTCAACATCAAGTATCTATTGTTCAGGGTGTAGCAACGTTATACTTTTTCATTCACATATTCATACTAAAATACGGTCTAAAGTATAAGTATGTTTTTATCGTTTTCTGCAGCTTTCTCCAGAATGTGATTTATAGCCCTACATGCATTATATTGATGATTGTATACAGTGTCAAATGGACATGCTTCTAGAAGTTACTACTTATCATCTGATGTTGACCGGATGGGGGGGGGGGTTGTTTATAATTCCGTGGCCAACGTTAGATGATTCATCTAGTGTGGGTGATATGATCATCAGAGCAGTTTATATCGAACACGTTAAAAAATAACGCTGAAACTAACCATAGCTTCCTCGGGCCGTTGGGCGATGAGCGTGGAGCAGAAATATTCCTATTATGGGATGTAGAAATATGCGATCCATCTCCAGGTTGTATAATAGTATATACGTCCAAATCATGTTGTTTATCGAGTTATCGGTAACGGATCACTATCCATTGTGTCGCGCTCGAGTCCTGGGACTATTAGCGAGTGATCGGACCGAATTGGAATGAGCACCAGCTTCCATTTCCTGTTTCCGGTTTGAGCGATCCGCCGATCGGCCACCAGATGGCGCTCTTGAACCGTTGGAGAGTTGAGAGGGGATCAACAGTAGATCTCAAGTCTCCGGGGGAGAAATATGATTGCGATCACAGATTTTTGAAATATTGATATCAAAGACGTGGTACAGCGTTTTTGGCGACCATAGTATTAATTTTGTAGTTTACTTTTTGTTGTCTGTTTATATTCCTTTCTCTTACATAATTAATTTATACTACAACTATTCTATTTTCATTATTCTGATTTAATTGCATACTGTCATTATCGTTATTATTATTGCTGTTATTGTCCTGTGAGTTCTTGTTTATTATTATTGTTACTGTATTGTGTTGTCTTGTTTCGTGTAAAAAAGAGAACAAATAAAAAAATATTTGATAAAAAAGAAAAAGTTAATATATTACTCATGGCTATAACATAACATACATTATATTCCTTTTTTCCTGTGGTTGATTAGTACTTTATTTACATATTTTGAGTGAGATCTGACTGTAAAATGTATATATATGAGGCTGAACAGCCAACGCCATCAACAATATTTTGGGATGAGTGCAGAGCAGGTGTCCTCCCCATCCCTCACTGACACATTGTAACCTCACAGAGTAGCTACCTCAGATGAAGAACCATATAAGTCCATTTGACATTTTCAGAGGAACAATGTTTTCAAAATATTATTATCTAAAGATGGTACGTTAGAGTGTTGTGTTCATTCATAGTTAAAGACAGTAGAAGTTGAGTACTTTGTTATCTAAAGATGGTAAGTTAGAGTGTTGTGTTCATTCATAGTTAAAGACAGTAGAGGTTGAGTACTTTCTGGTGATACAGTATATCACATTCACACTCCCAAGTGATTTGGATTGATTTTAAAACTACAAATACATGGGCTGTCCAAAAGATTTTTAAAACGGTTCTTCAGTGCAAGGGTTCAATTTATAACATAATGTGTTTTAAAAGTTCCTGCTGTGCATGTACACTTCTGGAGCCCCTATAGCAGGGGTGGGCAATTATTTTTCCCGGGGGGCCGAATGAGCAACTGAAAATATGTTGGAGGGCCGGGCCAAAATTCCAAACTCAATTATGCATAATATACATTTTATTTCTATATAAAAAGCAGTAAATGGCATTGTTTTGACCCCTGGTAAGAGTGTATGTTATTATTTGGCAATTAAAAGGTGAGGTTAGCTTTCAAAAATATCATTTATTCAAATAGAATTTATTTCCAAAATGATAAACAAAATGTGAAACATTAATAACAAAGGGCATGTATGAAAAAGTGCTATACAAATAAAGTTATTATTTTGAGTTTCATATACTATTGAAACAAGGATTTTCTTAGCTTTCTAAAGACATCACGTCATCTTATAGCCAAAATAAACAAGACATGTCACTGAACTGTGTAAAGAAAAGTGTCCCAGTAGCCTTTTTTACTTTACATGCCTATATTAAACATTTAATGTTTTCAGAACTGTACAAAAAAAAGAAAAAAAAATATCAAGTGTCCCATTTCACTTGTTATATTTCCACATTTTAGTGTTCAGCTCTTTTTTTTCTTCATTCAGTGTGATAAATCCAGTCTCTGTTGAGCTTTAACAAGTCCATCAAAGTCAGGTTGCATGTCTGAGGTGGAGATGCGAAGCACAGCTGCCAGATGTTCATCAGTGAGAGAGGATCTGTACCTGGACTTGGTAAACGTCATGACTGAGAATGTCTGTTCACATATAGGTGGATCCAAAGAGAACCAACATCTTCTGAGCATGTCTTCTCATGTTTGGAAAGTTCTCCTCCTTGAGAGCAGAGTAGAACTCTAGCAGTGGTGCTGACTTAAAGTGCTCTTTCAGTAGTGAATCAGACTGCAGGTCAATGAGTTCAAGCTGAACATCAGTGGGTGCACTATCAACACTGCAGGTAAAGGGAGAGGAAACCAGCTGCATTTCATCCTCAACCTTTTTGAAATCTTGAAAACGCCTTGAAAATTCATCATGCAGTGCTCCCAACATGAATGAGTACCTGTGCCGGTGATCAGCTGATGGTTTGACTTCTTTCAGGGTTTTCATGTGTTTGAGATTGTTGCTGCCTAGTTGCCTTGAAATTAATTGCAACTTTGTCATGAAGGCTTTCACATGGCTATGCATTTCATGAGCAAAAATGCCCTTGCCCTGCAGTTGTGTGTTCAGTAGGGATGGGTACCGTTCACATTTGAACCGATACGGTACCGGTACCTGTGAATCGATACCGGTACCCAACGGTACCCTTTTTCTGTACTTTAGTCTCCAAAAATGTTATCTACCTACCTCAGTTGTGAAAAAAGAAATCCAAACTTCAAATAACCACACTTTCGACCGTTTTCGGCTTGCCCCGACTGCTTTGTTGTTGAATCAAGTCAAATCCTAGGTAAGCGTATATTGTGCGTGTGAACGTTGACATGAAAAAAAAAAGAAAAAAAAATATATATATTTTTTTATTATCATGTAATCTTTCGCGGGCCGGTCAGAATGCCCAGGTCGCGTGTAGCTTTATGCCAAGCAAGCAGTGCAAAAATTTACCGTAGTGGCGTGCAGTAATGCGCCTTTCATTTTCCGCCGCCCAGCGCCCAGGTCGCGCGGAAATAGGCTGTCTATTGCCATTCTCTTTGACAAACTCTAACCTTAACCAGCTCCTTAACAACGCCTAAACTTAACCGTTCTAACCTTAACCAACTCCGAAACAATGCCTAACCTTAACCTTAACCTTAACCATGCCTAACCTTAACCATAGAAATTATATTGCCATTCTCTTTGACAAACTCTAACCTTAACCAGCTCCTTAACAGCGCCTAAACTTAACCGTTCTAACCTTAACCAACTCCGAAACAATGCCTAACCTTAACCTTAACCATGCCTAACCTTAACCGGCGAAAGAATACACGTTAAAAAAAAATCACGTTAAAAAATATTTTCGATGGGATTCGAACTCGCCAGCAAACGAGCCATAGGATCCACAGCCATGTGGCCTTGCCAATTGAGCTATTGCTAGATACTGAATAAGGGGCGGTGACTTATATATATTGAGCTCCGCTCGTGTCGAACCAAGGCGGGATCTCATGCGCATGCGCGGGCACCTCGCGCGAGCACGCCGGCGCACGCACGCACCTGAGCGAGCACGCCGCCGCCGGTGCACGCACGGTAGCATTTGTCTGAAAAGAAGGGCGCTTTACCGCACTGGCGTGCGGTGACGAATGCGGAAGCATTTTTGCACTGCTTGCTTGGCATAAAGCTACAGGCGCCCAGGTCTGCCCTATAGTAATGAGTTGGGTGTTTGTTACCAGCATTGTGTAATTTGGTCTGTAGCTTCAATGATATACATTATACAACATAAAATTATCTCTCCAAGGTGCTGAACCATAACATTTACAAACCAAACAACATCCCACAATAATAACTGTAGCTTCACTGATTGACATATTAAAACCATAACAATCTGTTTGTTTATCCAGTTTTGATGTTTTTTTAATCTGGTATCTGGTATGATATACTCGAGGCTCATGGAAAGAATAAACCAGATGCTGAAAATATCCTGAACTCTGCGCCATAGCGGACCAGTATGATACAGGGAACAAACTTAACTTTTTGACTTACCAGCCATTTGGCTGGTAGATTTTTAAAAGTACCAGCCGGGCAGATTTTTTACTAGCCAAAAATTATAAATAGCTTTTTAGTATATCGCCATGTGTTATTATTACATATAATACTCTCATATGCTATTTTCAATTAATATCATAAACAACATAAGGAATATTAGCATAATTTTGAGTGGACTGAAGGAATGAGTCAGCGTTAATAGTTTTAAATGCAAATAATTTAATGAAACATAGAAGTGGGGTCGGGACACACACACACACACACACACTGTGTTTCAACTCACCACCCCAGCATCATATTGTAGTCTGTCTTAAAACTTCCACTCCTCTCGAAACTTTTTTATATTTGAATATCAACATTATCTGTCCATCCTCAGTAATCCTCAGTTTACTATAATATACTCCTGTCCTGAGTCCTGACTAGTGACTCCGTCGTCTTTCCAAACGCACGCACACACACACACACACAGGGAAAGGGAGAGTGCCCCCCCCCCCCCATTTCTCTTTCCTCAGTGCTGTTCACTATGGCTCTGCCTCATCTGATCATTAGGATTAGCTTGTTAGCTTACGTTAACGTTGTAGTGATTGGTACATAAACGTTCATTTCGGGCGATGTGGGCATAAAGGAATGGCGACGGTGCAAAGCATGTAGCTGCATTGGACTCGTTGTGAGAAGAAAAAAAACATCACAGACTTATTTCGCATCTGTAGGCGCACTGCTGTGTTAACGCTGCTGTGTTGACGCTGCTGCTCTGTTTGCAAGAAAGTGAAACACGGAGTGGGCAGATATCATATGACTCGCGGAGTTGCTAGAGGGTTTTTCAAAATAAGAGTATCATATGAACCTGAACGTTGCTAGCTGCCGGAGCCCAGATATTATGACTGGAGCTGCGCTTGGGGAGGCAATGAGACCCGCACAGGATTTTCAAAATAAGAGTATCGATATGAACTACATGCCAGCTGGCAGGCAGACTATTATTTTTAGCCGCCAGACGGTAAATTTACACGCATTTGGCGAATGGCGTCTAGTTATTTTGTTCCCTGAGTATGAACGCTCCAATCGGTTAATATGGGCACTGAAAGGAAACTGGCTGCGCTTCCTAGGGCTTCAGTGTCCTGTGTGTTCCCGGTGTCACTCGCCTTCTTCCAATAAGAGTGCGGACTCCCCTGCCAAGCACTCGCTCTCAAAAACTCAGCTACAAGGACTTTATGATTAAATGTTTGTAATTCCTTGGTTTTCAAGTGTAGTGCGTGAAAGGACAACGTACGCAATTTTTTTTTAATCCTTCAGGCCGGGAAATATAGCATGAAATATATAGACAGCGGCACGGTGGTGTAGTGGTTAACACTGTCGCCTCACAGCAAGAAGGTCCAGGGTTCGATTCCCGCTTGGGGACCAGGTTTCCATGATGCCAGGTACCCAGGTGGGGTATCTCCCAGGCCTTTCTGTGTGGAGTTTGCATGTTCTCCCCGTGCTCGCAAGGGTTTCCCCCCCGATAAGATAAACCCAATTGTTACAAAGGGTCAGATTAAACCGAATATATATATTTATTGCTTGAGATCCCTTGTATAATATTTGTATATCGTTTGATATCCCTTGTATATTCTTTGTATATATACACGGAATATCCCTTTACCTGGGTACAAACCAGACCATAATATTCGCTCTCCTATTGGACAGCGACCCCTAGGCGCCAACGACCATACCCCCAATGGCAAGTTCAAAGGCAACGCCAAGGCATGTCTCAACATGTCCAGGTTTGCGCAGTAATACGAGACAGAACTGAGGTTGGCACTAGATAATTCACCTTACGTATAAATACGCCGCAGGTGGAAACAGCAGCAGTTCGTTCATTACTAGAAAAGCCTTCACCACGAGTCAACGACCAAGTGAAGTGAGCAACCTTGCGTCTAAATAGAGCACTTAGAACATGTGCGAATAGGATAGTAAAGTGTCATAGTTTGGTGAAGTAACGTCAAGTTCAACCTAGTTTAATGTGACGGATAGTGCACAGGAGAATCTACACCGGCGAATGCAGAACCATTTTCTGGTTGGATTATATTGCTTTGGTACCGTGACTGCTGGAGCAGAGAACCGTCTACCCCACTATCGTGTGGGATCTACCCCCGTGAGGAGCATCCCTCGAGCCCGCCTCTAGGAGGAGGCTGGCTGGCTGTCGTCCATGCTGTCGAGCATACCTGGATTATAGCTGCTGCTTTGTCTGCCGATCAAGGAAGTACATGTACCGACTCCCGTAGCTGGAGCTTCTTTATTCCTCGTTGACCCAGACTTTGCACCCGAACATTCCTCTACCCTGCCGGCTTACAACCGGAGGGAACCCCCCAGCGTCTCCAGCTGACTACTAGTGTGCCTTATGTAATTGCTATGCTACAGGTGGCGTCAGTTATACCCATCTTACTATTCTCATTGACTTACGCTCCTACTTTACGTGTGTTCTTCGCCTTACAAGCGCAAGTATAATTCTCAATCTGTAACCTACCGTTGCTTGCTCTAATAATAATAAATCCCTCTAACTAGAACTGTATGTGTCATTGCCGTATTCTTGTGTGGGTGTGTTCACCAGATATATTCATGTACTGTATGGCCAGTAATTAAAGTACATAACTAAGTAGTGGTTTAAACTCTCAATACAGTCAGGGAATTGTACCCCTCAGTTACACCAATGGAAAAACATGCACAACAACAGATCGCTAACGCTGTGGCGTCCTTGACGAAGACGGACAGGAGCACTTGGATTGGTCCCCTGGCGCGGCTCACGTTGACGCCTGTCTGCTCCCGGCTGCCCTTGGGGGGGAAGGACGACGGGATGGGTTAATCGCAGAGACGAAACGCATCGGCGATTCTAAAGAGACAATGCATGCGTGTGTGTTCCGGTGTGTGTGCTAAAAACTAACCGCTGTGTGTACCGCTAAAACATTGAGTGTCGTTGCATGCCGAATAAAGACCTCTGCAACAGGTCCTGCATTATTATTATTATTATAGCCCTAGTCAGCCTAGCCACTTTTTAACCTGTTAATCTGTAGACCGTTTTCGCCTAAAGGTACATGCCTAAGTAAATGGAAGATTGCTCCACTTCTGCAAGGTCAATTAGCATGTTCTTGGTATCTAGGAACATCTCATCCCTCACTGAGCCAACACCTACTTAGTACAATCTACTATTATAAACCTCAAATGAAACCAAAGATATATCATTAAGGAGGGAGGTGACACAATGACTAATGCTTAGCCAATATTTATCAAATAATATTAATTATAGGCCTACATCAAAATTTGTAAATGGGGTGTGGACTTCTGTTCATCAGTGGTGGGTGCCTTATGTTGAATGAAGTGTATGGGTGTCAATTAAAGTACAGTGAGTGTGAGATGCAAAAAAAACGAACACAAAACATTTACATAACAGTTTAGCTTCAAGGCACTTCCAAAATAATTTTTATATTTTTCTGCAGGCCATTTAGCAGGCCAGGCCACTGGCCCAATGGTCAGTCCTGACCTGCTGAGATGTCAGCAAACTCATCTTTGCTACCGCACCGTTGCAACTACAAACACTGACCTGACTGAAAAAAAGTTTAAAAAAATATTAAATAAGAACAATTGTTTTGCTCCCGAGAGCAGTCCGGGCCTGGGTATTTAGCAATCCAAGCTCTAGTCATAACATTGAAGTGTACTATTGAGGAAAAGAAACTAAACAAAAGGGCTGGTTTATAAAGAAGATGATAAATAACAGTAAGGTTAGCTTACCATATCATAATAGTGACGTTAGCTTACCACATCATAACAGTGACATTAGCTTACCACATCATAACAGTAAAGTACAGTGAGGTTAGCTTACCACATAACAGTAAGATTAGCTTACCACATCATAACAGTAAGGTTAGCTTACCACATCATAACAGTAAGGTTAGCTTACCACATCATAACAGTGAGGTTATCTTACCACATCATAACAGTAAGGTTAGCTTACCACATAACAGTAAGATTAGCTTACCACATCATAACAGTAAGGTTAGCTTACCACATCATAACAGTAAGGTTAGCTTACCACATCATAACAGTGAGGTTATCTTACCACATCATAACAGTAAGGTTAGCTTACCACATCATAACAGTAAAGATAGCTTACCACATCATAACAGTAAGGTTAGCTTACCACATCATAACAGTAAGGTTAGCTTACCACATCATACCAGTAAGGTTAGCTTACCACATCATACCAGTAAGGTTAGCTTACCACATCATAACAGTAAAGATAGCTTACCACATCATAACAGTATGGTTAGCTTACCACATCATAACAGTGAGGTTGGCTTACCACATCATGTACACAAGATCTCCGGCCTGGGCGAACACTGTCTGGGCCCTCCCAGGGGTGGTTGTCGATATGATAATAAGTTCAGGTTTTTTCAAAAACAAATAACAGATTTTCTAACAAAACAAAGACTTGCATCCCTGAGATTATATCATATTGAAAAATGGTCTAGCAATCACGTTGACAAATGTCATAGTAAGACATGAGATAAACACGTGTAGGACACAGTCAGGATGTCAGTTGGATTTTCAATGTAGTTTTAATAAAAAAAATAAAGAATTTTCATCTCTTTTTACGCAGCCTGTAGACTAATAGTGTTGGATGCGGATCATATTTAGTTGTTCCCTGACAATACAGTTTAATCTAATCTAATATTTTTGTGATGTTCTGTTCAGCTTTATAGAACATAACAAGTCTAAGCATGATACTTATTATGCATGTTGGAAACAAATCTTAAAAAAGATTCTCACATCTCACATTCAAATTGGCCCATGTTCAAGATTGCGTTTCTAAAGTATATTATTTAATGAATTATTTATACATAAGAATGGTAGTGCTGCATGATTAATCTAATCGCAATTGCAAAAAGAAATCACAGACTATAAAAAAAATTCTTGGCAAGAGACATTGTCCTCATGAGGGCCCACATGTGGTCCCCTTGGATGTTAAGAGGTTAATGTTTTTTTTTTTTTTTTTTTTTGTAGCCAAGAGTAAAGACCATAACCCTATCAAAACAGTAGTCAAAATGTATATTTTCATTTTTACCAATGTTTTATACGATTTATCGGAAATACGAATTTATCGGAAAAAATGCTAATTATATCTCTTTTATCGTAAAACCGCAAGGAAATGACTAAATCCAGATTCAACCCGGCCATTGGTAAGAGAATCCTTTTCCCTATCCATAGATGTATGATTTGGCCATAATAAGGTCAAGATCATTTATTACTGTATCTACAAATCCTTCTGTTTAATCATCTTCCCTTTATTCATTTGCTTAGATTTCTTTTTACACGTGATCTCAATAAGGTGGTGAATGAGCTCAGTGAGCGAAATCTCTTACCCCGCAGATTTAACATGGTATTATTCACCATCAAAGATGCACAAATAAATCATAATTTATATTCTCCTTTTCTTCATTACAATTTACCCAAGCCTAGTAACAGACACAATATTTCTGACACTGGAAATACATACCCCCAGGTCCCTAGATGTTCCTAGATACCAAGAACATGCTAATTGACCTTGCAGAAGTGGAGCAATCTTCCATTTACTTATGGCGCTTTTCCACTGCATGGTACCTACTCTACTCTACTCTACTCTACTCTACTCGGTATTTTCGGTTTTCCATTACCAAATACATGGTACCAGGTACTTTTTCGGGTACTTTTTTAGTCCCTGCTCGACTCTGGTTCCAAGCGCGAGCCAAGCGGGTAGAACTGGTACCATAAATGTCACGTGAAAAACTGCAGACCACTGATTGGTCAGAAGAGAGACGCGTCACTGTTTGGAGAGTCTGAACGAAAACAGAAAGCCGCCATCTTGAATGTCTCGCATAGGATTTCATTATGGTTGCACTCCGTTGCAGCAGGCACAAGTTCAATAAACAAACGATACAGTCATTGTGTATTCTGCCTCATTTATTGATTAAACAAAACCGACATCAACACAATTTGCCACCGAGCGGAGAGTTTAGTCTTGCAAAAAGATCGCTGACTTGTTAAGGCTTAAGCTTGTTGTTAGGTTAGGTGCTAATGTTGTGCTAGCGTTTTAGCATGGCTATCGTACATAACGTGATCAATATAACTCGCTATTGATTGTTTGTATGAGTAACGTTAATGCTAGTAGAATAGACACAACGTGAGGTAATCACCATCCATTTTAAACCGGTTATTACCTAATGCTAACGTTAGCAAATAGACGCGACTGGTAACGTTACAGCTTGTTAGCCTAATGCTAACGTTAACGTTAGCATAGACAGCCTAGCTAACGTTAACGCTTGTAGAATAGACACAATGAGAGGTAACGTTAGCGTTAGCAGAATAGACACAACGAGAGTCTCGTTAATGTTGTTATTGATTGATTGAAAACTGTGTTTTACTCTGGCTTGTGCCTACTAGCTCACGGACATAGCTATGCTCAGTATTCTGGAGCTCTCACAGAGCTATGGAGCTCTCAGCTGTACACCAGCAGCCCCGCCTCCCCACACGGAGACAAACTGAGTACTTTATTTTAGTACCTGCAGTGGAAAAGGAACGAAGTACCAGGTACCTAAAGCGAGTAGAGTAGAGTAGAGTAGAGTAGAGTAGAGTAGGTACCATGCAGTGGAAAAGCGCCATTAGGCGTACCTTTAGGCGAAATTTCGGAAAATAGGCCTACCACTTAACAGGTTAAATATGCGTAGGCTTGTCACTTGTGGTTTCGTTTCGCCGATGCTCTGACACAGTGCTACTCAGTGTCTTATCTCTTATGCGCACTCATGTTTTGAAATGTGTGTGTTGGTTTACGGGAAATTCGTTTTCTGAAGCCTATATATATTTTATGTCACTGTTTGAGTTCTTGAATGGGAATGTATGCCCCCCGCTGTTACCATATGCCCCCCGTTAGATTGGTTCTGGCGCCGATTCTGGTCTGACAGCAGTGGAGGCAATACAATATTATGTATGAACCAATGTGTACCTTGCATTCATGCAAATACTTGAATCCCTTTCATGTCATGGGGCAACTTGATAATTGAGTGAGAAAACACTTGTTTAAAATACTTTTTGTTTGATTTGTAACCAGTTGGTGGCAGTACAATATTTGAAACGATGCATGTACCTTTCACTCACATGCAAATACTTGAATTAATATGAATGAATAATTTCATGCCATGGCCCATGGGGTAACTTGATAGAGTGATACAATTAATTGAGTTTATTATTAATAAAATTTATTGAGTGATAAAACACTTTAAAATACTTGTACAGCACTACAATGGCTAACATGTTTTAGGTTGGTTAGACAGCCCTTGGGTGAACAATTATTTTTGTAATTAGGAATCTCTTTTGTAATATCTATCAATATAATTAAATTTTTATTTCTGTTTACATTTTATTTATTCTATTTCATCTCTATTGTCTTGTCATTATTGCAATACGTTTCTGTCCTGTGATGTCTTATGTATTATTATTATTATTATTGTGTTGCGTCTTTCATGTGGAAAAAAAGAGAATTGTACAGCAGTGGTGCCAATAAAATATTTTCTATGAACCCCAATAGCTGAAGAGTTGTCTGATCTGCTATTGGTAAAATAATGTAACCTAATATACTTACCTTTATACCTTACCTGCTACACTTAGGCTACCTGTCTAGATAAACCCAACTTCCTTTATACTTACCGGTCATACGTAGCAAAAAAAAAAGTTTTACTTCCGTTTTTTTTGTGCCCCCCCCATACTAGCTCATGCTCATGCTCATGCTTTTGTGCCCCCCTGCTAAAAAATCCTAGAATCGCCACTGCATTATGATACAATGAATTAATGCAAATTCAACCAAACTCTTAAAGATTTGCGGGGGCTTGCAATTTTGTAAAATTACAGCATCCTCTCTGCATTTCCAACTATGTGCTAAAAATCTGTATATATGTGTATGCACATCAGCTATTGTCTTTGCCGGTGAAGGATGTCAAGGTTTTTTCAATGTATATAATGTATATATTGGGGGAGATGACAGCATCTAAAGGTGCCAGGTCAGAGAGGTAGATTGTGTTGTTAGCAGCAGACTAAGATAGAGCCCAGGGCTTCGAGGTCGTTCAGCACATAACAACTGATAAGGACTGCGAGCAGGCAGAATGGTCAGAGAGAGAGTTTGACATCAATAGAACGGACGTTTAATGTGTGTGAAGGGTGAACAGCAGTTGCCATGACAGCGCGTCACATGGCAACAAGAAGAGGGGTGGGGCCTGTCATTGATATGCCGAGATGATAATGAATATTATAAACGTGAGTTTCCTTCCGGGTGTAAGTTAGATCTAGACACGAAGCTGACGCGAGCGGACGTGGATCAGAGACTTTCATCCCTCTCTCACCCTCGCTGGTGGGGGAGGGGAGATGACACATCATCATTAGCTTCGGCTAACGGGAGAAGGGTTTTGGCTAACGACAAGGCCTCAGCCACCATTGGACTAAACAGCAGAATAGACGATAGAATAATGAATTTAGTGTTCCATCAAAGACTTTTCAAGGACAATACGAAATGGGTAACATCTGAGGCTTTTGTTTATGTAATAAACAACGATTCCAAGAAAGGTACTACGCTGTCCAGTGTCGAATTCTTAGGTTTACGGATTGCATTAAAGGGGAATGACAACGATTGTACAGCCAGTATGAGAAGACGTCAAAGAAATAAACACAACGCAGAACCCACACAAGTCAACAGATGAAGAGGTGATACTGGCTGATTGATCCAAATCTAACACCGGGCTTGGGCGATGCTAAACCATCAGAGCTAATAGATCGCATGTTGGCTCTACTACCTGGCAACCACAAGCCGTGTTTTATCTCTAACCCTCGAGTCAACCTTTAAAAAACCCACTACCTGTCTCCCTAGTGACCGAAACTGCGATCTCAGTAAAACATATCTTTTTCATGTATTGTTCCAATTTTCTTTCATGAATATCATTATTAACCATACATATCGAATATTTATCCATTTCCAGTATTTTAACCATTTCTTAAATTACGGTTAGGGTTGGGGTTAGGGGGTTAGGGTTACCATAACTCTAACCCTAACCTGTCCAGTTGTGCGACTAGGGTGATGTGGTGTTATGTTAATGTGGTGCGCTATACGCGAGTGTACGGGCCACCGTACTAGGGGTGAGGGGGGGTTCGAGAGGAACCTAAGATGGACACCCGTGTAACGTAGCGAGGCTAAGCTAATAAAGATACTTACAACCAAAGCAGAGGACTCACGTATTTGTTACCGTGCAAAGTAACACGACATGGTGTCAGAAGTCCTGCTAGAGTTGTGTATGAGTTCGGTCGGACATTAAAGTGCCATTTGAGACTCGTTGATGACGAAGAAAAGCAGAAGGAGGAAAAAAAAGATAGTGGATCAGCTGGCTAATAACGCTGTAGCTCCGATAGCGGCAGCGGTTTCAAGTGCTACGTTTAGCATCCAGCCTCCCGAGTCCTTCGACTTCTCAAAGCCGCAAGAGTGGGCCAAGTGGATACGCAGGTTCGAAAGATTGCGCCTGGCAAGTAACCTAAATGCTAGCTCTGAAAATAATCAAGTCAACACGCTAATATATTGTATGGGCGATGAGGCGGACGATATTTTACGTGGATTGAATCTGGCTGTTGATCTACGACGTACGTACCAAGGAGTGCGGGATGGATTGCAAGGTTTCTTCGTGGTCAAGAAGAACGTGATATATGAACGAGCCAAGTTTAACATGCGCAAACAGGGAGAATGTGAAACAGTCGACTCCTTTGTGACGTCATTGTATGCGCTGCGGGAGCATTGTACATACGGAGTGTTACATAATGAACTTATACGTGACAGGCTTGTCGTCGGTCTGATGGATAAGCGGCTGTCAGAACGCATGCAGCTGGACCCAGACTTAACCTTGGAGAGGGCATTGAACATGGCGAGGCAGAGTGAGGAGGTGAAACGACAGCAATCCTCTCTGCGAGGGGATGCCAGGACAGAGGCAAGTGACATTAAATCGGTGGACAGGGTGTTTAAGAGCAGTAGCAAGAATTATGCTAAGAACAGCCCCCAACAGGCTAACAGCTACCCAGCCAAACCACTCAGTACCCAGTACTCGAGGGGGAGAAGTGTCCAGTGTCATAAATGTGGCAGTTCTCAGCTCCACCCACAGCGCGATTGCCCTGCTAACGAGGTGAAGTGTCATTCATGTGGGAAGATGGGCCATTATAAACGTGTGTGTAAATCTTCCAAAAATGTACATGAGGTTGAAGAAGACTATTCCTGCTCCTGTGATGGGGAGGAGGAGCACATGTTCTTGGGCAGCATCACAACTGATGGGGAGCCATGGATGGTCGACATAGACATCAATGGCAGACGTGTGCCGTTCAAAATAGACACTGGCGCTGATGTTACTGTGATGCCTCACACTGTATTCAGAGAGATATACAGACACAAGGATCCACCTACCCTGCAGAAAGCAACAAAACCACTGATGGGACCTGGGAGGAGTCCACTAGATGTTGTGGGCGTCGCCTAGCTGTTGCTGAGGAGAGGAGAGAGAGAGGTGTTGGAGGATGTGTACGTCGCTCGACACCTACACTCAGCGTTGCTGGGGAGACCTGCTATCAGCAAGATGGAGCTTGTGGCACGTCTAGACAGCCAGCGGCACGGTGGTGTAGTGGTTAACACTGTCGCCTCACAGCAAGAAGGTCCAGGGTTCGATTCCCGCTTGGGGACCAGGTTTCCATGATGCCAGTTACCCAGGTGGGGTATCTCCCAGGCCTTTCTGTGTGGAGTTTGCATGTTCTCCCCATGCTCGCAAGGGTTTCCCCCCCGATAAGATAAACCCAATGGAAAAACATGCACAACAACAAGATCGCTAACGCTGTGGCGTCCTTGACGAAGACGGACAGGAGCACTTGGATTGGTCCCCTGGCGCGGCTCACGTTGACGCCTGTCTGCTCCCGGCTGCCCTTGGGGGGGAAGGACGACGGGATGGGTTAATCGCAGATACGAATTGCATGCATGCATCGCATGTGTGCCAATTGATGACCTCGGAGCAGGTCCTAAAATTTTTAATTAAAAAATTTAGACAGTATCACGATGGAGACGCTCAAGACGACCTACCCGAAGATATGCAGTGGTCTCGGGGAGATGAAACAGCCGTATGCAATCAGGCTGAAACCGGGGGCTCAACCATTCTCACTGAAGACGCCCAGAAGGATTCCATTGCCACTGATGGACAAAGTCAAGCAAGAACTGTCCCGCATGGAAAGCCTCGGAGTGATCAGCCGGATCGAGGAGCCAACCGACTGGTGCGCTGGCATGGTAGTAGTCCCTAAGAAGAAGACAGAGGAGGTACGCATAATGTGTCGATCTCACAAACCTCAATGAGTCAGTGTGCCGGGAGAAATACACCCTGCCAACAGTCGAGGAAACACTGGGAATGCTGGCCGGAGCCAGGATATTCAGCAAGTTAGACGCGAACATGGGATTTTGGCAAATACCCCTGACTGAGGAGTCGTCAAAGTATACAACTTTCATCACGCCGTTTGGTCGTTACCACTTCAATCGCCTACCTTTCGGCATCGCCTCCGCCCCAGAACACTTCCAAAACAGAATGGTGACTGAGGTCACAGAGGGGCTGGAGGGTGTCGTCTGCCACATGGATGATGTGCTGGTGTGGGGCCGATCACAGGAGGAGCATGACGCTCGTCTGCATGTCGTGCTGGGGAGGATCGAGAAAGCAGGAATCACCCTGAACACAGGCAAGTGCGACCTGTCAAAGGAAGAGGTGACCTTTCTAGGCCATGTGATCTCCAGCAGTGGCATTAACCCCGACCCGAGTAAGACGGATGCCGTGAGGAGGATGGAGGAGCCGACAAATGTCAGTGAGCTGAGAAGCTTTCTCGGCATGGTAAACCAGCTGGGGAAGTTTATCCCGCGGCTGGCGGAGAGAGACAAGCCCCTGCGAGACCTTCTGTCAAAGAAGAACTGCTGGCTGTGGGGCATCGAGCAGGCCAGAGCCTTTCAAGATTTAAAAGATGCACTAATATCTCCACCAGTGTTGGCCATGTACGATAACCACAGGGAGTGCAAGGTCTCAGCGGATGCGTCGTCGTACGGCTTGGGGAGTGTGCTTCTCCAAGAATGGGATGGAGTGTGGAGACCAGTAGCCTATGTGTCGCGGTCTCTCACACAGACTGAGCAGAGATACGCACAGGTTGAGAAGGAGGCCCTGGGCTTGACCTGGGCTTGCGAGAGGTTTAGAAATGTTCTCATCGGCAGACACTTCCAGCTGGAGACGGACCACAAGCCTCTCCTGAGTCTCCTGGGGTCTCAGGCGTTGGATGATCTCCCTCCACGGATTCTGCGCTTCCGGATGCGCCTGATGCGCTATTCCTATTCCATTGCACATGTGCCAGGGAAGAGCCTGTGGACTGCTGATACACTCTCACGTGCTCCTGTGAAGAGGAGAGAGACACCAGAGGAGGAGGAGTTATTTGAGAATACAAATATCTATGTGGACATGGTAATAGAGAACCTGCCAGCGAGCACTGCCTACCTGGACAAGCTGAGAGAGCAGTTGGAGGGGGACAGTGTGTGCGCACAGGTGAAGCAGCGGTGTGCAGAGGGATGGCCACCACACAACAGTGAACCGGCTCTCAGGCTGTACTGGGCGGAACAGGCGTCACTCACAGTAGAGCATGGACTGTTGCTGAGGGGAAGCAGGCTTGTAATCCCTTCAACAATGAGAAACGACGTGCTTGCCAGGCTGCATGAAGGCCACCAGGGGGTGGTAAAGTGCAGGGAGCGAGCACGGCAGTCTGTATGGTGGCCCGGGCTCAGCCAGCAGCTGAATGAGCTGGTCCTCAACTGCCGAACATGCAGCAAAGAGAGAGAGAACCAAAGGGAGCCCCTGATGCCATCTCAATACCCGGGGCGACCGTGGCAGAAGTTGGGAGCAGACCTGTTCATGCTGGAGAGCAAGACTTACCTGCTGGTCGTGGATTATGCATCAAGGTACGTGGAGATCGCTCTGCTGACTCCCACAAAATCAACAGACGTCATCCACCACCTGAAGTCAATCTTCGCACGCCATGGTATCCCGGAGGAACTGGTGACGGATAACGGGCCGCAATTCTCCGGAATGGCCTTTGCAGCGTTTGCGACATCATATGGGTTTCGCCATGTCACAAGCAGCCCGAGATATCCCCAGAGTAATGGGGAGGCAGAACGTGCTGTTAAGACGATAAAAGGCCTCCTGAAAAAGGCAGCCGACCCATACCGTGCTCTGCTGGCATACAGAGCCACCCCGTTGCATAACGGATACAGTCCAGCCCAGCTTCTTATGGGGAGGAGACTCCGCACAACGGTGCCAACGCTTCCTGCTCTACTGGTCCCTACTCTTCCTGACAGTAAGGCGGTGGTTCAGAAGGAAGAGGAGAGGAGAATGAGAGATGCACAAAGCTACAACCGGCGTCATCGTACGCGAAGTCTCGACAGGCTCACTCCAGGAAAGGAGGTGTGGGTCACAGATCAAAGTGCAACTGGAGTTGTGGTCAGCAGTCACCCCACTCCACGTTCGTACATCATAGATGGACCCCATGGAACATTAAGGCGAAACCGTCGCCATCTCGTCCCCATGGAGCCCTCACCGGAGCAGAGTGCAGCAGAACCTACGGAGCAGGAGGTCCTGGAACCACCAGCTACTCCCAGAACCAGGTCTGGGAGATGTGTGGTGAAACCAACTAGGTTGGACTTGTAAGAGACAGTAGAGAGAGAGTAAAGAAAAGTGACATTCATGCGATAGAACGAAAGAGAGTATGGTTAAGCTAGACATTGTTTTCATGTTTATATATATTTGTTTAGATATAATGTTCGAAGGAAAGCAATGCTATGTTTAATATAGCCTATGTTTATTGGCGTTAAAGAAATTGTTTAGATCAGTTCAGATCGGAACAGACCTTTTAGATATAGAGGCAGAATAATCCTCTAAGGTCTGGGGAATCAATGGCAGTCTACCCATTGATTCTAGAAAGGGAGATGTGGTGTTATGTTAATGTGGTGCGCTATACGCGAGTGTACGGGCCACCGTACTAGGGGTGAGGGGGGGTTCGAGAGGAACCTAAGATGGACACCCGTGTAACGTAGCGAGGCTAAGCTAATAAAGATACTTACAACCAAAGCAGAGGACTCACGTATTTGTTACCGTGCAAAGTAACACGACAGGTGAAAGGTGTGACACTTGTTGTTCACACGCTTAATAGTGATTATTTTTTAAAAACAAACATGGATTATTGTAATGTAGGTCAAAGATGTGATACTGAGCTACTTTCCTGGCATACATAAAATATAGCCAACGCTATCCACAAACACACGTGAAGAAAAACCTAACAATAACCCATTTGACCAGAATTGCGACAAGGGTGACTCGAGGGTTAAAGAGCTATTCCTACAGCAGCTACCATGGCAAGTATGGTCGGCTTTGGCCAACTCTCACATTTCAGATCGTGCATTGGCTAAAGAGGCTGATACGTTTTTCTCTGCTACACAACAGTGGCAGGTGGCTAGTATGACTACTGGTGAAGCAGTGCTTCACTATAAATAGACAAACAAAAAACATAACACACATATTACATAAAAAAAAAATTTAGATGCCAACATTTCATTATAATGACTATTTTCCTCTGTGGAAAAAAAATTCCAGTAAAATATATATATTTTTTTCAAGTGACACACAGCTGTCACATTGGCTAGTGAAGCAACATTCCTTTCTGCTTCACTAGCTAATGTAGGTGAATGGAAGCGAAATAGCACATTTTCATTGGACAATAACTGTTTTTAAGTGCTTGCCCGTGAAGCAATGCCTCACTCATTCATTTAATGAGGCTTGAATGATTGACAGTTTTTAAATTTTTTTTTTTTTACACCAATCAGAGAACACCATTTCCTATCCCATGCTGCTTGGCTATTGTTCTCAATTCTTATCCTCTGATGACTCATCTCCTTTGGTGTTCAAAGTGCGGCGAAAGAGAGAGAAATCGAGAAAAGAAAGAGATTAGCCTAATATAATAATTATAATAATTAATTCATCTTTTAAGATCTTTATTGTTTAACTTTATTGTGCATCGTTTGATGATATATATTTTTGTATCTATCTAGTGTAGTTGACCGTGGCCTTGTGTTGCCGACTGTAGGCTAACGCTAGTTGTTGTAGCTAGCTACTAGCTTAGCAAGCTCCTGTCCCGTCTTTCGCAATTTCTGTTCTCAAAGTCATCGAAAGGTTCGCCCAGAGGAAGAACCGCTGTGCTGCCTTCCTCTTCATGTGAGCCCACAGCTTTGGTGAGTGAGTGCTTTGGCAATGCTGTTGTGTTGAATCACTTGGGTGACCACCTGTCGGACAGTCCCGAAAATGGAACGTTTGTCCCGCATCCCACATCAACAGAACAATATTTAGTGGATTTAGTGGAAGTGGCAATAATCAAATAATCTGGGTAAAACCATTGCTTTATCCATCTGATTCAGATGACACTAACGGACATTTCAAGCCTCTCTTGGTCCATATATGGGCATATGCACATGCCGTGACGCGAGGGATTCCCCTCTGCATGCATCAGCCCCAGTCTACGGAGTGAGAGAAGTTGCAGCGAGAGATCCTTTCACAACAAAGTGGACAGCGCTGCTCAAGCTGCTAGGGCTGGACCTCTGGACTTGAACTGTGCTGCACTGTTTCCATGTCCCCCACCACTGCACTTTTTACAGTCTATTGTTGTCTCACTGTTCTGTCCTGTCTTGCACTTTACTTATAATTATTTATTTACTGTTGTATTGTTCTTAATGTGAAAAAAGCATGCACTGTAAATGTCAAATCACGTTCCATTCGTACTGCAATATGGTGAATAAAGTAATCTGAATCTGAATCTGAAGCATGCAATTATGACTTTTGAAGAGAAAAGGATTATTATTGCAAGAGGACGTCCAACTCCCGAACTTGTTGTCGGACAGCGGCGTTTGACTGGCCTGGCAATGATGTCGATTGAAAGAAGAATGCTGCACAGAATGATGACATCTGACAGCTTTTATGACAAAGTCATCGTAGAATTCACGAAGAATGATGGACTTCATGTACAAATAAGGTAGGAATTGTGCGTATTTTTTTGCATAATTTTGTATCATGTTAACACTATGGCGTCCGGAGCCCCGCGGCGATTTAGGCCTCAGAGGACAGAGGATTTGATTTGATTTGATTTGATTTGAAGTCTTTATTTCGAACATGCAATGTGTTGTGAAGGATCAGATTAAACCGAATATGTATATTTATTTATATATATATATATTTAATTGTATTTGTATATCGTTTGATATCCCCTGTATATTCCTTGTACAATATGCATTGAATATCCCTTTAGTCTACTAAACAGCCCATAATAGTTTCATTCTACCATTGGACGAGAACCTGGCGCCAGGTTGCCATACCCCTAGGTCCAAGTTCAATCGTGCCGCCTAACATGTCGTGGCAAGCCCCGGTTCCGCGCAGGAATATGTCGGGCGAAATACGAATGGTACTATTTGTTCATAGCGCATATATATATGGCGCAAGTAAAGTAGAACTTTCTTTTTAGTCCAGTTCTTTACCCTCCAACAGAGTGACAGACGCAAAGCCTCCCCACGACGCACGTGCGGTGTAGTAAGGCCTACTTGGCCCAGAATAGGCATTGAGATATCGTGTAGATTAATAGTTGAATAGTCATAGTTTGGCACTATACCGTCGAGTTGGACGTATTCTATTAAGCTAATAATAGTCTATTTATGTATGGTGCATCGTTCGGTTAGAGTTCTAAAGTTATCAGTACCCCCCATCGTTCCTGATGTTATCTGGACGCTTAACCAGGCTGGTCAGACCCCTAGTGGTGATTGCATCCGAGGAGCTCCGGGCCAAGAGCGACTGGACCTGTATATTGGATTACTCTACCCGGACGACGGCGAGCCTTCCACGGCTTGGATTATGCTTTGTGTGCTTTGATTATTCCATGGATAAAGGCCAACACTGCGGAGTGTTGGAACTACCCCCCGGAGAGGACTCCAGGTGAGACGGCGCTCGACACCAGTGAGGTCGCCTCACGTCTCTCCGTTGTGGACCGGCAGCTACCGTCCACAGAGGGTCCAGCTGTATTCGTCTGCGGCCCGAGGTTCTGTGGGCACCGTGTCCAAGACTTTGGATTCTCCCAAGACACCGTCGGCCAGATGGGATACCGCCAGCGGCTTCTCTAACCCCCCCTCCTACTGTCTTACAACCAGCGGGACCCCCCCCCCTTAGTGTATCCAGCTATAATCATTTAAGTACCATCGCTATCGTTTTCCTAAATATTCCAGGTTGTATACTTACTCCCTGCGTAACCAGAGATTGGACATTCAATGTTGATTTACCTACGAATACTCATTTGCCATAAAAGTGCATATTTCATATTTCAAATCATAAATGTAATTAAGTGATCGTTGTATACACCTTTTGCTGTATTAAACCTTCGATTTGGTACATTTGTGTGGATTCGTTTCATCAGGTGGGAAAGTGTTCATCATACTTATATCTTGTACTGGGTGGCCAGAAGTTAAAGTACATGAGGTAGTGGTATTAAATATCATATCTAACAATACAGTCAGGGAATTGTACCCCTCAGTTACACAATGAATACAACAAACAATAACAAAAAGCAAAACTCAATCTGCATGTTCGAAAAGGAGTAGGAAGAAGTATACACTTATTTAATCCTACCCCTTTTCCACTACTCAAATGAGTGTACTATTTTAAACATAAAAAAGAAAAGAAAAAAAATATATATATATGCAAAACAAAAAACAAAAACTATATATAAAGTATAAAATAAAATAAAATAGAAAACAAAATAAAAATGTAAACACCCGTGAATATCAAGTCCCTTCCTCATCCCTGTACCTTGTGAACATAATTTCCTTATACATCAGTTTGAATTGTCTCATGTTTGGACATTGCTTTAGCACCACATTTAGACTGTTCCACAGTTTCACTCCACATATCGAGATGCAGTGTTTTCTCATGGTAGTGCGTTTAGCACCTTTAAATTGTGTTCTCCCCTCAGATTATAACCCCCCTCCCTATCAAAGAAAAATTCTTGAATGTTTCTTGGAAGTGCATGACTTTTTGCTTTATACATTAATTGTGCAGTTTTAAATTCCACAAGATCATTTAACTTCAATGTCTTTGACTCCAAAAACAATATGTTAGTGTGATCACGATAACCTGCAATGTGAACTATCCTTATGGCCCTTTTTTGGATATATATAGGATTGTAAACAAACCGATGTACTTTCTAAGAGCTTTATATATCATTTATAGTGTTGCTATCTGTCCATTCTCATTGTCACTTGAGTGCATAAACCGTGCCTTCATAATGGCTTAAAGAAAATAAAAATCCATCGGTTGGTTGTCATTTTATAGCGTTGTGAATATAAGGTATATCGCGCTTTTCGTCTAGGCTTTTCTGCATCTCCCCTGAGAGAGCCCTTCCTGACCAGCACAGACTGCTTGCCGACCTCCCTCTCTGCCACAGCTGATTCTGAAGATGTGCCACAGACAGGTGTAAGGGAAAATTATTTTTGTATGATATCACATTTATAATGTACATGATTCACAATTAGATGTATTTCATTTCAGAGCATAAACACTCTGTATCTGTCCCAAAACGAGTGCAAAGGTTCGCTTATGCAAACAAGCCATTGTTTGCACAAGCTGACTGGCCCCAAACTCGTACACTGCTGACTACCCCCCACCTTCGTGTTATCATGTCCCCAAAGTCATTTCTATAACCCTGTCTGCCCCTCCTCAGAATCACACCACTATTATCACTACCTTTGTCATCATGACCTCAAGATGACGTGGCACACTTGTACCCCCCATATTGCCCCTTGTGTAAACATTACACCACTGCCTTTTCCTGAATGGGACTTCCTTAACGTGCATGTATTGGATTGGATGATACCGCTGTCATCTATGTGATTGGATCAAACACTATCATGTTATCCTTGCCCACTTTTACCCTATATAAACTGTATTAAAATTTTCATTCATTGGTCCAACTCAGGGTAGAGCATTTTGTGTGCTCTGCCTTGACTTGTCACCATTTGTATTCTGCAGAATATAATAATAAATCACTTTTGACTGTGAAGACTCTGTATCCTGAAGCCATATTATTTCATGCATTACCAAGGGTTTAAGACGACTTTCAATTTCCACAACACAGGTGCTAGTGAATGTCTGGATCTTCTGCAATGTCTTCTTTGCCATTCTCCATGTGTCCTTTCCTTCTGATGTCAGGAGTTCTCGTTCTGTCACTGAAGAAAAAGCACCAGCGGTCCTTCTTGTGGTGTTCTGTCAGCTGGCCCAAATCAATCTCAGCAGCGCCTCCATTTGATAGTATAAAACTGAATTCCTTGGATTGATATGTATGAGCCAGCTGGACAGAGATTCAGGACACAAAGGTGAAGTCAATCGATGGTATTTATTGACAGGAACACACAGAGAACGAGGAACAGTCTTGGACACCACAGCCCTCCATGGGGGCTGCAAGGCTCCAGAATGACAAACACATCATGGCTTAAATACTATGTGGGTTCCAAATTTTGCGAGCCACTGGTTAAAAATGGGTGATCGACAGGCTTGGTCGTATATTGTAGTCAGATGAATCTGGTTTGCTCCTCTCACTGGCCTGTGGCCGGAGGCCCGATAAAGCCATGCATGCACATTAGGTCACACAGGTCATCAGGTCAGAGTATTTCTGGGTGCCTGGCTTGGCGTGGTCACTCAACCCACTGGCACATTCCAGAGACCTATGCACCCAGAGGAGCTGGATGTAAAATATTAGACAGTAATGAACTGAAAATACCTATCATGGCCACAGCAGTTATTTGCGCCACAAGTAATACGATCTCCTAACAGTGAGTATCAGATGCCAGTCACCACAGGTGCGAAGTTCCAAGAGGGACGCTTCCCCTGTACTCTTCAAAATCAAAATCCCTTATACAGTCGGTAAATAACATTATATAAGGTTAATATGCAAGACTTCTTCTGTGATATGTGCGTTTGTGCAATGACATGAGAGGATTATAGCTAATGAAAAAGTATGGTTAATAAGGAATTGTCATGTAAGACATGAGCTCTCGCACTGCATTGGTCGCATGCATGCAGAAAATCAATATGCGCACATTTTAATGGTTGTGTTCTGTCCACAGTTAGTGACATTAACGTTTCCTCTTAATCCCTGGTCCCACACGGAAATCTCATATGCACACAGTCTTATTTGGTTTAGAATTGCAGTAGTTAGTTCGTACAGTACTTTATCCTTTTTGCCGATGACTTCCACTCAAAACATTTCTTTTCGTCGTTTTCCCCATCGCCAGACCCTCGCAAAACGCCTTTGCGGCATGGTGGTGTAGTTCTGGCATTGTGTGTAGTTTCTGCAATTGTTGTGGTTATTTATAAATGTCGGGCGCAGCTGTCGTCGGACAGCGCCTCGATCTAACGTGCTGTTGAAATCGCCGTCATGTATCATTCAGTTTTGTTCTAGCCCTCTGTAGCTTTTAGGGGAAATAATAATATGGAAATAAATAACGTCTAGAAAAATATATGGTTTAATTCAACATGAACAAATTAATTTGTTTTCACTATACTGTACGTTGCGGGCGTGCTCGATATCTGGCGGAACAATTGCGAACAAGAACCTTTACTCACCATGTCAAAAAGTCAGTAGGACCCCTTAGCTCAACTGGTTGGCACGACTGCCATGAGAAGCAACAGATCACGTGTTCAAATCTCTCGGTTACAATTAAAAAACTGTTTTGATTTTGCCTTTTAAATGTTAAATAACCTCCTTTTCCCCGGCGCTACAATATAAGCGATGTGTGTCTTAATCTTTCATTGTCGAGGACTTCCTAGAGTCTGTGACAGCACGAATACCCCCCCCCCCCCCCATGGATGCGCGCAGACAGAAAATATGCACGCTGACTTCATGTGTGGATCTTAAAATGGAATGTATGTACTATGTAACTGAGGGGTTAAAAAACCCTGACTGTATTAAAGATTGTGATATATTAAACCACTGCTAGTTATGTACTTTAATTACTGGCCAAACAGTACATCAAATATAGATGGTGAACACTCACAAGCAGGGAGCGAAATTAACTTTTTGACTCACCGGCCAGTGGCGGGTAGATGGGAAGAGTCTACCCGCCAAGCATATTTCTTACCTGCCAAAATTTTTTTGATTAAAAAAATATATATATATATTTTATATAAAAATTTTTTTTTAAATAAAATATATATTATATAATCATACTTGTAGTTGTATTATCTGCGAGACATCGCCACCACGCAATAAGTCAAAATGCTTGCTATCTGCAAACAGCTCCACTGTTTGTGTGTATACTTGAGTAGCCTCCAGCTCCAGCAAGGATTCTCCGGCCCTGCAGCTAGACCCTATATTCAGCTAGACCCTACATTCAGCATGCAAGGATTCTCCGGCGATGCAGCTGGACCTATTTATAACGTTACCGTTCTTTTGTCAAATCACATTCAACATGCCCTCAGCTAGAATACGCATTCAATCAATGTTATAAGACATTGATATCAGGAGCTATCTGTAGCTACTGCTAGCCCGGTAGATAACGTTAAGACAATTTAGTTTACTGGGACAGATGGATCAACGTGAGCTAGCTAAGCTAGCTAACGAGGGACCGGAGGTATTATGCACTCGAGTAGACCAGGGGTCGGCAATTAGGTTTTGCCGCGGGCCAGATTTTCCCCAAGCCGTTGCTTGACGGGCCAGGATCAAAAACAATGGCTAATTTAATATACTGATATTGAAAAAAGACAAACGTTTTTCTCTGGTCTGCATCCCCCCCAACAACCGTGTGCACTGCGCCGCACTGCACTGCACCCACTCTGCAATCCGCCAAACAAAGTTCTCACTCATCCATTCATTCATGAACAGCTCTCAGCTGTTGCAGATCAGCTTAACAATTGTGTGTATTGCGCCGTACTGTATTGTACCCATTCTGCAATCTGTTAAATAAAGTTTTCATTCATTCATTCATGAACAGCAGATCAGCTGTTGCAGATCACCGCGGCGGGTGATGAACAGATCAGAAGACAGAATGCATGAAAACACGACTCACCATACCTTGTTTGTTGTTCAGTCCTCCAAAATCCCTGCTAATGTTTGAAACATGTCACATATCCACTCGCCGCCCTCCAATTCCAGATTGGCGTTGAATGCAGCTACTTTATCTGCCAACTTGAACACAGTTGTAATAACAACCATTTCCTCGTTGTTGTTGTCGCCACATATTATGCAGAGAGGACGTTGGCTCGGCACGCAAGAATCACCGACCTGTTGCAATAAACCCGTATTTTAAGTATGGCTCCTGTTTATTAAAAGAAGCGTTATATTTCCCTGTTGCATTTCCCTATCCAAAGATGTTTGTTTTGTTTTTTAACACATTTTGTTACTCGCTCCATCTCGAACGCGGAAGTGAAAGTTCGTTAGGGACTATTCCATTGGTTCTCCCAGTCCACGTGACCATTTCTAGCATTTCAATTGGCTATAGTGCTATTGATGACTACCGGTAGATAGATACAGCTTCACAATAAAAGACACCCTGGCGTCCCGAGTGAATATTTCCTGCGCGTAAAATAAATATCATATTTTCAAAATAATCTGACGGGCCAGAAATTATTGCTGGCGGGCCAATGTCGGCCCGCGGGCCGCCTATTGCCGATCCCTGGAGTAGACTATTGCTGGAGCATTTGTTGATATCAGCAGCTATCAGTAGCTAGCCAGCTAGATACCGTTAGACAATGTCTCGTCATGTATTAAACTAAAAGTGAATAGTTGACTGGGTCATTGTTTAAACAGTAACGTTAGCTCTTGGAGGTCCGATATAGACTAGAGCAGATGGAAGTAAACAAGCCAAATGATAGCTTCCGATTGGTCATTTGCTTTTTTTCCTCATGAAACCAGTTACGTCACTCTACTGTGATTGGACCGTTGACTTGAGTGCGATGTGGGACTTGTAGTTTTTTAACGATCTCGCGGCGGAGAAAAAAAAGACGAGCGGCTATAATCTGTACTCGCACAAGAGTATCGTTATGAAGTTATGAACTACACGTCTACACGCCACACGGCGGGCAGCCCTCTAAGTGTCATGCGCCAAAGGTAAAAACAGCCCGCGGGCGGCAGGTTTTAGTTTCGGTCCCTGCTCACAAGAACACGGCATTGACACAGAAATACTATTGGAGGGTAATTTATTATTATTAGGCAACGTTAGGTTACAGAATGAGAATTAGGGTCGCGCTTGTATGGCGAAGAATATACGTAAAGTCAGTCAAGAGCATAAGTCACTAAGAATAGTATGAATCCTACGATGGGTCTAAGCTGACGCCACCTGTTGTATAGTAGCAATTATATAGGGCAACACCGGTACCAACTGGAGACAATGGGTTCCCTCCGGGATGTAAGGCCGGGAAGGTAGAGGAATGTTCGGGTACTCCGTCTGAGTCAACGAGGAATAAAGAGACTCCAGGTACAGGAGTCGGTGCTTGTACTCCCTTGATCAGCAGGCAAAAGCAATAGTTGTAATCCAAGATGCTCGACAGCATTGATGACAGCTAGCCAGCCCCTTCCACGAGGCAGGCCCGAGTGGTAATCCTCACGAGGTTAAATCCCAAACGACAGTGGAAATCAACGGTGCTCTTCTCCGGTAGTCACGGTCCCAAAGCAATATAATCCAACCAGGAATGGTTCTGCAATCGCCGGCGCCGATTCTCTTGTGTACATGTCCAACGGTTCTCGCCTAGGACTCCTCGGGTGTGGGTGACGTATTTAGGCCACACAGCCTGGATAAGTGCACTAGCTAAAGACACGACGAACCGATGGGTAATGCTACACACGGAAGAACTGTGGCCGCACGATATACAATAAATGATCGACTATTACTTCACATTAGATTAAGTCGAACTCAACGTTACTGCATTAAACTCTGACACTTTAACATTCTATTCGCACGCGGTTCTCAATGCTCTATTTAGATGCAAGGTTGCTCACTTCACTGCACGTTGACTCGTGGTGAAGGTGGGTAAGGTTTTGAACTAGTTACTGCTGTTTACACCTGCGCCGTATTTATACTTAAGTGAATATCTAGTCCCAACCTCAGTCCTTGTCTCGTATTACTACGCTGACTCTGGGCATGTTCTGACATGCCTGCAGTTGTCTTTGAACTTGCCGTTGGGGGCTTGCGCGTTGGCGCCTGGGGCGCTGTCCAATAGGAGAGCGAATATTACTCTGGTCTGTACGCAGGTAAAGGGATATTCCGTGTATATATATAAATAATATACAAAGTATATCAAACGATACATATATCTATTCAGTTTAATCTGGCCCTTCACAACATACTATATGGGTCACGTGTAGGGCTGCACGATTTTGGGAAATAATCGAATTGCGATTTTTCTGACAGATACTGCGATTGCGATTAAATTTGCGATTATAATATATATATTTTTAAGCAGCCCCACAGAGGTTTATTGTAAAATGCGGCTTGCATCTGGCCTACGCATGGGTCTTTTTGGGACACAGAGCCTAAAAATGTTTCTTTTTACCTGGGAATCGATACTGGTACCCAACGGTACCTTTTTTTTCTGTACTTTACTCTGCCTCTCTGAAGTCTAAACTTCACAACACACAATCTAAAACCCCTTACCTCCCTCTCCCAAACCGATCTTGTATCTCAATGGGACTTCCTGGTTAAATAAAAAATAAATAAATTGCGAATATAATCTTTTTTGCGTGATTTGATAATTGCATCATTCCAAATCGCGATTTCGATTTAAAATCGATTAATCGTTCAGCCCTAGTCACGTGTGATGAACTGATTGTAAAATGCTTTGGATAAAAGGCTGCTATATTAACGTGATTAGCTGTATGAAGTTGTGGTTTCTAAAAAGAGGACAATCTGCCTCCTAAGCATGATGGATAGAACATTATTATTTATATAACAAAATAATAGCTCTTTTCAAGTCGTACTGGACAAAAATAAATAACTGAAATATGAGAAGTCAAGTCAAGTCAAGAGTTTTAATTGTCACGGCATACAGGTATACAATGAAATGCGGGTGGTCTTGCCCGCGACGATGTGCAATACAGTGGTACAACATATAATAGAATCCAATAAAAAATACAGTGGTACAACATATAATAGAATCCAATAAAAACAACAGTGCAATAAACAGGTAACATGGAGTGACATCTCGGTATCTGTACATAGTATTTACAGAGCATATATGACATGCTAGGTAGCTTTAGTAGTGCAATACACTGTTCCTGTTGTTATACTAATTTAAAGTGGCCTTTCCTCTTGGCCATAAGTGTGCGTGTGTGCGGCATGAGTGTTAAAGTGGCGTGTGAAGGGAGAGTTTGGGGAATTAGGGCCATTGGGACACGGGACGACTAGACCCTTTTAGCAAGGAGTGAGGGGGAATATAGATGGCTGTGTGCTAATGTTGTATAGAGGCCTTTCACAGAATGTTTGTGTAGTTGTCTTTCTTCCAAAATGGCTGCCTGTAAACATTGGTAACCACTTTCAAAAGAAAATGCCAAATGTCGCAGTGGTAGAGCAGGTAAAACACTATACAAGCATGATATTACTGTTCCACTGCAACTTGTTTAGAAGATCCAGAATCAGGGCGGCCAGGTAGCGCAGCGGACTAAGCATCTGTCCACCACCGCAGAGACAGTGGGATCGAATCCAGCTGCGGTACCTCCGGCCGTCCAAGCCGGTGGGGTGGGTCCGGGTCGTTGTAAACAGCGACTCCTACAGTTCGGTCGGGCCGCCTGCACAGCGAGGGAAGGATCTGGGGAAGGTAGTGTGAACCTTCCACACGTTACACTTCCCCAGTGAGAGTCCGCGCTGCCAGGTGAAAAGAAGTGGTGGGCTGGGTACACATGTGTCGGAGGAAGCATGTGATAGTCTCCGCCCTCCCAGATCGACGGTAGGTGGTAGAGTGCGCAACGACCAGGAAGGGGATTGGGAATTGGCATAACGACTAACATTGGGAGGGGAGAAAAATGGAAAAAGAAGGGGGAAAAAGATAATAATAAAAAAAAATGAATGTCCTTTCCAATTATCAAGACATTTGTCTGGACAAATCCAAAAATGCACATAAAATTACAGTAAAGCTGGGATTTTTTGGTGAAAAGCAGGCGCTGGCAAAACCAAACCTGTTAAAGTGGCGATTTTAGCCTCTAGGACCCAAACTCTCCTACCTATACTGGTCCAATTGTTCATTAAAACAACAAGGTAAAAAATAGGTTCTGATTATGGGGTAAATTATAGTAGGTCAGCATTAGCATAGGTGTTTGGGTTTAAGGCTGGTTAACACACTCCCGGCCAACCACGTATATATACGTTATTGGGAGCCAGAGGTTGACGGCCGTATACGTTTTTGACTCGTTTTCCCTTTTATTCGATTTTAATACCCTATTCAATGTCAGGGAGCTGTATTTTGCCTGTAAAAGGCATACCGGGACTCCGAAGGTGCAGTACCGGCCAGATCCTGCTAGTAGCGCTGTATAGAGAATGCAGTAACCCCTGTTCCAGACCGGGTGCCACACTGAAAACGCTCCGGACGCTCTTTTCTACTAAACTGAACCTAGGGCTTCACCCGATCGCATTGAATAGTTTTCGGGACCCCTGATTCATTATGCTGTGGTGGGTTATGTCGTCGACCAAATGGACATAGGATCTACCAGATGGCGATCAAATAATTGGAATATTCTTTTTGGAATCCCACCGGCCACAGGTAAGAACAATTTGACGTAAATTTCAGCTTGATCGTGCAAGGATTTCATAGCCATCCCCCTGATCAGCGTATGTTGTGGTAATAACGAATGCCGTTATTGGTAATCAATTAATCAGAAACGACCCCCCCCCCCCTTTCATGCATTCATGATGAAACATAATACCTATCATTTGATTTTTTAATTGTAGCGTGTGTAGGGACAAAACACCAATGGATTTGGTATAATACACGTTGCGGCTTATAAATAGCCTCACAGAAATTAGCCCAGATCATTCCGAAATAACACTCATATTCACCACGGTATAAAACGAATTAATTTTTATTTTTTGCATCTTGAACGGAAGGTTCTTACTGTCAAATCACCATGATATTGTATCCATAGCTATAATATAAAATATAGATTTAGCTCTACAAACAATATCCATAGCTATAATATAAAATATAGATTTAGCTCTACAAACAACGTGACGCACAGTGAAAGTGTGTAATGGAAAGCTGGCCATTCACGGCCATTCAATTTCCCCATCTAGCTAGCTGGGCTAGCTTTCCATTACACACTTTCACTGTGCGTCACATTGTTTGTGACCTTTATTTATATAAACAGAGCTAAATCTATATGTTATATTATAGCTATGGATACAATATCATGGTAATTTGGTGAAGAGTTGACAGATTAGAAATATAATCTATTGTTCAAAAGTTATGAATGAATGAAACTAAATCTCACAAATATAAATTGTTTCAAAATAGACCCTTTTATTTATTTTTACTATTCTATTATTTATCTGATCATTTAATGTGTGCGTTAAATTTTTTATTCAAACTTACCCTGTTCTGTGGGCTAGGAGACCAACTTCTTGGAGCCGTTTCCTTCCCTGGGTCGAGTACTCCATCAACTCCATGGTCAGTTCCGCCACCGGCCTCTCACCCTTTGAGGTATCCCTGGGCTACCAACCCCCTCTTTTCCCTGCACAGGAGACGGAGGTGGCAGTTCCCTCCGTACAGGACCACCTCGACCAGTGCCGTCGGGTCTGGGAGATCGCCAGGACCGCGCTGCTCCGGTCATCAGAGCGCGCCTGTCGTGGGGCTGACCGGCGCCGGGTTCCTGCGCCGACGTACCACCCTGGGCAGAGGGTGTGGCTTTCCGCGCGGGACCTTCCACTTCGGTCCTCGGCCAAGAAACTTAACCCCCGGTTCGTCGGACCTTTCGAGGTTCTGAAGGTACTCAGTCCGGCGGCGGTGCGTCTTAAGCTTCCTGCGTCCATGCACATTCACCCCGTTTTCCATGTGTCCCGGGTTAAGCCTGTCTCTCTCAGTCCCCTGATGCCTCCTGCTCCGGAACCACCTCCTCCCAAGATGGTGGACGGTCACGCCCAGTGGCAGGTCCGCCGGTTGATGGGCGTTCGGCGGCGGGGTCGGGGGTTCCAGTACCTGGTGGACTGGGAGGGGTACGGTCCGGAGGAACGGAGCTGGGTCTCCCGCCAGCTCATCGTGGATCCCGGCCTGATCACCGACTTCCATCGTGCCCATCCGGGCGAGCCGGGTCGGCCTGGTCGCCGGGTGGCTCCCGTGGAGGGGGGGGTACTGTGAGGTTTGGTCCGCTCCCCACCCACACGCTCCGTCCCTTTAAGGTACTTTGTTGATTAATTGCATTCCCCGCCACACGCTCCGTTCCTGTAAGGTGCCGTGTTGATTGGTGCTCTCCCCACCACACGCTTCTGGAGCAATGATCAATTTCATCCCGCAGCTGTCACAGCTTGTCATCAGCGCCCTGTGGCTTTATATACCCTGATCCCCCTAATATCGATGTTGGATCGTTTTGAATATACTCCTGCATTTGCCTGTCTCTCCCGTCGCTGTTCCCTGTCTGTTGCTCCCCAGGACTTTCGTGAAGTAATCCCTGTGGAGAACCTGATTCCCCGTACAAAGCTGCGCCTCGTTTATCTGCCCGCTTTACGCGCTGCGCTCTGGTGAGTTTTTGGAAACAGTTCTTTTTGGATCACCAGTTTTTTGTGTGTTTGTGAAACACCGAAGAGATCCCGTTTTTGTTATACTGTTCTCACCTATTTTTTGTGTTGGATTTACACCTTGGATTACCGTATTGTTTTTTCTCTGGACTCTGCTAACTGTGTGTGTTTACACCGAAGATCAAGTCACTTGGATATTTATCTGGATCAGTCACCTCTCTGTATCTGTTGTGCGCTGGGCTAACTCAGATTTCTCTCTCTCTCCGTTTCCACCTGGAGTGAAAGCTGGGAGGATCTGCAGAGCGGCTTCAGACGTCACAAGCTAATTCCTCACCACCACCTACTGGGAGAATCTGCAGAGCCGCAACAATCTTCACATGCCAGATTCCCCGTTTGTTCTGTTGCTCAACTTAATTCAACCTTGTGACTCTGAGAATAAATACGCCCTTGCTTTGGCTAACTCTGAAACAACTCTCTCTGTGCCGTTGCGCTTGAGGTCGGTTACAAACCCTAACAGAAGGTCCACATTACAGTTCTACTTTTGTTTTGATGTGAAAAGTGATGCTGCATAAGATGACTGCACTTAGCACTGACTGAGAAAGTCCACATTACAGTTCTACTTTTGTTTTGATGTGAAAAGTGATGCTGCATAAGATGACTGCACTTAGCACTGACTGAGAAAGTACATATTACAGTTCTACTTTGACGTTTTATCGTTGGATCAAAGCATTGCATGTAATTAGAATACAGGCAAATAAAAGTCATTTAGTTTAAAGTACAATCTTGGCTGTCTTTTTCTCTCAACGCTTCAATAGGTAGATCTTGCCTTCACCAAAAAAGAAAAAAAGTGATCTTGGGCTTAAAAAGGTTGGTGACCACTGATATAGATGATGGCGTCCTCCACCCCAATGTTTGCCTGGTATGCAAACTGCAGGGGGTTGAGGGAGTCATGCACCAGGGGCTTGAGGTATTGCAGGACCAGTCTCTCAAACGTCTTCATGACGTGTGACGTCAGAGCGACTGGCCTGTAGTCGTTGAGGGTGCTGGGTCGTCCCGTCTTGGGCACCGGGACAATGCAGGAGGTCTTCCAGAGCTGGGGCACCCTCTCCAGCCTCAGGGAGAGGTTGAAGAGATGTTGGAGCGGTGCTGCCAGCTGCTCCGCACATGCTTTGAGCACCCTGGGATTGGTGTTGTCCGGTCCTCTGGCCTTATTCACACTAATCTTGGAGAGCTGCCTCCTGACCTGGCTGTTAGTGATGGTCAGGGTTGGGACTGATGTCTCCGTAGGTAGTGTGCTGTTGGTTGGGGTGGTGGGGTTGGTGTTTGTGGGTGATGGGCAGGCTGCTGCTGTTGGGGGTGGGGTGCTGATGGGTGTGGGTGGATGGGGGGGGGGGGTACTTGATAGGTGGGAAGCGGTGCTGGTGTTGATGGGTGGGGGGAGGGGTGTGGGAAGGCCACTCTGGTCAAAGCGGTTGCTCCTTCTCTTTCATCACAATCAAGTCCACTATGGCCCTGCCGAACTGGACCCAACAACTCTGAACCAACAGGAGATGCTGCCTCCATTCTCTAGAGATAGCGGAACCCCTCAACAGGATATCCACTCCTGTGTTCAAGTAACCTGGCACGTGTGTAGCCTGCAGTGAACTCCATATCAGGACAGAGTGAGCGAGCCTGTGAAGCTGAAGGGAATTAGTTCACGGTTGACAGTGAATGGCGGTTTAAGTAAGAGACAAATGTGGTGTTGTCTGTCCTTACCATAGAAACTGAAGAAAGTGTTTCAGACATAAAAAGACAACAGTCCCAGATAATTGATGTGCAGGCTGGCCTGGGACACGTGGTCCACACTGTATTGAGTGAACTGACTGAAAGGTAACCAGTCAACTAAAGGGTACGACCCAATAGCCAAGGGCTAGCATGTCTAGGCATCGATGGTCGTTAAACTACCCCCCACCATAGCCCATGTGCTGCACACAGCAGCATCACACCTGGACAAGAGGCAGGGGAACTATGTGAGAATGCTGTTCATCGAGGCTGTCCCCAAACCCTGTTTTTAGGGTTCGAACGTTCGCCAGGGTTTATCGAACGAACGTTCGTTTAAAAAAATATATATTTTTTTTTAACACTTTGATTGCCTAAGGTTAAATTCATGATATACCATCCGTTGCCAGCTCTATTTAACATGGAGAAGTTCCCCTTCTTTGCAGGGCTATAACTTTTTAAATTCTATTGCTAGATTGCCATTATTAGGGCCCATTCAAGGTCCTATATGTATTGTTCATGGTGTAGCAACGTTAAACTTTTTCATTCACATTCATACTAAAATATGGTCTAAAGTATAAGTATGTTTTCATCTCTTTCTGCAGCTTTCTCCAGAACGTGATTTATAGCCCCAAATGCATTATATTGATGATGAAATACAGTTTGGTAGGAATCTGTGTGAGATCAAAAATTTCAATTGGACATACTTCTAGAATTTACTACACGTCATCTGATGTTGACCGGATGGGCGAGGGGGCGTTTATAATTCCGTGGGCAACGTTATACCATTCATCTAATGTGGGTCATATGTTCATCATAGCAGTTGGTAAAGAACACGTTAGAATATAACGCTAAAACTCACCCCAGTCTCCTCGGGCCGTTGGGCGATCAGCGTGGAGTAAACAGTTTTCAATTATGGGATGTCGAAATACCGGATCTATTTCCAGGTTGTATAATAGTATATACGTCCAAATCATGTTGTTTTTTCGAGTTATTTCCACCAATCGTTGTTCACTGTGTGAAGACTGAGTCTCTCTAACATTAGCGAGTGCCCGGACCACATATGGAGTGAGTCATGCCGGGTTAAAGGTTGACATCCGGTTTTTCGATCTGCCGATCGGCCACCAGATGGCGCTCTTGAACCGCTAGAGGATTGAGAGGAGATCAGAACTGTGTGTGAAGGCTGCAGAGGGGAAATATGATTCCGATCACAGATTTTTGAAATATTGATATCAAAGACGAGTTCCGGCGTCCTCGGCAACTTGAGCATGGCGGGGAATGACGAGTTCCGGCGCTTTCGGCAGTTAAAGTGTTAATAATTTTTCTTTTACATTTTTTTTAATAATACAATTATTTTTTTATTGTATTATTATAGATCCTACGGAGGGCGGCATTGCATAGTCTATTGGTGAAAAACATGTTGTTTACAGTGGTGGCTGTTCATGTAAACATGTAATTAAACAAAGCACTCAGAAGAAAATAAACAAGCTACTGCATCAAAGTTACTACTTATGATAAACAATAGCCCTTGCACACCGCAGTCACGTAAGGGGCTAGATAAACAAAGGCATTCGTTTTGTGGCATTAACGTTATATAGTTAGTGTTACACGTTCAATAACATCAGCATATTATTTACCCGAACATAGCATGTAGCAAGCATTACTCGTCCTTCCGTTGCTCATATAGCCCTGAGTTGTACCCATTCTGCAGTCTGTTAATAAAGTTTTCAATCAGACACATGTATAGAAAGGCTTTGTTTTATTATAACATTCATTGCAGTAAAATCATTATGCCTCGTTTGGTCATCCTCATCTACGTTCTCGGCGGGGAGCTAACGTATTAGCTACGGTAAGTCTGTTGTGCTTCTCGCAAGCAGATCAATCAATTGCCGGAAGTAAAAAACTAATAAACGCTTGCCGATTGGTGGTAACAGCAGAGGCGGGTGCAAGCGGTGTGACGTAATTGGCAGAATCGCCTGTCAATCAAAATTGTTCTATTGCATTGGTTGAGAGCTCTGGTTGAGACAATAGTATCCAGCTACAGCCCGGCAGACCATACTGGTTGAGCCGAGCGCCGCGGGGGACGCGCCTCTTCACAACGCATCAACCCCACGCGCCTCCTTTATTTTTTTCCACCGAACGTTCAAACCCATTAATTAAAGTCTGAATGTCAGCGTAACGAACGAACGTTCGGGCTCAGCCTTACAGCTCAGCATTCCATACCATAGTCCCCTCCAAACTCATAGTCAAGCTCAGGGACCTGGGCTTGAACTATGACCTCTGCCAGTGGGTCTTGGACTTCCTGACGGGTAGACCCCAGGTGGTGAGAGCAGGCAACTGCACCTCCTCATCCATCACGCTCAACATAGGGGCCCCCCAGGGCTGTGTTCTGAGTCCCCTCCTCTACTCCCTGTACACACATGACTGTGTGGCACAGCGGAACAACAACACAATCATCAAATTGGCTGATGACACAGTAGTGGTGGGCCTGATCTCTGCCAACGACGAGAGGGCCTACCTGGAAGAGGTAGAGAATCTGTTGCAGTGGTGTCAGGAGAACTGCCTCTCCCTGAACATCAGCAAAACAAAAGAGATGATTGTGGACTTCAGGAGGTCGGGGGTCAGGGACTAGGGACTACAGCCCCCTCAGCATCGACGGGGCACCGGTTGAGAGAGTGAACAGTTTCAAGTACCTCGGAGTCCACATATCCGAGGACTTGACATGGACCACACACATTGACAGTGTTGTGAAGAAGGCACGGCAACGCCTCTACTTCCTCAGGCACCTAAGGAAGTTCCAAGTCAGTCAGAAGATCCTTAAGAACTTCTACTCATGCACAATAGAGAGCATCCTGACTGGCAATATCACCTCCTGGTTTGGGAATAGCACAGCACAAGACCGTAGCAGACTACAGAGAGTGCCCCGTTCAGCCGAACGCACAATTGGAGGGGGGCTTCCCACTCTCCAGGACATTTACAACAAGTGGTGCATGGGTAAGGCTAAGAGAATTATCAAAGACTCCAGCCACCCAAACAACTGCCTCTTTGAACTGCTGCGGTCAGGCAAGCGATACCGGAGTCTCATGGCAAGCACAGAGAGACTCAGAAGAAGCTTCTATCCTCAGGCCATCAGAATGCTAAATGACAATAACACTATGTAACAACCATCAAATGCACTCACAGCACACACATCCACATGCACACAATCACTTTAAACAAACAACTCACTGCAGCACCCACTTTACCCACTTTAGAACATCTAAAACACACTTTATATTTATTGGTAAAGAATTTGCACTACAACCCATACCTCATTACACCTTACTGTAAATTGTACCTAAATTGTACCTCATCCCATTTCTGCTTTGTACTGTATACTCTGCATTGTACATTGTATATATGTATATACTGAACACTTTTGTCTACGTACTTGACTTCTATTTTACACTTGCTATACTTATTTTATACTTATGTATTTTTGTCTAGCACAGTCTCTGGAGCGTAACAGAAAGAAGCATTTTGTATGAAAGTATTCTGTACTTCTGTATGACAACTAATAAAGAAACTTGAAAACTCCTTCGGGAAGTGCATTGCCTCATGGTCCACCATCCCACTTCTGACACCATTGTAGCGGTTTCATGTGGCAGCCGGGAATCGAACGCGGGTCGCCCAGACCACAGGCAACAGCGCTAACCAGTCAACTAAAGGCTCCAACCTGTTAGCCAAGACAATTAAGACTGCCATCTACTGATGTAAAATGATAAAACACTGCAGGTAAAGTAGAATTACTGGTGAAATATATTCATCTTAACTGGTGCCCCCAAAAGTAATAATAATAATAATAACTTTATTTGTATAGCACTTTTCATACAGAGGTTGCAGTTCAAAGTGCTTCACAACAGTAAAAAATACAGGCATAAGCGAGCATAAAAAGATAGACAGGTAGAATCAGTGTTTCACATTAGGATCTAGCATCCCAATAGGCTCTCCGCTTACAGTTTTCAGTAACACAAATAGTAAAAATAGTTTAAAATGATTCAGTTTAAAAAGTGGCCATTTTCTTTACTTGAACTTGAGGACTGCATACTTTTTTTGCAAACCGAAATACCAAAATACTATACTTTATACTTATAGCACATGCATCAGCCTGGTCTCTTTTGAAAGATAACATTCTGATGTTTCTGATACAATAAAGAAAGTTCACTTTTAGTGCTAATGAAATAGAGTAACATAGGTTTGAACTTGAGTTGTAGAAAAACTTGTTCTGTAGTAGTTGCAATATCCAAAAGTATATTTCCCAAAAAATTTGTATGGCTGAGGAAAACACCCTGGGTCCATAGCCTGAAGTCTTGTGTAGTAAATGTCCAAATTTCCATTCAGAAATTAGTGATATAGAGCGATTTTGATCAAAAGTGAGGGGAAAAAAGGTCTGCAGGTTTCCATTTTCTCATAGACTCCAATGCATTCGGTGCATTTTGTACTTCCTTCGCTCGTGACTTTTCACCTAGATCCCTGATTCGCTCATTCCCATGTGTGGTATCATTGGAAAGCCACACTCATTGGTTACAACCCTGTCCAATAATTTTCGAGATTGCCAAATGATTGACGGAGGTAGAGCCTCGGGAGTCGGGAGTGGTATTCGAAGAAAGAAAAAGTCTGCTAAAGACTTTGGCGCACGCCTCACATATCGGCATGTAACTCTAGAACCGCAGAACGGATTTTGTCGCGATCGACAGGCAACAAATAGGGCTTTAATTCGATATATATATTCTATTAAAAAATATGCACACCGAGCCACTAGAGGTCGCCAACGTGCCGTGTTCCGCCGGTGGGCAAATCTGTCCTGAGGCCGGGTCGTGCTAGAGGCTAACCACTAAATGTAAAAGAAAATCATACTAAATAGGGGGTCAATAATTAATATTACATTAGAATAATTAACAACACAAAAAAAAATATGAAATCTGGCCAAATATGATCCATGGCGCTACACTCACAGTCGCTATTGTATATGATGTAGAATTGAGGAATAAATACATATATATTCACAATTATAAATATTTGAATGACATTATCTTCATGATAAATGAAAGCATGATTTATTTTCTCTTGGATCTATTATAATAAAAAAACAAACTATTTTGTTAATTCTAGACAGACACAGTTGTCTTACACTTGTAGCCCTGGCCCCTGGGCTTTGCCCTTTAAGAAGCCCTTGGGCTTTATCCAATAAATATCTTACTTTGATAGTAAAAAAAAAAGAAGAACTGTAGTATAGTTGTCACAGGTCGATGAAATCGACCTGGACTAGTCTCCACAGGTTCCCAACACAGTAACACACAACAGAGGTACATCTTCATTTGGAAATGTATTATAGTGCAAAAACACAATACTGGCTACAATATGGGTATGGGGTTAGGAAATGTCCTTTTTTACCACCTGTTTGCCAGCAGCCAAAACGAGTGCAAATAAGGTGATCAGCTATTGGAAGAATAGGGCGGTACCCTCCCTGACCTACCAGCATTGAGAGAGAGAATAGGGGCACCAAGATGGCAGCATGTACAAAAAGTTGCCTCGCCAAAATGGGGAAATGTACGTGTACACACAATTATTTAACGCCAAACTGGCCACACATCCACAAAGGTGGATCCAATACTAACTCTATACTTATTCACGCTTGTTACAATGAGACACACAAAACACGCACAAAAAAAAATTGTCATGCAATACGGCTCGGCTTGGTGACTGGTACCAACTGGGTGCACAGTACTGCTGCTACTGCTGTGGAAGGTGTCCTCACCACCCTAATGTACTGAGCAAGCAGACAAATAGGGAAACAGGGAAAACACACTGGGAACTAAAATACTTACCTATCTATACAACAAATAAATGGGACAGCAGAATGGGAAAGAGATGTACAGTACACAGGGAGACACCTGGGAAGAGGCAAAATATTCCTGTTAGTTCCGGCCAACTCTGGTCAGTTCCAAAGAGTCAATGGGCCTCATGCATGAAGCGATATAAGAACAGATTTCGTTCTTAACTAGCATGTCTTCTTATTTTGTTCTTACCTGGGATTCAGCAATGTTTTCTTATTGTTGCTTTTCTCTCAGGCAAGACCAAATAAGAGTGGTCGAGAGCACTCTTACCCATATAAGAAAACCACCAAAAAAAAGAGAGCCGGGCGGCTAGGTGGTGTAGTGGGAAAGGCACTCGCCACCAATGTGGAGACGCTGGGTTCGCGTGTTCGAATCCAGCTCTCCACATTGTTTTCAGTTTAGCTGGTCGTCCGCAGTAATACACATTGGCCGTATTACGGGGAGGGAAACTGAAGGGTGGGGATCGGGCGTTGTGGACAGCGACTCCTACAGGTCGGTTGGTGCGCCTGCGCAGTAGAATCAGGAAGTGTCGGGGGCAGCGTGAGCCTCCCACGCGTTACTCCTCGCCACTGAGAGATCGAGCTGATTGATTGATTGATTGAAAAGTTTATTAACAGATTGCAGAATGGGTACAGTACAGTACATCTCAATACATACAATTGTTAAGGGGATGCAGACCAGAGAAAGACTTTCGTCTTGTTTCCACCAGGGTCCCCCATTTTCAATTCATCATAACATATATGACATACATGACATACAGATAGACAGTACTGCTACATCTATACATTTATGACATATCAGATTTGCAAATACAGTACTGTTTGTGATACAAAAGTGTCCAGAAAAGGAGTGTATATACATTTGGCGTAGAAACTGTACATTGGAGGAGGTTGGTGGGGTGGGGTTGGGTGGGTTGGGTGAGGGCTGTACATTGGAGGTGGGGGGGGGGGGGGTTGGGTAGGGGACACACACACATTTTACACTGTACATTGGAATGTTGACAAAGCCTTACTTGGTCATTTACTGTACAACTAGGTTAGGACATTTGTAGGGGCCAGTTTCGAATTGCAGTCTCACGTAGGTGTTTTTTGAGAGTGTTTTTGAAGGTGGGTAGTGATTCACATTCCTTTACAGCTTTAGGCAGAGCGTTCCACATTGATGTGGCATAATTGCGAAACGTGTTTAGTCCCTTGTTTGAGCCGAATCTGGGTTTTACATGATTTGTGGAGCTCCCTCTGGTGTTGTGATCGTGGTATTCACTGACCTTTGGGAAGTATTTTGACATGTACATGGGTACCTTGGTCGCGTAGTGTATCTTGTAGACCAGGCCCATTGCAAGTTGCTGTACTCTGTCGTCTACTCTAAGCCATCCTAGGTTGTCAAAGTGGGCAGGGGTGAGGTGGGTTCTAGGAGTCAGGTCAAGTAGTAGTCTGACTAGCTTGTTTTGAGATGTTTGTAATTTGTTTTTTAGTGCCTTTGAGGTGCTTTGGTACCATGAGGTGCAAGCATAGTCGTAGTACCCTTGAATGAGTGCTCCTGCTAGAGTCTTCAGGGTATTCTTGTTTACCAGAGAGGAGATCCGGTACAAGAATCGCGTTCGTTGGTTGACTTTTTTTATTACATTGGATGCCATTTTGTCACAGGAAAGATTAGCCTCTAGGATGGAACCCAGGTAGGTAATTTCATCTTTCCTTGTGATAATATTGTCACCCACTGTAACCGAGAAGCCGTCGGTCTTGCTGAGTTTGTTATTTGAACCGAAGAGAATGGACTCTGTTTTGCCCATGTGTAATGATAGTTTGTTGTCGGCGAGCCATATGCAGATTTTGCCTAGTTCCGAGCTGAGGGCTTTTTCAACCTGTAACTTGTTCTTGTCAGAGACCAGCAGGGCTGAGTCGTCCGCAAACAGGAACAAGTTGCAGTCACAAGCTGACGACATGTCATTTGCATAAATTAGGAATAGTAGCGGTCCTAGTATGCTTCCTTGTGGAACACCACAGCTCACTGTGAGGGGGGGGGGATAGGGTACCGTTTACTTCCACCATCTGTTCCCTCCCCTCCAGGTAGGATTGTATCCAGCTCACTGATAAACTATCAAAACCAATTGCTTTTAGCTTGTCAATCAGAATGGTGTGATTGACAGTGTCGAAGGCCTTTTGTAGGTCCAGCATGACCATGCCGCAGTATTTGCCCGCGTCCACCTCTTGTTTGATGTGGTCGTTCAAGTAGAGAAGGCATGTGTCAGTGGAGTGGGATGTTCTGAAGCCAGATTGGAATTCGTAGATTAGATTTTTTTCCACGAGGTACTTTTCGATCTGTTCGTATACTATTTTTTCCATGACTTTCGAGATGGATGTAAGGATAGAAACAGGGCGGTAGTTACCCGGGTCTAATTTGCTGCCCTTTTTGTGCAGGGGTGTTACTCTCGCAATTTTGAAGTCCTTGGGGACGTGTCCCTGTTTTATGGAGAGGTTTATTATGTGTGTGATGACTGGGGTGATGGCTGCTGCTGAGTCTCTGAGGAATTTGGAGGGGATGTTGTCATGGCCAGTGGCCTTGTTTGGTTGGAGGGCGCTCAGTTTTTTGAGTACCTCATCTGTAGTTACTATTTCCAGTTTGAAGTCGTCTTTGTGGACGCCTAGGTTCATGTAGTATGCTACTATGTGTTCTACCCCATACTGCCCTGAGTGGGAGGGTAGTTTGTTTACCAGTGTTGTGGCTATGTTTGTGAAGAAAGTGTTTAAGTAATTGGCTACATCCAGCTTGTCTGTGATGAGCGTGTTGTCCGTCTTTATGTTTATGTTTGAGAACCTGGTTTTGAGTTTTTTACTGCAGCCTAGTTGATTGTTGAGTAATTTCCAAAGTTCACGTGGTTTATTTTTGTTTTCCTCGGTTTTGTCATTGATGAAATTTTTTTTTGCAGTTTTGATCATGGAGTTTACGTCATTTCTTAGTCTGTTTCTTTCTAGTTTGAGTTCAGTCACGTGGTCTCGGAGTTCACTGCTCGTGCTTTTGGTAAGCTTTGACTGACTTTTACGAAACTCAGAGCATTTTTTGTCTCTGGCTTTCATAGCGGTCAGTATTTCAGTGTGCATCCATGGCTCAGCGCGATTTTTTACCCTGGTGGTTCTTAGGGGGGCCATTTTGTTTAGTATTGATGAAAATTTGGTTTTGAAGCCAAGCCAAGTTTCTTCAACCAGTGTACCATTGAGTTCATCTGACCAGTCCAGACTCTCCAGTTCAAGGTTAAAGGCCTCGCTAGAGTAGGTTTTGAGGTCTCTAGATGTGACTGTTTTGTGACAGTCAGCCTTTAGTTTTAGCTTTTTGCGGGTACAGAATATCATGTAATGATCACTTAACCCGCATGCTATAACCCCTTTACTGGAGATCTTGGACTTGTCAGAGGTCAGTATGAGGTCAATGGTAGTCTGAGTTGATTCACATATCCTTGTGGGTTGGGTGATTAGTTGGCTGAGGCCGTGCAGATCACAAAACCTATTGAAGGATTTGAAGACGGGTGCATTTTTTTGTTGCATATCCGTGTTCCAATCCCCAATAAGAATTTTTTCCGCATCCTCAGCTCCAGCTAAGCACACATCCAGAGTATCATAAAATCCAGTTTGATCTGGCGGTCTGTATATTGTGCCGACTAGAACAGATTTTGCCCTTTCAAATAAAATTTCCACCCATACGGTTTCAATTGTCTCATGATGAAGGTCAGTACGGGTAATGAATTTGGTGTCCTTATGTATGTACATACAAACACCACCTCCATACTGGTTTCTGTCATTACGGACTATAGTATAGTTCTCTATTTCTATTTCAGGGTCTGTTACAGATGGATCAAGTTTAGTTTCAGTAAAGCATATTATGTCTACCTTACCGCTCATAAACAGGTTTCTTAATTCGTCCAGCTTATGCTTAATGCTGTTTACATTAAGGTGAAAGATGTGTAGTCCGTTTTTATTAGCTGTGTTATTGATGTCTTCGAGTTCCAGGTAATGGTCTTCTGGTGCTGCTGTGGGGGAGGGAGGGGGGGGGCTTTGTTGTTGTCTCCGTGATGTGTTGGTGTGTGGGGAGGGGGAGTCCTTTGTCCTGTATTTTCTGGCGGCAACCTTTTGTTCTCCTGGGCTGGTAAACATAGCCAGCCTGGCCAGGTTGGCTAGTTTATCAGGCGATTTGTCCGTGGGGTTGCCGGTTGGGGGGGCTTTGTTGACGTGGGTGGGAAGGGGGGAGGGGGGGGTCGGGACCCGCGCCGTGCTGGTACAACAAAGGACTCGGTCCAGAGTCCTTTGTTCCTGGATGTTTTCGCCGTTAGCTCCGCTGGCTAGCCGGCTATCGGGCGTCGAGATGTTTAAATCCCGCGTCGGGATGGTCGTCATGGTTTCGACCCTCGGTTCACCTCCTCTCGTCTCTGCCTCACGTGTGCTCGTCTGCTGCGGCGTCATTTGGGAAGAGTTGCCGTCCGCGCAGTGGATGTAGCCACAGGTTGAGTTGTTGATATTGGTCGCGATGGTAACCTCCCTCGCTTCTTGCGCTGCCAGACCAAGTCTTCTCGCCTGAGTTCTGGTCAAGACCGGGCCTGGGTTTAGATGAATGTCTCCCGAGAGTAGCAGGATAAGGGACAAAAAGGTCTTTCGGTCCATTCTGCCATTCGGGGGTCTGTTCTTTCTTTCAGGATTGGCCGTTAATGTTGCGTGAACGGTCGCTGTCCCCACGGCCAGGTGCTTATGTTCCGTGCCGTTTTGGAAATAAAAGTCGCTGTGTACCTCCTTTTCTATTTTTGCTCTTCTCTCCTCTTCTGTCTGGTTATGCTTCATCGTTGAGTAGAGGTGAAAAGATGCGACTGCTGTTACCTCAAGTACCGGAGGGGACTTGTGCTATGTATGACTTAGTCCACATTGCAGCCGGCTTGTGGGAGGCAAGAAACAGCGTTCGTGACAGGGGAGGGTTGAATTGGATGATACGAAATTGGGATGGGAGAAAATATAGAAAAATGGGAGAAAAAGTGGATAAAAAAAAAAAAATAGAGCCTACCATAGGTTAATTGCAGCCAAATACGACAAATACAGAACTTTTCAATAATTATTATTATTATAACTTATTGTGTGCGTTCTGTCTGAAATGGATTATATATTGCTGTTAGAATAGTTATGCTCTGGATACCCAGGCCATTGATTGATTGAAGATTGTATTAACAGATTGCAGAATGGGTACAATACAGTATGGCTCAATACACGCAATTGTTAAGGGGATGCAGATGTCACTGGTCTTATTTTGTATTTTATTTTTTTATTATTTTTTAAACAAACATATAAACAAACATGACAACACACGATAAGATATACAAGCATTAATTGTCAGGGCACATCCAATGAGATCACATTTTAGTTAGTTGTCTTATATAAGATATACCCCTAATACCTGTTATCTAAAAAAAAACTACACACATATGCTCAGCTCGAACCCCCCCCCTCCCGGACCCCACCTTGAGAAGTACCTCCACTATCCCTCGCACCTAACCAGACACTACCATTATAAGCTAGCTTTTATTCTCTCCACCACTTCTAACCACATTGACATTTTGGATTCATTGAGACCCAGAATTCTTGCTGTAGATATTTCATGGTAAATTACATCGAGATATGTAAAAAACCAAACTTTACGGCACATTTTTTCCGGTTGAAACCAGCGTGATGCGATCAGCTTTTTGGCTACTGTGATACCCGATAAAACCAATCTCTTTAGCTGTGGATTCACTGCAAACTCAAAAACATCATTCAATAATAATACCGAGGGGTGTACAGGTATACTGCCCTGTCAAGGCAGACCGCAGTAACTCAAAAAAAGTCAAAATTGAGTTATGAGTGAAATTGAACTTGTCAATAAATGTTTTATCTTGTGACCAAGTTTCAGATGTTAATGTCGCTCAGTTTTGGAGATATGGGGTTTTAAAAACTGCAGTAACTACAAAATCACACTCAAAAACCAGGCAGACCGCAGTAACTTCCAAACAGTGAAAAATGGCTTTAAAGTGTTTTGACTTGCCATCCAAAATGTGTTATAGGTAGATAGATGGTAGTACCCAGATTTAACATGTATTAATGAAGTAATCTTTAGGCATACAAAAATATGATATCATTATTTTAATTAACCCCCAAAAAGCAGATACTGCACTCTGCTGCACAGTTCCCTTAAATAATTATACAGGTAATGTACAGGCAAAGTGCAGTAACTTCAAATACAATGTTGTTTTCCCTCCAGCTTTCATAACTTAACCTAGCCATTTTGAAAATGAAATTTAACACCTGAATATATTGGAATGATGATGATCCAAATAAAATGCCTAGGTTAAGTTATGAAAGTTATGTCACATCTTTCCAGAATGCCTTAACTGGTGAGCAGTCCCAATACATGTGCATACATGTCCCTTCGTCCCCATTTGCACATTGGGTGCATTTGGAATCTTGTTTAAGCCCCATTCGGCACAGTCTTATAGGAGTCAAGTATGTCCTGTGAATATAGTTAAGATTGATTTGTTGATGATCCGGGTTCCTTGATGTAAGTCGGACATTTGCCCAGGCTCCTTGCCAATCAAAGTCATTTTCCAGGTCTGGTATATCCCTCCTCCAGACAGAGTCAAGTTGGAGGGTTTCATACGAGGACGTTAGTAATTGATGATAAAATTCTGAAACAAAACCTCTCGATGTCTCTCTTGCGTAGAAGAATTTGTGGTATCTGTGGTGTTCAATTGGTCTGTCTAATGGAACACCGTGAGACTTCAAACATAGCTCTAACTGTTTGTGAAAAAGCCATGTGGACTTGGTGAGATTAAATCTTTTGCGTATTTCTTTATCACTACAAAAACCCTGTTTGTTAAAAACATCCCCTAATGAGTGTATGCCTTGCTCTTCCCATATAGGGAATCTTATAGGTCGTTTTCCAATTAAGAGTGCATTGTTATTGAATAAGGGAGTATGATTGTGCCAATTTTGTGGGTTAGGATTTTTTTTTTGTGATTCACGCCATATCCGGATCGCATGAGTAATTAAGGGGCCAAATTTACGTTCACAGTGCTTGATTGGTAGTTTAGTGTATGCTATGTCCTTCAGTCTATGTGGGGCTACTATGTTTTCTTCTATTTTTCTCCAGGATGCTAATGCTTGGGAGTCAAACCATGTTGTCAATGGACTTAATGTGTACGCCTTAAAATATAGGAAAAAATCTGGAAATGCCATGCCACCATCTGCTTTATTTCTCTGTGCGGTGGATCTTTTTATACGTGGTGGTTTGTTATTCCAAATAAATTTTTATGTGGAGGAGTGTAATCTTTTCCAGTAACCCTCTGGAGGGGGTAACGGTAGCATTGAACTGAAGAAGTTGATTTTAGGTAGTACATCCATCTTAACTATTGATATCCGTGCTTGTACTGTGTTTTTAAGTTTTGCCCATCTATCAAGGTCGTCTTTGATTTTGTTTTGGATTTTTGTGTAGTTGTGCTTCACCGTTTGTCTTATGGTAGGGAATATTTCCACTCCCAAGCATCTGAAATGTTTTACCATCGGTATCTGTCCTGGGAGGGTTGTATCTTTTTTTGCAGGGGTGTTAAGTGGAAGGAAGGCCGACTTCGGCCAATTTATCTTAAATCCCGATAAATCACCAAAGTCCTCAATCAACTTGAGCAGATGAGGCAATGTGGTGTTGGGGTTTTTCATGAACAATATTACATCGTCCGCATATAAACAAATTTTTTGTTGTGTGCCCTTGATTACGATTGGTTCTATGGATTGGGATTGTCTTATATATTGTGCTAAAGGCTCTAATGATAGATTGAACAGTCCGGGACTAAGAGGACAACCCTGTCTGGCAGAGCGTGATACCGGAAATATTTGGGAGATGATTGTGCCTGTTGTAATCATGGCCGATGGGTCTTTGTATAATACTTTAATCATATCTATGAATCCTTTTCCTAACCCCATCCTTTCTAGCACTGCCCACAGATACGACCATTCCAGCCTGTCAAAGGCCTTCATAGCATCCAGGGACAGCATCGCCTTAGGTATGGTGTCCTCCTTGTCGGCATCAAGTACGTGCAGTATACGTCTTATGTTCTCAGTGATCAGGCGGCCTCCTATGAAGCCAGTTTGGTCCGGGTGAACTAAAGACGTCATATGCTTTTGTAATCTGATGGCTAATACCTTAGAGTACAGTTTGATATCTGTTCCGAGGAGGCTTAAAGGTCTATAGCTACCGCACTCGTTGGGGTCTTTGTCTTTTTTAAGGAGGACACTGGTCTTATTTTGACATGCCCTGAGTAATTGGTAATGTGTCTGTATTCCTTTTAAGGGGAGTGAGTTTTACTTGCAGTACCGCTACGTGCCACAGTCACTTCACAACACTTGAAGTCCATCGTGACTGTGGATATACTCGCGGTACCTCCGTTACACAGACCAGAGATAGACTTTCGTCTTGTTTACATCAGGGTCCCCCATTTTCAATTCATAATGACATTTATGACATACATGACATACAGATATACAGTACTGTATACGTAGCATAGAACGCATATTTAGAGATCGTCTATATCAGTGGTTCCCAAACGTCTTGTTTATGCGGACCACTAGATTGTTATCAAGAACATTTGCGGACCACCTCGTATGCAAACAGTAAAAATAAATAAATAAACAACTGACTTTGACCCGCATCGCGGGCACTGCGTTCCGTTCTCAGAATGGATTTGAGAGAGATGTGCCATCCAGTCTGACTTGGAGCATGCACTGTAATATGCGCACTGCCAGCCAGGCTTATATGCAGAGATATTCAGACTCTTGCAGAGCCAGATGAGTGGCTGCTTAACTGTTAAGTATTTCCCAACCTACTGTGCGATTGGCTCTTGACAAGCGCACAGTCATTCAGTATTGACAAAGCCTACTTTGCTGGAACGATTAATTTAGCATGTACTGTATATACAGACAATACAGTACGCGTGTGTGTGCGCACACTGCGGGAGGTGGCCAGAAGCGTGCAACTACTATTATATTACTACTATATTAATACAGTCTATTCCACTATATAGCTATAGGTGCTGTATAATCTGATCTAATTTTGATCCATGGCAAAGCACTCCAGCGCTTGAATACGGCCGGGGGATCCGCTCATACAATGCAGACCCAAGTTTGCACACGGCTCTCGTATTATAATGAGCCCGCGAAGGCGTGTCTGTGTATGCAAATGACTTGCGCAAGAACGCGCATTCCAGTTTAGAATGAGTGGGATTCATCATTCAACAAACCTGGGTAAGAACAGATTTGGACGTTAAGAACGGCTTGAATGTGGCGGTGGCTTTTCTTATTGTTCTCTTAACAGACAGGTAAGCAAGAATATAAGAAACATAAGAGTATTATTGAATGAGGCCCAATACACCTAATAACAGTGGCTTGTTGTTCTCCATTCAACAATTTAGTTGTGCTCATAGTGGAGGTGTGTAGATGGAGGAAAGTTGGATGATGGAACTGAAGCCAACATTGAGATGGGGTATAGCAACAGCTGTCGGAGTCTTCCGCCCTGGAGTGGTCCGCCATCTTTACTGTGAGTTCCCATTATAAAGCCCAGGTATGTCTCCATTACCTCATCACGTACCAATGGGAGACTAGAAGAGAGCTGGGGGAGGCGCCTGGGGATTGTTTGTCAGACAATCCCAAGATCTTCTCCCAACAAGGTCAGTTGTTCACAGCTGCGCCTACAGTAATTACGTATCCATTAGTGGTCAATAGTGTCCAATGTTCTAGGTGCAGCTTATGGAAAAACACCCTGGTAGTTCAGCCGAACGCACAATTGGAGGGGGGCTCCCCACCCTCCAGAACATTTACAACAAGCGTTGCAGGGGCAAGGCTAAGAGAATCATTAAAGACTCCAGTCACCCGAACAACTGCCTCTTTGAACTGCTGCGGTCAGGCAAGCGATACCGGAGTCTCAAGGCGAGCACAGAAAGACTCAGAAGAAGCTTCTATCCCCAGGCCATCAGGCTGCTAAACGAACAATGAACACTACACAACAACAACCATCAAACGCACATAGCACACACATCCACACGCACACACTCACTTCAAACAAACACACTGTAGCACCCACTCCACACACTTTATAGCACACACCCACTTTAAACAAACACACTGTAGCACCCACTCCCCACACTTTATATTTATTGATGAAGGATTGCACTACAACTCGTACACCTTACTGTAAATTGTACCTAAATTGTACCTCATCCCATTTCTGCTTTGCACTATATAGTACTGTACATTAGTACACTGCATAGTATTGTATATTATATGGTAACTCAGTTACATCTATTCTGCATCGAACATTGTACATATGTCTATACTGAACACTGTGACCTAATTTTCTACTTCTAAATTACATGCTATACTATGTTATTTGATACTATCTTGTCTAGCACAGTCTCTGGAGCGTAACAGTAAGAAGCATTTTGTATGAAAGTATTCTGTACTTCTGTATGACAACTATTAAAGAAACTTGAAACTTGAAGATGTTCATTGTTGCTCTTAATCTGCAGTAATCTACAGTCAGTAATTTCAGAGGTTATTCCAACAGTTATTTATATTCCACGTTACTCCAATAGTCAGTAATCCAATATCCAAAAAGGGTTATTCCACATCATATCAATGAGGAGCACTGTCCTGTCAACCTGTGACATAGGCATGAGGCATTGTTTAACTCATTCAACGCCAGTCACGAGAAAAGTCGGGTTAACTCGCCAACCGTTCAGCGCCAACCACGAGAAAACTCTGGTTTTAATCGTTATTTCTTTTATTAGCTATATCCATATATTTTTCATCCATCCAGCCTGATGTTATCATTGGGAATGGGTCTGAGCTCGAGAAAGGGCAAATACCGCCGCCTATGCCTTCCAGCCGGTATTGCACTCTATTCGAAATGGTGTAGTTTCTTTTCAGGGCCGATCTGAGCCGTGCGGGCGGGGTTTAAATACTCCGGCAGGAATAGCCTTTACAACGTTACATCTGCTATGCTGCCCCCCCCCCTCCCTTCATATGCAATGCCGGGCAATGTGGGACGGACCTCCACGAGCAGTATTTGGAATGGCGATCAGATAATTGGATTATTTCTTTTGCATTACATCAGAGACCAGGTAAGGAATCTATATATAACATATTGCGTTGATCTGATATTTCTTTCTACCGCGATCGAAGCTGTGTGTGTGTGGCTGTTTACCATTGAGTGCAGGAGGTGGTGGGGGGAGCGCCGCGCTACGAGGGCCATTTCATGTATGCATGAGGAAGGATAATAATGATAATCTAGCGTTGATTTCAGGAAGATTCGATAACCAGGTGAAAAATTACAACGTGTTTAGTGTATTCCACTAAAGGGCTATTATCGCGTCTTTTCCTGGGATTACTAAGAATCACCAAAACTATACTCATATTCAAAACGGTATAAAACGGAAATGTACGGATTAAGAAACAATCTGTTTTGTGCATGTTGACTGGAAGCAACTCACTGACAATCGACGGGTGTATTAGACCCATAGCTATAATATAAGATATATTTTAAGCGCTCGCAAATCTCGCAGTCTCCCCATTGATTAAAGCGATGGCGTTCTAGCGCCCTCTGGCGCATTAAGCGATGGCGCAGAATGAGTTAATGAGGCATTGTAACCAAGCTTGTTGGTTGTGTTTAAGTGTGTCTGCCTAAGGAAACCATACCTTTATGACTGCATCCATTGTTGTTTCCATGGACACAGTAAATAAACAAGGCTTCTTATCAATAATAGTATATAATTTATTCAATATGTTAAAGGAGAACTATCTTATAAATGGCCTTTTCCTGTGGTTTGCATTGTTTTCTAGCAATGTGGGGTTGTACCAACACTGACTAGATGTGAAATCTCTAGCTACTCCCGTTTCTTCAGTTCATCTCACACAAGAACCTCTCCCACTGAACCAAGCCATTCAGAATTGACTCGCTCCCTGACGTAAGTAGGTGCTGCTGATCTGCATATCTCAGCCCCCTCTGTGGTTGTAGCCACCGCCCACAATCAACAATTCGCTCAACAACAGAGCGAGTGGAAATAATGCGAAAGCGGTTTCCCTGTCACTGACACTTCCTCAAAAGAGAGAGAGAGAGAGAGAGAGACAGACAGACAGACAGACAGACAGATATAGAGAGGGAGAGAGAGGCTCTCATACGGTGCGACTCATCTCGGAGCATTTACACACACTTGCGACTGCGTGTGTGTGGGGGGAAACACATGCACGCTCTCGGAGCGATCTCTCCTCTCTCTCTGCCTCTCTATCTCTCTCTCCCTCTCTCTATCGGTCTCTCCCTCTCTCTCTCTCCTTCTCTCTCTCGCTCTCTCTCGTATCAGCACCGGCGTCACGTCAACCTGTTGCAAAATATAGCGCACGCTCCCACGCGTATTCCGATCCATGCAATAATATTCACGGGGTATATATTGTCATTTGAAACAAGCTACCAATGCATTGTCCCGTGGGATTATGCCATTCCGCGGCGAAATTAATTAGTCCCTCTATCTCTCTCTCACCCCAAAGTTATCTGCCAGTGCAGACTGTGGGTGACTGTCACTCAAAGCGCATTGCGAGTATGGGCGGAGCCCAGCCAAAAACAGCTTGGAATCTGGAAGTGCAGAAAATGCTGCTCATCTAGAGTACTTGATTAGAAATACAAAACTGTGACGTACGTGGGTTGGTCATCGTCATTGTTATCGTATTTGTAACACCATGTAAACATCAGGTTAGTATAGGTAATATTCTGTTGTTCTTTGTATTGTGTGGTGTGTCTCACCTTTATATTGAACCCTTTTCTTTCTCCCTTTCCCAGATGCCGCCCGTCTCACCGATTGTGCTGATTTTCTGAGGAGTGGCAGGCTGACGGCAATCAGCCTCAGTAGACGCTTTAAAAATCTGGAATGCGACACACATCCGGGCGCCTCATTGTGTCATTTTGCATTTGTGTTGGAGGTTGCCCTTGAATTGCCCCTGTGTGTGGAATTGTTACTATGCTGCCCTTTGTTTCCACTGTTGTGTGGGATTGATTGTGTGTGTGTGTCAACTCACACTACTACTCTTGGTAGCTGGATTGTGTCCTCCCTGGTGTTCCACCAGGTAAGGTCGTTTGTGTCTTGTGGCACTCGTTTCTGTGAATAAGCCTTATTGTGCTTGTTTATTGTACTGGTCGGGGTTACCAGTTTGGTACCACGTGAGTGGTTGTGTCCTGTGACACTTAATACATGTGTTTGTCTTATTGTATACTTGTTTGTTCTCCCCTACCCTTTCCCTTATTTAATACTGTTGTGGGTTTCATTCCCCTTTGTATTATTTAATAAATAGTAAATACCCATTTTGCTTTTGAAAACGCTTTGTTTATTTCCTGCAGGGACCTGTGCTTAAAGCACTCACTGGACGGGCTGGCTTCACAACAGCCCGGTCCAGGTATTTGTGTTAGGTAGGGATGTCCGATATTATCGGCCGACCGATATTATCGGCCGATATCGGCAGTAAAATGTGATATCGGAAAATATCGGTATCGGTAAAAAAAAAAAAAATTTTTTTTTTTTTTTTTTTAACCTTTATTTACCCAGGCAAGCAAGTAAGAACCAATTCTTATTTTATTTATTGTCAAAAGTATGCATTTTGGTTTAATTCAACAACAAGAGATATGTAATGTTAATTTTTACTTTTTTAATTATCATATTTTGCACAGATAATGCTTACATTTAGAAAGCCTTTTGAATGCATCCAGTGAAATTATTAGTTACCTGAAATTATTCCGTTTTTTTGGGGGGAAACCCTGCATATATCGGTATCGGTTGATATCGGTATCGGTATCGGTATCGAAATTAAGAGTTGGACAATATCGGAATATCGGTATCGGTAAAAAAGCCAATATCGAGCATCCCTAGTGTTAGGTCATCAGACCATTGGTTGTGACAAAACAATGCATATTTTTTTTTAACTGACAGACGTGTTCCATAGACTCACATGAATTGTGTAAAATTGCCCAAATAGTGAAAGAAATAGTAAAAATAGTTCCCCTTTAAGGTAAAATAGTAAGTAGGAGTAAAGATTTCCTTCCTGTTTGGGCAGAGATGTTTGACAATGGAACGTCATCCAACTCTGCATAGGAGAATGATCTTCGTCAGAATCTGAATCAGAAAGGTCTTTATTGGCAAGTAGTTTACAAGGAATTTCAGTTTCAGGCGTCAAAATCCGTTCAGCGGTTCTCGAGTTACATGCCGATGAGGCGTGCGCCAAAGTACACAGCAGACTTAAAAAAAGATTCAAATACCACTCCCGACTCTCAAGCCTCTACCTCCGTCAATCATTTGGGAATGAGATAATCAGGGTGAAAAGTCACAAGCCAAAACAGGAAGACAATTCTCCGTTGAATGCATTGAAGTCTGAGAAAATCGTTTTCTGAGCTCTCTCACTTTTTACCAAAACCGCTTCTAATCACTAAATTCTGAACGGATTTTTATGAAATTTGGATATGTACTACACAAGACTTACTACTTCTGGACTACTAAGTACTACAGATAAACGTGAGTAACCTTTTTCCACAACTCAAGTTCAGACCTATGTTAGTCTATTTCATTAGCACTAAAAGTGAATTTTAAGTAAGCTACAGTAGAAGCCCTTAGAAGTCCAGCTTTTACTGCTACTCTACCACTACTCCACCACTCCACTTTGTGACTTCTATTGTTCTGGATTTCACACCTCCACTGCCTCCCACAGGCTGGAAAGATTTTCATCTTACATTTTTATTCGTCCCAAATGTCCCAGCCCCATCCAATATCTTAGCTTTTTTCACTGTTTATTTATCATGCATTGCAACACTAATATATGGTACAGTAGCCCAAGTCAGACTGCCCATATAAAAATTATCTTGGGGGTCTGAGGGCAGTAGCCCCCGACCCCCTCCCTGGGGAAGCAGTTAAGTTAAGTACCCTCGCTTTGTTTACTGCAGAAAATTAACACCTAGTGCTAGTTCTAAACTGACATCGAAGTGACATTGGAGTGGCAGAAGGGACCCGATTCTGAAAAGATTCATCTATACTTATTAACATCTTCTGTCCGTGCGGTCTGGGGCCGGACCGCAAATGACATCACGTCATAAATCAAGCTTTGCAGACTGTCTGACATAATTATAATTTTTTTTGTCAAACGTATTCAAGAATAAACATCATAACCATGTCACAACAGCAGTCATAATGTATATTTTCATCAATACGTTTGTTTACCAATAGGTTAAAGTGTTATTAGTGAGATTTTAGTTTTTGAAATTAGTTTGTTGTGATCGTGGAGATCCGCCATTTTGAATAAGCGGCCCACGCTGAATGATGGAAAATGTAGTCATTTTGAGAAGAGCACATCCAGAGCTTTCAATGAGCGATAGAATTTTTCAAAACACTTCCCAAAGGCCTCTAGCTTTCGGCAAGCAAATTACTTCCTGATTAATATTTTTTATTTTTCTTATTACTCGGGATTATATACCACAAAACTGAATGTTATTGGCATATATTGAAGCACAGTTATTGTCTCCCCTATTTTGAGCATTTATCAACCATCCGATTTGAAATCAGTTTCAAAATGGCGGAGCTCTGGCAATAAAAGAAACCTACTGTACATACACTGTAGAGTAGATTTCATTATCTGTTCTTATGCATGCCTGGTGATACTAAATTCAAATTGAACTCGGCCATTTGAAAGACAAGATTTGGCCCAATCGATAAATGTGCGAATTGGCTATAATAAAGTAATTTATAGGCCTGCTATTCTATAATATTTCAAATTGCATTGGTCCGGATGGGAGAATTCAGTACTGTATCTACAAAACCTTCTGTTTAATCATCTTCCCTTTATTAATTTCCTTAGATGTTTTTGTACACGTGATCTCAAGAAGGTACTGAACGAGCTCATTGGCAGTTTTTCATGTCTGGTCATTTTTAGCATGGTGTTATTCACTGTCAAAGATGCAAAGAAAAATCATAATTCATATTCTCCTTTGTTTCATCACAATTTAAGCAAGCCTAGTAATAGACACAATATTTCTGACACTGGGAATACATTCACTGAGGTCCATAGATGTCCCTAGATACCAAGAACATGCTAATCGACCTGGAGTGTGTTGCAGGGGCTGCGGTAGCGGAACCCAATAGCAGAAACACAGGGAGAGAGAGAGTGGAGCGGTTTAGGATATTTATTCCTAGGTACCAGGCGTCAATATACAACAGAGAATGTGCAGAATGTGGTACAGGAGTGCTCTTCGTTCTCCTTGGGAACGTCCGGGCAGGCGGCGTCTCGATAGACAGCGTAGGCCGGCAGCGGGTTATCCTAGGATGGCTAGATAATAGGGTTAATTAGGCTGAGATGTACACAGGCTGAGATTTACATGAAGACATGATAATGAAAGACATGGATAAATGTATCTAGGGACATGAATAAATGGATCTTAGCCCACATGACTCATGAAACATTTGGATCTTAAGCTACTTGCTTAATCAAATGTATTTTAAAACCTCTTCCACCCGACGGGACCGGTACCGGTCCCGAAATTACATCTGGTCATAAATCTATATTTTTTAGACTGTTGTATAAAAGTAGCGATTTTGTCACACAAACATGTCACAACAGCATGTAGAATGTATATTATCATCAATACATTAGTTTAGCAATAGGTTAAAAGTGTCATTAGATAGATAAAACTTTTCGATTTGGTCAAGTCTATTCCGAGAGGGTGACCATTTTGGAAATTTTGAACCATGGGAATTGTAGGCTTTTTGCGGCCATTTTGTAATAGACATCGCTAGCTGTCGATCATCTTTTCAAAACGACACTTCCTGTACATTTCTATGGGGTTCAAGGTTCAAAGTTCTGTATGGATTATTTCAATAACTGTTAATATTTGGGATAATTCTACCACAAAAGGTAAAGTTTTTGACAAATATTGAAACGCAGTTAGTTTCTCCTCCCTATTGTTACCATGTAGTAACAATTAGATCTGAAATTAGTTTCAAAATGGTTGCACTGTGGTGAAAATAAAAAAGTACAGTCGATTTCATTATCTGTTCTTATGCACGCCTGGTGATACTAAATCCAAATTGAACTCGGGCATTTGAAAGATAATATATGTATATATTAGAGGTGGGCATAGATACATTTTTTTAATCTAGATTAATCTATCTGCAATCCTGGATCTAGATTAAAATAGCTAAAAAAAAAAAATAAAAAATGCCGAAGGCATTCAAAATAATGACCAGAAGTAAGTCCTTACTTTTTCTTTCCTCCTTATGTTTCTCAGGCCAAGTGGCCCATTACACCATGAGCCCATCTCCCGTTTCCAAAATGCATTACAGACTGTTTGAAAAAGCTGTTTTGCTATGATAATTGGTAATGAAATATCAAAATAATGTTCAATAAGATGTACTTGTGTTTAATAAGTTGTTTTATTCAGAAGTTAACACAAATAAATAATATTACCAGTACAGTACAGTATCTAGCACACTCTCAGGAGCAAAACAGAAAGAATCATTTCAAACTTGAACTATGTGACATGGCTTGAATCAACTGCTCCAGTGGAGTTGCTCAGTGGCCAATGGTGTCAACTGTGGTTGTTAAAAAAAAAAAAAAAAAAAAAAAAAGAAAATTTAGATTAATGCGTTAATTATATTATCGCGCGATACTAGTATAGCGTTAACGCAGCACGTTAACGCCGTTAACGGCCCAGCTCTAGTATATATATATATATATATATAGTGCCAATTGGCTATAATAAGGTAATTTATAAGCCTCCTATTCTATATTCTATAATAATATTTCAAATTGCATTGGTCCAGATGGGAGAATTCAGTACTGTATCTACAGAACCTTCTGTTTAATCATCTTCCCTTTATTAATTTCCTTTTTTTTCTCGGTCAAATCTTTTATTCATTTAATAATTTTTTTCCAAAAACAAGACAAGGCACAACACAATACAGTAATAATAATTATAAACAACACTAATAGACAGGAATTCACATGACAATAACAGTAGTTATAATAATAATAACACAAAATGATAATAAATTGGACTAACAAAATAATAAACAGAGTATAAATGAATAATTCGCCACTTAAATTCTATGTAAGGAGTAGGACTTAACCCCTTACTTTATAGTCAACCTCCTGAGCACCCTCCATCTCCAGATCCGGCAGCCACGGACCCCAACCCAGAGGGCCCACAGTCAAAGCACCACGCCTCTTTGATGCCTCGACCCGCAGAGACCCCGAACCGCGGCCGCCCCCGGCCCAAGCCCACAACCACCAGATCCACAGCCAGAGGGAACATATATAATTAAATATATAAGCAAAAACCAAATCAAATACAAAAAAAATAAAATAAAAATAACAGACATGAACACGCGCTCGTTCTCCCCCCCACCCCCCTCACCCCAGGACCCCAACGTGAGACATTCATATAATACCTTATTCAGTACTCAAATTCCAAAGTCATATGCGTTCTTTTAACTTTTCCACCGCAGCCAACCAGATTGCGATATTGGCTTCATTAACACCTATGACACGTGCAGTGGAAATCTCTAGATAAATAACATCTAGATAGGTGAGAATCCATACCTTCGGACATCTGGTTGTATCCAGCGTGAAGCAATCAACTTTTTGGCAGCCGTAAGGCCGGCCAAAATGAGTCTCTTTACATGTACAGAGGTCGGCAATTGAGAAACATCATTTAACAATAATACAGAAGGCAAGGTCGGTATGGTCAAAGAGAAAATCTCTGATAGCTGAGAGGTAACATTTTCCCAGAAGATCTCAACAGGAGGGCACTCCCAGTACATATGCATATCCAATGGCACCGTTTGGACACAAGGTACATCGAGAGTCAGGTCTGAGACCCATTAGGTTCAATCGCCTGGGGGTCAAATAAGTCCTATGAACAAAATTGAGATGAATCTGTTGGTGATCTGGGTTGCGTGATGATAGCCTAATATTTTCCCAGACTGCATCCCAATCAAAATCTATATCCAACTCAGGGATATCCTTTCTCCAAATCGTATCTAGGGGTAGGTCCTTATATGAGGACATAAGTAAGTGGCGATAAAAGTCAGAGACGAAGCCTCTCGATGTCTCCCTGTCATAAAAGAATTTGTGAAACCGGTGTCGCTCTAGTGGAACGTCCCATGGAACGCCATGAGCCTTCAGAGCTGCTCGCATTTGTAAATAAAAGAAAAAGGAGTTTCCGGGGAGATCATATCCGTTGGATAGATCCTGGAAAGATCGGAGACCAGAGTCATCAAAGATATCCCCCAATGTATGGATGCCTTTCCCTTCCCATCTAGGGTATCTAATGGGTTGTTGTCCAATAACGCCAAATCTGGATCACATGTGTGATAAGAGGGCCAAATCGTAATTTGCATTGCTTAATTGAAATGTTGGTATACACAATATCCTGAAGTCTAAGGGGTCACTATCTTCTCCTCCAATGGTCGCCAGGACACGGCTGCTTGAGCGTCAAACCAAGTGATGAGGTCTCAAAGAGTAAGCTTGAAAATTATATTTGAAGTCTGGAAATGCTAAACCCCCGTCGAATTAAGCAGCAGAGTGCAGTTTTTGCCAGTAACCAACAGGAGGAAATAACGGTAGCATGGAGCTGATAAAGTTAATTCTGGGTAAAACATTCATCTTAATTATTGAGGCACGGGCCTGTAATGAGTTCTTTAATTTGGACCACCTGTTAAAATCATTCGTAATCCTGTCACCCAAGCTGGAGATACTTTACTGGTTAATAGTGGGGAATATTTCAATCCCAAAACACTTAAAGTGCTCTACCATGAGTATGTTTGGTGGGAGGATGGTTGCCTTCGCAGTCTCATTGAGTGGAAGGAAGGCTGATTTTGGCCAGTTGATCTTAAATCCAGATAGACTGCCAAAATGATCTATTACTTGGAGAAGATGAGGTAGAGAGACGGCAGGGTTCTGTATAAATAGGAGTACATCATCTGCATATAAGCTGATATGGTGATGTGTGCCCTTAACACATTAACTGCCACGGAGTTTGCCCGTCTCATACCACTCTCTGCCACCACTCTAAGCCTATGGAGATGTTCACCTTCTTTGCAGGGCTATAACTTTTCAAATTGTATTGCTAAATTGACATTACTATGGCCCATTCAACATCGATTATCTATCGTTCAGGATGTAGGAACGTTATACTTTTTCATTCATACGAAAATACCGTCTAGAATATACATATGTTTTTATCGTTTTCTGCAGTAATTCCTAGAACGCTAGTTATAGGCCTAAACGCATAATATAGATTATCGATTGCAGTTTATTCGCAATACACGCTATATTAAAAAATCCAACTGAATACGATCCTAAACGTTATGACTCATCATGCACGGATGAAAGGGGGGGGGGTCGTTTATAATTCCATGATCGTCAGTAAATGCTTTATGTAGTATGGGTGATATATTGATCAGAGCAGTTTGCATTGAAAAGAAAAAACAATCAAGCTGAAAGTAACGTTACTGTCCTCTTACCGTTCGCCGATGAGACTGGAGGAAAAAAACCCACTTATTTGACGTCGATCGACTAGATCCATTTCCGGTTTGTATGGCGCAATAAACGCCCAAATCATATTGATTATTGAGTTATGGCAGCGATCCATATACACGGATGTGTGTCTAGAGTCCCGCAACAATATGTGACTTCCGGACGGATTTCCCAGTTGCACCGAGATCACCAGAGATCCATTTCCGGTTGTAACTCGCCCGATCATCCACCAGGCGGCGGTATTGAAGCGTTGCACGGTTGTGCTGAGTCCCACTGTCTCAGCCGAGGCTGGGTGTCGGAATTATAAATACCATGGCGAAAAAATTAAATATGATCTCAATAACGTCGTACGCCGTGGATTGGCGGAATTCGCATGATCAGCAAACCCGTCGTAAGCCGTTTATGGCAGTGGATGTGTTAAGATCATGGCCGAAGGCCCTGTGTAGAGAACTTTGATCATGTGAATGAACCCCTCACCTAACCCCATCCTTCTAAGGACTGCTCACAAATATGACCACTCCAATCTGTCAAAGGCCTTCATCGCGTCTAAGGACATGACAGCCGTAGGGGTTGCGACATCCGTGCTGGCATCAATCACGTGCAGTAACCGTCTGATATTATCCGTGACCAGTCGGCCTCTTATAAAGCCAGTCTGATCAGGGTCAACCAGAGATGTCATATGCTTTTGAAGTCGGATGGCTAGCACCTTAGCATATAGCTTGAGATCGGCTCCGAGGAGACTTAAGGGTCTATAGCTGCCACATTCGGTGCGATCCTTCTTGAGTAGGACAGATATAAGTGCCATATTGACATCCCTGGAAAAATTGCCCTCTTTGACTGAGTGTAAAATCATTGAAAGTAATAAGGGACAGAGTACATCTCAGAACGCAATATAGTTCCGGTGGAATGCCGTCCCAACCAGGAGCCTTGCCCCGCTGCATGTCAGCAATCGCCTCCCTGAGCTCATCTAGTGTGATAGGTTCAGCTAACCGTTTAGCGTCATCCTCTGAGATTTGTGGTAAGTTAATTTGACTAAGATAGTCCTCCAGCTTGGTATGATCATAGACCACTTCTGACTCGTACAGGTTGGAATAAAACGAGCGAAATGTATCGTTGATTTTGTTGGGGTTGGTGGTTATCTCCCCCTGTTGGTTCTTAACACTTTGAATGCCCAGCAGGGGGCGCACATTTAGTGCTTGAATGCCCACATCCACTCCAATGTTAACGTTAATATCGCCTAATCTATGTTTTAAATTATGGCTATGTGTCTAATCTGCCCGTCGCATTATCAATGACCCATTTCCAGTCAACATTGTCGAAGCAGATTGTTTTTTTATCGGTTCATTTCGGTTTGATAGCATTTTGAAAAGCACTCATTTTCACGGAAAAAAGAAGACATTCTATGATAATCGCCCTTTACTGTAATATTCTAGAACGTTGTCATTTTGCGGCCTATTTATGAATCGTTTTCAAATAAACGCTAGATTATCGATAGTATATGTGTACGTGTGCACGCTAGTGCTGTGCGCTGAAAATCGATTCTCTCAGTTCCTGATCACTCTTAGAGTCAAACAGCCATATCACATAATCACATAAAAGCTTATATCTGTGAAAACGGGTCTGATTATCCTAAGATTGGTAACATAGATTCCTTAACCGAGATCAGATGATATCCAAATGGGTTATTCCAATTCCTGATCGCCATTCGAAAAAATCAATCCTTTTATTGATCCCACGAGTATACTGTAAAAACACATAATCCCCGCTGCTCTGAGGGTCCAGAGTGGAGCTGATCGACCCCGGCTGCGTGAGTGAGAAGTAAAATGTGGAATGCAAGTTTTTTTTTTTTAAAAAAAAATCCAAAAGGGTGAATTACCATCTGGGAGACGATAGGGGGCGATTTTTTCACATCTGAGCGCCTGGAGTGGCTGATTTTCCAACGGTAGACTTGGTTGATGAAATATGATTTCAGATCACTAATATATATTAAAAAAAAAAACGAGAAAATACGAGAACTCTCGTGAGTTTTGATTGATTGATTGAAAACTTCATTAACAGATTGCAGAATGGGTACTGTACAGTACAGCTCAATACATACAATTGTTAAGGGGATGCAGACCAGAGAAAGACTTTCGTCTCGTTTACATCAGGGTCCCCCATTTTCAATTCATCGTAACATATATGACATATATGACATACAGATAGACAGTACTGCTACATCTATACATTTATGACATACCAGATTTGCAAATACAGTACTGTTTGTGATACGAAAAGAGTCCAGAGAAAAAGTATATATATTTGACGTAGAAACTGTACATTGGAGGAGGTTGGGTAGGTGGGGGGTACTGTACATTGGAGGTGGTTGGGTGGGTGGGGGGGGGGGGTTGGGTAGGAGTGGGGGGGGGAGGTTGGGTAGGAGGGGTGGGTGGGGGACACTGTACAACTGTACAAGCAAAACTGTACATTGGAATATTGACAAGACCATACTTGGTAATTTTTACTGTACATTGGAGGGGGTTGTGTTAGGACATTTACAGGGGCCAGTTTCAAATTGCAGTCTCCCGTAGGTGTTTTTTGAGAGTGTTTTTGAAAGTGGGTAATGATTCATATTCCTTTACAGCTTTGGGTAGGGCGTTCCACATTGATGTGGCATAATTGCGAAACGTGTTTAGTCCCTTGTTTGAGCCGAATCTGGGTTTAACATGATTTGTGGAGCTCCCTCTGGTGTTGTGATCGTGGTATTCACTGACCTTTGGGAAGTATTTTGACATGTACATGGGTACCTTGGTCATGTAGTGTATCTTGTAGACCAGGCCCATTGCAAGTTGCTGTACTCTGTCGTCTACTCTAAGCCATCCTAGGTTGTCAAAGTGGGCAGGGGTGAGGTGGGTTCTAGGAGTAAGGTCAAGCAGTAGTCTGACCAGTTTGTTTTGAGATGTTTGTAATTTAGTTTTTAGCGCCTTTGAGGTGCTTTGGTACCATGAGGTGCAAGCATAGTCGTAGTACCCTTGAATGAGTGCTCCTGCCAGAGTCTTCAGGGTATTCTTGTTTACCAGTGAGGAGATCCGGTACAAGAATCGAGTTCGTTGGTTGACTTTTTTTATTACATTGGATGCCATTTTGTCACAGGAAAGATTAGCCTCTAGGATGGAACCCAGGTAGGTACTGTAATTTCATCTTTCCTTGTGACAATATTGTCACCCACTGTAACCGAGAAGCCGTCGGTCTTGCTGAGTTTGTTATTTGAACCGAAGAGAATGGACTCTGTTTTGCCCATGTGTAATGATAGTTTGTTATCAGCAGATTTTGCCTAGTTCTGAGCTGAGGGTTTTTTCAACCTGTAACTTGTTCTTGTCAGAGACCAGCAGGGCTGAGTTGTCTGCAAACAGGAACAAGTTGCAGTCACAAGCTGACGACATGTCATTTGCATAAATTAGGAACAGTAGTGGACCTAGTATGCTTCCTTGTGGAACACCACAGCTTACTGTGAGGGGGGGGGATAGGGTACCGTTTACCTCCACCATCTGCTCTCTCCCCTCCAGGTAGGATTGCATCCAGCTCACTGATAGACTATCAAAACCAATTGCTTTTAGCTTGTCAATCAGAATGGTGTGATTGACAGTGTCGAAGGCCTTTTGTAGGTCCAGCATGACCATGCCGCAGTATTTGCCCGCGTCCACCTCTTGTTTGATGTGGTCGTTTAAATAGAGAAGGCATGCGTCAGTGGAGTGGGATGTTCTGAAGCCAGATTGGAATTCGTAGATTAGATTTTTTTCCGCAAGGTATTTTTCGACCTGTTCGTATACAATTTTTTCCATGACTTTCGAGATGGAGGTAAGGATAGAAACAGGGCGGTAGTTGCCTGGGTCTAATTTACTGCCTTTTTTGTGCAGGGGTGTTACTCTCGCAATTTTGAAGTCCTTGGGGACGTGTCCCTGTTTTATGGAGAGGTTTATTATGTGTGTGATGACTGGGGTGATGCGTCTCTGAGGAATTTGGAGGGGATGTTGTCATGGCCAGTGGCCTTGTTAGGTTGGAGGGCGCTCAGTTTTTTTGAGTACCTCATCTGTTGTTACCATTTCCAGTTTGAAGTCGTCTTTGTGGACCCCTAGGTTCTTGTAGTATGCTACTATGTGTTCTACCCCATAATGCCCTGAGTGGGAGGGTAGTTTGTTTACCAGTGTTGTGGCTATGTTTGTGAAGAAACTATTTAAGTAATTGGCTACATCCAGCTTGTCTGTGATGAGCGTGTTGTCCATCTTTATGTTTATGTTTGAGAATCTGGTTTTACGTTTTTTACTGCAGCCTAGTTGGTTATTGAGTCATTTCCAAAGTTCACGTGGTTTGTTTTTGTTTTCCTCGGTTTTGTCATTGATGATTTTTTTTGCTGTTTTGATCATGGAGTTTACGTCATTTCTTAGTCTGTTTCTTTCCAGTTTGAGTTCAGTCACGTGGGTTTGGAGTTCACTGTTCGTGCTTACGGTAAGCTTTGACTGACTTTTACGAAACTCAGAGCATTTTTTGTCTCTGGTTTTCATAGCAGTCAGTATTTCAGTGTGCATCCACGGCTCCGCACGATTTTTTACCCTGGTGGTTCTTAGGGGGGCCATGTTGTTTAGTATCATTGAAAATTTGGTTTTGAAGCCAAGCCATGTTTCTTCAACCAGTGTACCATTGAGCTCATCTGACCAGTCCAGACTCTCCAGTTCAAGGTTAAAGGCCTCGCTAGAGTAGGTTTTGAGGTCTCTAGATGTGACTGTTTTGTGACAGCCAGCCTTTTGTTTTAGCTTTTTGCGGGTACAGAATATCATATAATGATCACTTAACCCGCATGCTATAACCCCTTTATTGGCGATCTTGGACTTGTCAGAGGTCAGGATGAGGTCAATGGTAGTCTGAGTTGACTCGCATACACGTGTGGGTTGCGTGATTAGCTGGCTGAGGCCGTGCAGATCACAAAACCTATTGTAGGATTTGAAGACAGGTGCATCTTTTTGTTGCATATCCGTGTTCCAATCCCCAATAAGAATACTTTCTGCATCCTCAGCTCCAGCTAAGCACGCATCCAACACATCATAAAAGCCATTTTGGTCTGGCGGTCTGTAAATTGTGCCGACCAGAACAGATTTAGCCCTTTCAAATAGAATTTCTACAAAAACAGTTTCAATAGCCTCATGATCTAGGTCTGTACGGTTAATAAATTTGGTGTCTTTATGAATGTACATACAGACACCTCCTCCATGCCTGTTCCTGTCATTGCGGACTAAAGAATAGTTCTCCAATTCAATTTCCGGGTCTGTTACTGATGAATCCAGTTTAGTTTCAGAGAAACATAGAATGTTTACCTTACCGCTAATGAAATGTTGCCTTATTTCTGCCAGTTTGTGTCTAAGGCTGTTTACATTAAGATGGAAGATATGAAGTCCGTTTTTGTTTGCTGCGTTGTCTATATCCTTGAGATAAATGTAGGGTTCTTCTGTGGGAAGGGGGGGGGGCTTTGTGATGTCCGGAGGGGGGGTGGGGGATCCTTTGATCAAGGTGGGTGTCCCGCGACGGGAGGGGGGTGGGGCTGTGTTGTTATTATTTGGTCCGTGTGTGGGAGGGGGGGGGGGGGTGGGTGTGATTCTTTGTCATGCCCTGGTTCATCTGCTAGCGTCTGTGTTGATTCCGTCTGGTGGTGAAATTCCGTGGGGAGGGGGCAGGGGCTAGGGGCTGTGTTGATTCCATTCCGCCGGCTCCCTGCTGTGGTGATGTCTCGCTGACCGGGTGGCTTTCGGTGGGGGAAGGGTAGGGTCATCTGGCTCCGGTAGTTTGCTGTGTTAGCTTGCCGGCTACCTGCGCCACCGTCGAGTTGATTATCCCCGGTACCTTCACTCCCGTCTCGTCCTCCCGTGTGTTCCTCTGCGGCGGCGTCGGGTGTGTTGATTGTTCCGGCGTCGGGTGGAAAGTAGGCACCTGAAGCCATCGTTGCATCCTGTAGTGCCAGACCCAGTCGTCGCGTCTGGGTTCGCATCCTGACGTGGCTGGGTCCGGGGTTGACACTGTTGTTGTCGTTGTTGTTGAAAAGGATGTTGTCGTTGTTGTTGTTGATCGCGACGGCAGTCGTCACTGCTCCGGTGTCGCCGGTGTTAGGATGTTGGTGTCGTTGAAAAGGATGTTGTTGTCATTATTGTTGATCGCGATGGTAGCCATCACTATTTGTGGGAGCCTCTGATTCATCACTTTCTGTTGTAGTGGTGTAATCGGGCCCGGGTTTAATTTAATATCTCCCGCAAGGAGTAGATAAAGGATGATTATCGTCCTTCGATCTAGTTTACCTGCTGGGGGCATTTTCTTCCGCTCCGGATTTGCCGTTAGGAACCCGTGGATAGCTGCGGTTCCAATGGCCAGATGTTTCTGCTCCGAGCCGTCGAGGAGGTAAAAGTCATTGTGTCTACCGCTTTCTCTTCCGATTTCTCTTTTATCCGTTTGGTTTAGCTTTCTTGATGAATTAAAGTAATCTGTAATCCATAGTAGGAAGATGATGAAATGTATGAAAAATCTTGTTGGTTTTCCGTGTTGATTATAGTTGTTGCTGGAGTTCTTGCTGGAGCTCAGAGATTTGCGACCGTCCATGGCGAGCGTGTTACAATCAATGATGAGTGGGCATTCAACCCGCGGGGGGTAAACCCGGGTTGGGCAATCAAAGTGTTAATGGCAGGGATATCCGCAAATTGTTCACTGGCCCGTATCTTCATAGCTAGTAGGTGACTAGGTCTAGAGCCATGAAAGTAGTAGTGTTGTCTTGTTCTGTGCATTTGAAATTCAGACTGTTGTCTTAAAATGGAGTTAATCTCCTTTTTCACCACCTTAATTTGGAGCTCCAGTCGGCTAGAGTAGCTGTGCTGCATAGAAGACATCATTGTTTTATGAAGCTCTTCCAATTCTACCAACTTGGAGAGACGACCCTTGCGGAGATTAGAAGCAAATAGAGTGGTGTTACTTATAATAAACCCCTTAATCGAATTCCATAAAATTCTGAGGTCCTGTACCGATCCAGCATTAAACTGCAAGAATTCAATGAGCTTCTCCTTAAATTGTAGGTTGAATTCCTCGTTCTTCAGCAGCGTTGAGTTAAAGCGCCATCTAGGGGCACAGGGCGTTATTTTACTGAGTGAACCCTTAACACTTTGAGTGCCACGGACGCGTTTTGTCGTTAGTTCATGCCGCCAGTTGAGTGCCAGCAATGCTATATAGCGTTTGTTTGTCGTATTTTTTATTATTAGTGATTTGAATTCATATTTCATCAATCGAGCCTCACGCTAGTGTTGCACTCTCTCTCTGAGCTCAATTGGGAAAATACCGCCCCCTATCGTCTCTCCCTGTGTAACTGCACCCCATTGGTTTAGACTGATGGGGGGGGGGGGGGGGGGGGGGGGGGTCCAGCCTCCTCATGTTACTTCTCCGGCGAGGCATCTGAAGAGACCCAAGTTGATCGCCGAGCCAGAAAACGCAAGGAATACATATTTACAGTACCCAACGCTGAATCATTAAACGCGATCGATATTTGGAATGGCGATCAGGAATTGGAATAATCTTTTTGGATAACATCTGATCTGAGGTAAGCTATTTATTTTACCAGTCTTGGGGTAATCGGATCTGCTTTGACCTATATATCAGCATGTGCCCCATGTGTGTGTGTGTGTGTGTGCGCGCTGATCAGGAAATGAGAATATATTTTTCAGATCGCTTCTTTAGCGTGCATAAGTACACATATACTATCGATAATTTAGCGTTTATTTGAAAACAATTCATAAATAGGCCGAAAAATTACATAGGCCTCGTGTGAAGCCAGCCTCAGGTACCTGCTCCGGCCTCTCACTCTCCGTCGCTCGAGGTCTGCTCCACCGGGGGTGGTCTGTTCCTCTCAGTCGGGATGTTTGTATTGCTTTTCCGAATGAAGTCCTCCGCCTCGGATGGTGACTTGAATAGACGGTTGCACGACACCTCTCCTCGGCCCGTCTTCACCTTAAGAGTTCAAGTCAAGTCAAGTCAAGAGTTTTATTTGTCACGGCATACAAGTATACAATGAAATGCGGGTGGTCTTGCCCGCAACGATGTGCAATACAGTGGTACAACATATAATAGAATCCAATAAAAACAACATTGTGCAATAACAGGTAACAGGTAACATGGTGTGACATCTCGGTATCTGTACATAGTTATTTACAGAGCATATAGGACATGCTAGGTAGCTTTGGTAGTGCAATACACTGTTACTGTTGCTATACTAATTTAAAGTGGCCTTTCCTTTTGGCAATAAGTGTGGGTGAGTGCGGCATGAGTGTGTGCCCGCTCATGTTAAAGTGGCTGCTAGTGCACAGCGTGCGTGTCGTGTGTGTGCTTGTGTGTGGATAGTTCAGTGTTCTGTGGCACTCAATGTTCATTGTTCAAGGCTCTGATGGCCTGGGGGAAGAAGCTGAGCCTAAGCCTCTCTGTCCTAGTAGCTGGGGTTCGCAGGCGTCTGCCTGACCTCAGCAGCTGGAACAGGCTGTTATTGGGGTGGTGGGGGTCTTTCATTATTCTGCAGGCTCTGGATTTGCACCTCTTGTTGTATAGAACCTGCAGGGGAGGTAGTGCAATACCCGTGGTACACTCGGCTGAGCGCACCACTCTCTGTAGGGCCTTCTTGTCCTGTGCCGTGCTGTTTCCATACCAGGCAGTGATGTTTCCGGTCAAGATGCTCTCTACAGCTCCTGAGTAGAAGGACTGGAGTATCTTCCCCGATACTCTGAACTTCCTTAACTGTCTCAGGTGGTAGAGGCGCTGCTTCGCCTTCTTTACTACTGTGTCTATGTGTGTTGACCATGTCAGATCCTCTGAGATGTGGACCCCCAGGTACTTAAAGCTGCTCACCCTGTCCACGGTAGCCCCGTTAATCCTCAGTGGTGTGTGTGTCTCCTGCTGTCCTCTCCTATAATCCACGATCAGCTCCTTGGTTTTACCAATGTTCAGGAGCAGGCTGTTGTCCTGGCACCAGCGTTCCAGTACCTCAACCTCCTCCCGGTAGGCCTTCTCGTCGTTGTCCGAGATCAGCCCCACCACCACCGTGTCGTCTGCGAACTTCACTATGGAGTTGGAGCTGAACTTGGCCACACAATCGTGTGTGTAGAGTGAGTACAGCAGGGGGCTCAGAACACAGCCCTGGGGGGACCCGATGCTCAGGGTGATGGTGTTGGAGGTCTGACCCCCCACCCTGACCGCCTGGGGTCTTTCGCTCAGGGCGGAGCTCAGACCCAGCTCGAACAGCTTGTCCACCAGTCTGGTGGGGACTATGGTGTTGAACGCTGAGCTGTAGTCAATGAACAACAGTCTCACATAGCCCCCCTTCTGACGGTCAAGGTGAGAGAGGGTGTTGTGCAGTACCTGGGAGACCGCGTCATCAGTGGACCTGTTTGTCCTGTATGCAAATTGCATAGGGTCCATATCACTGGGGAGGGAGGCACAAATGTGGTCCTTGACCAGCCTCTCGAAACATTTCATGACCACAAAGGTGAGTGCCACCGGTCTGTAGTCATTTGGACATGTTGGGGAGGGTTTCTTCGGTACAGGGATGATGGTAGACATCTTGAAGCAGGCAGGGACCACTGACTCCGCCAGGGATTGATTAAATATGGCGGTGAACACCGCGGCTAGCTGGTTGGCACAGGACTTAAGTATGCATCCTGTTATACCATCTGGGCCAGCAGTTGCCGGGAACAATAGGTATACCTCCACCGCGCTTTCACGGGCGAGATCCATAGCTCTGGCGAAAGCTCTACGTCGCCTCGCTGTGTAGTCACTGAAATCTGTGGCGAATCTCAGGGTACGGCCCTTCACCACCGGAGGATTCAACCTGGCCTCCTTTAGAATATCCTGTCTTGTCTGGAACCTCAGGCAGCAGAAGATGAATGTGCGTGGGTTTGTACGCTCGCTTTTCATCGGGGTAGCGGCTCTGAAGATCCTGTGCGCTCTATCTATCTCGGGGCAGGCTAGCTTCGGGAACCACTTCGGTATCATTTTCTCGAGGAACTTAATCGGCGCGTCCTCCTCCACTTCATCGGGTAACCCGTATATTCTAACATTGCATCTCCTGCCACCGTCCTCCAGATCTGCCGTCTTCATCTCACAGGCCTGCAGCTTGTCCTCCAAGGACGATATCACCGTGGCGTTGATATCAGCCACCGCCACGACTGCGGATAGGCTCTCCACGGCTAACCGTGTAGCTATGCTGACTACCATCTCCTGGAGCGCATCCACTCTGTCGGTTAGCTTAGCCACGATAGCCTCTATTTCCTCATGGAATATCGACCTAATGAGCTCCTTATCCACGGCGTTCAGCGTTCCCACCCTGGTCTGTGTCTGTTTAGACATGGTTCTAACGTAAAATAAAATCAAATGGTATAAAAATGTAAACGTAATCAGACTTAATGTGGCTTGGTTGCTGAGCTCCGCAAGGTACTGAACGAGATCAGTGGCAGTTTTTTATGTTTGGTTATTATTAGCATGGTGTTATTCACTGTCAAAGATGCAAAGAAAAATCATAATTCATATTCTCCTTTGTTTCATCACAATTTAAGCAAGCCTAGTAATAGACACAATATTTCTGACACTGTGAATACATTCCCTGAAGTCCATAGATGTCCCTAGATACCAAGAATATGCAAATGGACCTTGTAGAAGTGGAGCAATATTCCATTTACCTAGGTATATATTTTAGGCGGATTTTCTGAAAATATTCTACGGGTGGAACAGGTTAATAACATAAATACAATAATCAATCATAATGAAAACAAATTAAATAATACAAATTAAAGTGCAAGTTTAAATGTAAAGATAATGGGCAAATAATGTTTTAAAAGTAACTCAAAGTAGCAGCCTCTGCCCCAGCACCGCGGTTCTGATGGGGCTGTTAACCTGGTCCAGGAGGGTGACGTGGATCCACTCACTAGGCTCCACCATCTCCAACAGCTGTAGGGGGAGAGGAGAGGAGTGTTATAAGATTAGGGTCTGCTCCTTTAAAGGCCAACTTGCAGGTTGTATTTTTGTTCAATAAACAATGTGACTAGGCCAACGCTGACTTTCATGAAGAGGGGGAACTTTTTTTTTCGAAATTGGCCCAGTTTTAGTGTTTTTATCAAACATTTTGTCGACCAAACCACAAGCTCCACACACATGCATATTTTAATCGATGGATCAATAACGTGCGTGTGTTATCTTAATGATGACGTCACACTGGGTACAGGGCAGCAGGGGCTCTGAGACTCACAGGCAGACGGCAGGAAGCAGAGAGCCTTGCTACTACTAGCCGAGGAGTGATGAATGAAAATGTATCTGTTTCACCTAACACTATTGCTCCGTGATCATAGCCATTCATCTCTAAAGCTAACCACTATTTGTAAAAGCCACAACCACGTTACCATATTTGTAATAATGTAAATCATTGTGTCGTTGTACATATTGTGTATACAACGTGAATAGCTAACGTAGCTTAGCTTGATAGCCGCCGTTCTCGAAACCTAACAATGCCCGATCTAAAATGGTTCTCTCTTTGTATACCTTTGTCCTCACAAGTATTCTGCCAGGGAACTTATGGACACGACAATATTAGTAGTTATAAGGTGTTTGAGCTTGTAACGTTAGTTAGCTCATAGCTATCGTGACTGATGCACCAAGTGGGGCTAAAGGGGCTACTATCGTATCAACATGCCGGGACGCGTCTGTATTAATCCCAGCCGAAGAGTGCGTCGCGTTTCTCTGATTGGCCATGACGCCCATGTGACCGCGGCAGCGCGAGAGAGCGGCAGTGCGGAAATAGACTGCATCCTCCACGTCAAGAAAGACAGACAGGCATTATCTGCGACAAACCCTAACCTTAACCAACTCCGAAATAATGCCTAACCTTAACCCTAACCTTAACCAACTCCGAAAGAATGCCTAACCTTAACCCTAACCTTAACTTAACCCTAACCTTAACCAACTCCGAAATAATGCCTAACCTTAACTTAACCCTAACCTTAACCAACTCCGAAATAATGCCTAACCTTAACCCTAACCTTAACTTAACCCTAACCTTAACCAACTCCGAAATAATGCCTAACCTTAACCCTAACCTTAACTTAACCCTAACCTTAACCAACTCCGAAAGAATGCCTAAACTTAACCAGCGAAAGAATGCACGTTTATAGCGAGAGATGGAAAAACAGCGGGGATTACGGCTACATAATGCCGCAAACTCTGCCGCTCCGCCGCTGCCCCGGGGCGTGTCGCGGCCAATCAGGGAAAACGCGGAAGCACTCGGCAGCACTCTTCGGCTGGGATTAAAGAATAGGCTGCCGGGATGCGTGAATATTAAAGGCAACCAACTTGTGTTCAGCTTTTCTCTGATTGGCCATGACCCCACGCCGCTAGCCCGCCCCCTTTTGCCGCGAGCGCGGCAGGAACCTTCAAGTTCCCTGGTGCAAAATAAATCTGGTAGTTGGTTTATGATGTTAATTAATAATAAACACTGTTAGGACTCTTAATAATAAACACTGTTAGGACTATCTGACTCTTAATAATAAACACTGTTAGGACTATCTGACTCTTACTAATAAACACTGTTAGGACTATAAACACTGTTAGGACTATCTGACTCTTAATAATAAACACTGTTAGGACTATCTCGATTCACGCGTCACTACTGTAACTAGAAACTCTGGGTGTCACTGTACATCAGTGTGGAGGCTGACGCCTGACTGATTAACTAGAAACTGTACGCTGTAACGTTATTTCGCGTTTTTAACGTCATAAACCAACTACCAGATTCACTCGTCACTGTACATCAGTGGAGGCTGCTGAAGCGCCAGCGGGGCGATGCAGTGGTTTCTCCCCGGCTTCCCTGCGCCGCCGCCGGCTTGACTCGGTCCAGCAGCAGCGGCCGTGCTCCGTTGTAGAAGCCCTTTCAATGACAGAGCTCTCATATTTTGCGAATGCATAAACTATCTCTTAAATTATGGCTATGTGTCTAATATGGCTGTCGCTTATCAATGACTTCGCGACAGCCATATTAAACACATAGCCATAATTTAAGATATAGTTTATGCATTCGCAAATATGAGAGCTCTGTCATTGAAGTGGGTGGTGGCAGCGTAACAGCGTTCACCCTGATGTAAAGTAGCGATTTTTATTGTTTTGTCATGACAAACCAATTACATAATCCCAACATATGTGTAAAGAAACAACATATTCCAGTTAATGGTATATTTTTTTAATGATTCATTACGGTATAAATTAGGTTAACTGGAGCTGCGTATTGCTGGCTCTCATATTTGCAAATACAACAGCGTTCACCCTGATGTAAACAACTCTACAACGCCGCGCGCCAGCGCGGTCACGTGGCCGTGTGGCCAATCAGAGAAACGCTCAACGAAAGGCTGAACACAAGTTGGTTGCCTTTAATATGCACGCTGCCGGGACGTGTAGCTTGCTACCCGGCATGATGTGTGTGCAGTGCTTTGCCCCACAGGTCTGAGAAGAGGACCTGCACATTTTACTTGTTCCCCAAACTATTTTGCATGGCCCGATTTAAATGGTTCACGACAGTAGACATAATGCTAACGTTAGCGGGGTAACGTTAGCCAGAGCGATATAGCCAGCTTGGTACTATGACCCGGGGATAAGGCGACAGCCCACAGACCAGTAGCGCTGCTGTACTGAACAACAGGCTGCCTAGTGGTAAATGTAGTTATTTTTTTACGACATTAAAAACCTTATAACTACCTTGTTTCAACCAGTTGTAGCTGGTCCGTCAAAGTCTCCGACGATTAAACCCATTTGCGTCTTGTAAGGCGTCCATTTGGATTAAGGAAATAGCTTTCTGCACTCGTCAAAACTCCTTGTAGTAGATCAGAAGTAGGGAAAGTTGCCTCGATTGACGTCACGGCCCTGCTAGCGTCTGATAAGCTTTTTTTCTTTGCTTGTGCATGTTATTCGTGCATGGACCTTTTTAACCCTTTCTGAGTGGCATTTCCGGCGTCAAATGGAAAAAAATAAATAATGAAATTAGATACCAATGATGTAAATTACCCATAACTGAAGAGTAGGGTTTAACCTGCAAGTTGGCCTTTAAGAGTGATGCATGGTGGGATACAGGTGGGCTACGCAAGCAGGGAATAGTGATATGAGACAGGGTGTACGCGGTAACGAGAGAAGCAGGTAGCTTGTGACATGTATGTAACGTTAATCAACCACATGATTGAAGAATGCAATGGAAATAAATGCCCAGTCCTGAAGAGAACGGTTTCCAGTGGTTTACTGTCACCACCACACATCTACAGGGAATTACCCCGAAGTCCAGCGAGTACGTTAATAAGTACGTTACTGTACATGACCGGCACTTCGGCCCTGGAGTGAAGAGAACACTCTCCTGTTCGAGTTAATACAGAAAAAGGTAACATTGGGGGCTCGAGTCCGGGATATGAAAACAAATCCTGATTTCATCGGTGAGTTGTAAACTATGGAAACGTTAGCTCATGCTACTGGATAATGGACGCACGAGGCAATTTCGTCAGTCAATGAACTGAGTTAAAATGATGACGGCCCATGGAAGTAACGTTGACGGAGAAATGACCAACTATAAAGAGCAAGTGATCAACTACTCTAACCCATTCATGTTAACCCCCACAACTACAACCATGTACTCTCAGTCTGATGTCGCTAACCTGCAATGTGAAATTGATTACCAACATGGACAAAGTCTCAACCCATTCTTAACAGGTGGTCGCCAGCTGCCCCCTACTGGTGTAATGTCAAACCCATTTACTGCACATAATAAACAACCATTGATAATGGCCAGTGACAATTACCCACGTGCTCATCCGTCGTTGTCAAGCACAAACCCTTTTGCTCATATGAATGATTAAAGTATGAGAGACAGTGGCATTAAAATGCAGCAACGTCGTTATGGAACTGAGGCTCCCATGAAGATGTCGTATGGACAAATGCATAGTTCAATGACCATAGGAGATGCAGCTACCCATAACATTAACCCCTTCATTGCTGCTAAACCTGAAGCCTTTATGGAGAGCACACCTATGTTGGATTTCGGGATATCAGCCAGTAATCACCTCGTCACCTGTGGTTCTGTGAAGTTTCTGCATTGTGTTTATCTCTCACTTATTGTACTGACTGATACCCTCTCTCCCTCCCCGGTGATACATTAGTCTCAAAAGAATTAACGACACACTGGAAACATGATACCTTTCTTTGATGGTGATGTTTATTTCCATAAACAAACAGTTCTGAAAGGTCTTTCACTGCTATTGAATTCATTATCTCTACTGTCTCCTGTCTCTTCTCTTCTGCTATTAGTCCGATGGTAGTTGAGGCCTAGTCGTTAGCCAAAAGCCTTCCCTGTTAGCCGAAGCTAGCCCTCATGGCCTAGGAGGGTGGAGGAGGCCCCTCCCCCACCCATAGCAACCACGCAATACATCTACGTCTCCTGTCACCTATGACCCAAATCTTCCCCTACCAACGGTGTCTCTCTCTCTCTCAGCGGCCTGCCCTGCCTCCCTCTGTCCTCCGTGATTGACCTTGGCGCACAGCCCAAGTCCTTATCTGCTCTTATCTGTCTGTCTGTGGCTTCCCCAGTCTAACTTGAAAACACACAAATGAAAGCTGTCCTCCTCATTTGAGATCTATAGATCCGTCAGAGTTGATGCTGTCATCTACAGATATTTACATTATGCACACATTGAAAAACCAGTCGGATCTCACACCTATGAACAATGTCCAGAACCTGCACCCCTGCCTTCCACCCCTGTGACACCGGGTGTGTGTTCCTGTCAGGTGCAGCCGGAGGGCGCTGTACACTACTGGCAGAGTAGACCGGTCCATGGAGGTAATGAAGCTGTGACTTATGGCTATGATCAGTCCCATCGCAGGTGAGCAGGCTTCCATCCACGTTGCCGGCTGCCCCGGCATGTGCAGTACAACCTCTCTTCAGACAGCGAGGACGACAGTGTTCAGCGAGAGAGGATTCCTACACTACGACCGGGTCAGTATGATGGCACCACACCATGGAAAGAATTCTTGCAGCGCTTTGAGAGCAGCTACCAGTGTTGCACAGCTCATGCAGACTGGAGCACGAAATGTAGCTAAGCGGAGAACCAGAATGGCTATGGTGCGCGATTATGCCCACTCTGATGAAGCTGAGGGAAATAATGGTGCAGCACCAGCACCCACAAAGCAGAACCAGAACCACCCCGCGCAATACAAACAAAGGAGACAAAAAGATACAAACTGGGATAGCATCCACTGTCACAACTGCTCGGGTATTGGACACATGTGGCGTAATTGCCACTCTAACAAACCCAACTAAGCTGCAGGCGGACACAGTTTCAAATGTCTCCACAAACCAAAATGCATGCAGAGGGTCCAGTGGTAAAGGTGAGCGCCAAGAAATGTGTATCCACCTGCTGATGTATGACATGGAGATTTGTGCCATCTTAGACTCTGGGGCAGGGAGAAATGTGCTGCCTTTGCAATGCTATAATTCTATCTACCCGGAGGTCAGACCACCTATCCAGCTGTCAACTGTACAGTCCCTGCATGGCATTGGTCCTGGGAATGTCACTGCCTTGGGTGAAGCTCACTTACCTGTTCAGATTGGCAGCCAGACTGTGGGTGTAGATTTCATACTTGCCGACCTGCCAGCAGTGCTGAGGCCATCCTGGGCCGTCCATTCCTAGAGCAGTCAAGAGCATATCTGGACTTTGGCAACCGAAAGATTGTTCGGTGAACAAATACCATACTTTCATCCGGACAACAGGCCGAGAGCACATGCAGTTGAGAAGCACCGATTGCTGGTGGCCCGGGACCAATCAGTATTTAACCCAGGAACCACTGATGTTATCATCAAGAAAGGAGCTGGAGCAGGGTTTCTCCAGTCTGTAGAGATAATGGAGCCCCCTATACCATCATCACTGAATGCCAACAGTCCAACCGTGCCTTGATTTTTATTTGTCTCGAACATAGAAACATAAAACAAGTTTAAAAAACAAAAAGGTAAATAGTCGAAGACTATTTCCATACAATAAGTGTTCGAGAAGGAACAGGGGGAAGTAAAACAACGTATCAAGCCCTGCCCCTTCCTTACAATATTTGACATTATAATTTAATAAAAATAATATAACAAATAATAAAAAATTAAATAAAAGTAGTTTTTTATATATCCAAATATCCAAATGAGAAAAGATAATAGGCAGTCACATTACTGCTCAAGCTCTTATATGTGTCCATAAGTGCTTGTTTATAGCTACCTTTAAATTTATAAATATTTTTGCTTAATTTTATACTCGCATCCAGACCATTCCAGAGTGATACCACACAAACTGCAATGCACATACTTTTAAGAGTTGTACGTACAGTACCGTAGGTTGCTTTAAAGCTAATGTCCCTCTAAAATTATAAACACTCTCTCTAGCCATGACATTTTTTTGAATGTTGCTTGGTAATTTGTTTTTTATTGCCAGAAACATAATTTGTGCAGATTTGAATTTGATTAAGTCCATGAATTTTAATGTTTGACTCCTTACAAACAGACTATTTGTGTGATCTAAATATCTACCATGATGTACTATCCGTATGGCTCTTTTTTGCAGTGTGCATATCTTTTTTAAGTTGCTTTTATAAGTATTTCCCCAGGTTTCAACACAATATGATAGATATGGTACAATGAGTGTGCGATATAATGTATAGAGTTTTCTGATTCAGGGTATATCTAGTCTTGCCCAGTATACCAATAGCCTACTTCTCGCTAACTTTGAACACAAATATTTTATATGGGGTTTCCAGCAGAGTTTGTGATCTATTAAGACCCCTAGAAACTTGTTTGTATATACTCTCTAAATAGTTTACATTATACATTTTCAGTTGAGGATCAGTGTTTATTTTACAATTTACAAATATCATGAAGTTGTTTTTTTTTCAAATTGAGTGATCATTTATTTGTGTCGAACCAACCTTTTAATTTGTCCATTTCTATGTTATGTTTGCCACTTCTAAAAGCTGCTGAAGGTCATCCCCCGAACATAAAATGTTTGTCATCCGCAAAGACAACAAGTTTCAGTATGTCAGATACTTTACATATATCATTTATGTATAAAATGAACATCTCACCACTCTGTACGCCCAGAGTTCCATTGAGCTGACTACCGGGGAAAGGTGCAGTCTAGCGAAGCTCCAACAAGACTACGGTGACATCTTCTCTACAGGACCCACTGACCTAGGCCGCACTAACCTAGTGCAACATGACATTCAAACCCTGCCAGGTGTCCCAGTGAAACAACACTGGCATGGCCCAGGAAAAACAACTGAATGCTGACCAGCAGATACAGCAGAGCCTCAAGACTGGACTCGCCCGTAACAGCCACAGCAGTTGGGCCGCGCCCATTGTCATGGTACGCAAAAAGGACCATACTTATCGTCTCTGTGTGGACTACAGGTCGTTCTATTGGATTCTTATTATATATTACTATTGTATTATGCACATCGTTGCGGGCAAGACCCCCCGCATTTCATTGTATACTTGTATGCCGTGACAAATAAAACTCTTGACTCGACTTGCTTGCTAGTGCATCGGGTCCAGCTGCAGACCCGGAGAAGACGTAGTGCTGCTGCTTTCTTCCTCTTTGTCATTAGTACAGAATGCAGTCATGGCAGACAATGGAAATTATACTGCCCCCAGCACTTCCTGTGGTGCATTACATTTACATTTAGTCATTTAGCTGACGCTTTTATCCAAAGCGACTTACAAGTTCTGTACGACAAGCCATCAGGAAGGGCACAACTCTATCAGCTGAGCAACAATGTTCATCAAAGTGTTGAGTGCTACAGTGTAGGTTAGTTTATTAGGACAAGTGCATGACAGTACGGTTAGTTAGGGTTAGATATATTTTTTTATTATTATTTTATTTTAAATTCGGATAGTGGTTGAAGAAGTGCATCTTTAGTCGACGGCGAAAGATTGGACGTGATTCGGCTGTCCTAACTGGGGTGGGTAGTTCATTCCACCATTGTGGGGCAAGGACTGAGAATAGGCGACTTCTCTTTGATGACCCTCCCGGAGCTTGGATAGGAGTAGGTCTGAGGCGGCCAGAAGATGCAGAGCGTAGGGGTCTTGAGGGTGTGTTGCAGTTACAAATGAACATTTGCACAGTTTTGAATGAACGTTATCCGAACAGTGAAGTATGAACAAGTATGACAAGTTTTGATATACAAATATATAGTCCAGTAAGGGTGTGTTAATGTAACTCAGTGGGGGTCCCGAGCCTTGTTGATGACGCTCACTGCAGAGGGATAGAAACTGTTCTTGTGGCGTATTGATGTGATTAGGCCGGGAGTGTTGGATTATTCCGGAAGGGAGGGACAACCACAAGGAGGCAGAGAGAAAAGGAGACGTTCAGAGGCTAGTGGCCACTGGCCATAGCGTACATGTGAAAAGAATGACCAGTTTATAATTTTTTTTAATGAGGTAGCAAGATGCTAACCAGTTAACCGCTAGTTAGCTAAGCCCTCTACACATCTGCAATAGCCTAAGCCAGCACTGTCCCTCCCTGCTGCATTACGTTAACTGTAAGTGGTATCCAAGCAGGCTGGGGCTAGCACCGAGACGTACCGACTATGTTAGCTGCCAACGTTAGCTTTGTTGGCCATCTATATTATAAGCCTCTCCAGTTAGCTGTTAGTAAGGATGCTAGCTGGATAGCGCCACTGGCTAAATCCAGGCTGCTCTTGGTTCCTCTGGCTCTGAGGGAGAACGCTTGACCATCATCACACTAGGAGAGTGCCCAAGGGCTAATGGTTCACATTAGGAGCCTTTTTTCACCCGGAGTTTACTGTCCAGTGACGTGGTAGTGAGGCAACAGAAACGTTCATATATAGTTGCTTTTGACACATTCTAGCAGAACGTGTTTTTTGAAATACAGAGAATAAAAGTCAAGCAGGCTCTTCAATCCTAGTTACATTTCCACAATCCAAGGTACTATTACCAAACCCAGGGCACTGTTCTCTATTATATAGAGGCATGAGAGCGTTGGTATTGGTATTATAAAGACAATATGCCTCTTTCACCATAGGTTCCAATTACAAGTTTAGAACTGGACCCAGGTGGACTGCCATAATGGTTACATCCTAGCATGTCAACTGATTGTCACGTTGCATCTATTGTTTTATTGTCTATGATTTTACACAAATGGCAGACACAGTTGAAGCCAGAGGGCTTTTGGAAACTTGGGACCCTGTCATAACTCCAGACACTGATATAGAGAAGTATTGAGACATTTCCCCTCACAATCCATGTGCCCACACACAAAGCAGATCATTACACTTTGACTATTTCAACAAACTACCGCATGTAATGTAAAACCCCCTTGGGGAATAATTCAAATCATATCTATAGGGCCCATGACGAATTCCATGCAGGATATACTAAGCATCCATTGTCACAAAAAAACTAAAACAGCTCAAATGTTTTAATAGCCATCGGAAAACTTTACAGAAAGACAACAAATGAAATCAGTGCGTAGCACCTATTTAGAATTCTCAGCGCGTCTCCCAGATACACCCTCCTTCACACTTCAGTCGAAATCCCCTAGCGACAGATCCCGTTGCTGAGGAGAGGGAGGCTGTGAGTAGCCTGGGGGGTTCCTGAAGGCACCCGTCTGGGACCTGCTTCATAATCAGTGGACAGAGAGGATAGTGGTAGAACGGCTTCCCAGAGCGCCTCTCTCTCCCCCCCTGTCTGCCCCAGCCCCGGTAAGCACCCCAGGGCTACCTGTTAAGGTGCTCCCTCTGGTCCGGTCTCTCTTCCTGGGCAAGAACCTCACATGCAGTCAGCTGTCTCCACGCCAGATTGAACGAGACCCGGATACTGATCGGATGGAGGGGACGGGGTTTGCGAATGGAGCGTGTGTGTGTGTGTGTGTGTGTTTGTCTACAGTACATGCGCGAGTGCATACATTTGCTTGTGGATGTATTTGCAAATGCATGCATTGGGGTTTGTGAGTGCACAAGATTAGATTGTGTGTGTGTGTGTGCATGCGTGCACTGACTCACACCCGCATGTGAACACGGCTGAATGTAAATATATTATTAGGTGTCAAGGAGACAATGCCAGGGAGTTGGAATCCTACTCCCCACAAGGACCTGACTCAATGCCAAGCAACATCCTGGACAACATCACTCTCTACACAGAGATCTTCGGTCACACACAATATTTGATCATATGAGAATGGCTTCTAATTACTCTGTGGTCGATTTCACTGGAGCCAGTCAAAATACATTTCAAATAATACAATTGTTCTTTTCTATATATACACACCTTTTTATGTATGTATCTAACACAATAAAGGGGTCACTCCTTGTGTCCAGGTTTTATCTGTAATTTATTTTATTGTAGTTTCTGTAGGTGTATGTAACACTGGTGGTGTGTTTCTTGTTTCCATAGTCAGGATCAGTATTCCCTGGACTACGCCTCGGGGCGTTGCTCCTCCTATCCGCTGTTCTACAGCAGACCTCTCAGCATCACCGCTGCTGCTGTAGATGCAGCAGCAAACATACACTGTAGTCGGCAACCAGGGAGGACGGTCTGGCTGGTTGTAGCCATGGACTTTTCAATTCAGGCCCACCAGTCAGGGGAACTGGGAGAGACATGGTACATTTTAACAAACACTCCAAATGTGCCGTGTGTGCTCAGCCGTTCCACGGGTTCTCTGAGATATCTGGAGGAAAGGGAGGGTGGGGTAGGTGGGGGGCAGGGGGGTGCGAGCCGAGGCTGTGCCGTCTCTCCGGTTTGGTTTGGTCCGAGCGTGGAGCCAGCTGGCCTCATTAGGACTTGATGGGAGTAGGCCTGGCATGAGACGTGCACATGCATGCACACATCAACAAATGTAGTGTGAAGTGTGGCTTGATGCCCATGAAAGATCTGGACAAAAGTTTGTGTGTGTGTGCGCGCGTGTGTGTGTACGTGCGCGTGTGGTTGTGTGTGTATGTGTGTTACGGCTTGTAGGCAGAGAGAGGGGGGGGGGGGCATGAGAGATGTGGGAGAACATGATTGTTACTGTGTTGTCCTCTCTTTAAGATGCTGTCTTTACTTGGCTCACCTGAGCTACCTCAGCGAGGCGGAGCGCTTGTTTGAGGGGAGAGGGAGCCGTGAAGAGGGGGGAGAGAGAGGGGGTGTTGGGGTTGGATGGAGTGGAGTGGGCATAAAGGGAGGAGGATATGATTCATGGTAGGGGTGGGTTCATCACGAGAGACGGCCGCTGACCTACAGTCTGAGGGCCGTTGGACCGGAACCAGGGCCTTGTTCCGACAGAGCGAGTGTAGCGTGAGCTGTGACGGATGGCGCCGGTCTGTTTGAGAGCCCCCCGAGCAGGTGTGTGTGTCTCGCTCACATCTGCAGGCGAGCACAGTGAACCGAGACCAAATGGCAGACGCATGGGGGCCCATCGGGTACCTGTGCACTGAGACACACTAATGATTATGGATGCGGGCCTATTAACGGTCACATCTGTAAGGGAGAACAACAACCAGAGCGCTGGGAGTGAGTCAGCAGTTCTCAACTCCCCCCTGGAAGCTGGTACATACGCGCCGGTGTCGACGTCGGGGAGGAAAAAAACTTGTCGAAAAGCGGCGGCTCCACCGCTCGTTGCAGGTCGAGGTACGAGCCTCGAAAGTGATGATCGAGCCTCTCTACGGAAAGGCGAGGCGTACGGTTGTTTCTTCCGCAGACAAACTTCCCAAGTTTACTTGGTGAGAAGCGGCGATAAGCCCACGCACTTGACCTTAATCTCAGGGCAGGAAAACCGAGGGACGCTCCACCGAGCCAAAATGATTGCGTCGACAGACCCCACCACTAAATGATCTAATGAATTCATCAACTTAAAAACACTATTAAATATTCATTCTAAGAGTATAGGTAATAAATTAAATATTACTCATTGACTCATTATTTAAAAATGCATAATATGATTTGCATAGTTTTACCCTGATAGGAAATAATAATGGGTAGTTGTCTTGTAGCGTCTTTCATGACGGATGAAGCTCGCCTCTTTTTGTTGCTCATCATCGTTCCCTTCTACTTGCTTCTCATTAAAGTTTTAACAGACGCCGTTTTAATTATCAATCCTTTGACAGGTTGATAAAAGCAACTTGACAATTAAGTTCATTGGCTCCGCTATGCATATTCATTAGGTCTTATTTGGGTTCCTATTGTTATTGGAAGGAGCACGCGTGGTGTAGTGAAATGTCAGCCATTAACTTCCCTCTCCTCAGAACTTAATGTAATTAAGCCTGCTATTGTACGACTACACAGGGGGACTCTGGAGAGCGGAACTGTATTCAGCGCATAAATGAGTAATGTCATTCCTCTGACACGGCAACAACGGTATTTCTCCAAAAATCAGCAATTCAAATCGATATCATCTACAACAACTGCTGCCTACCCTCGTTTTGTTAATGGACAAATTAACTTTGCCTTCATGTCAACGTGTGTGTGTGTGTGCGCGCGAGCGTGGGTGTGCACGTGTGAGAAAGGGAGAGCAAGAAAAAGAGTGAGTGATGGTGACAGAGAGGCAGGGAGGCGTGGGGGAGTGCACAATGCACAGAGGAAGTGGAAACAAGACGAAAAGGGCCCAGAAAGACATGGGAGAGGTTTGGGAGGGAGGGAGTGGAGGTAAGAAGGAAGGAGGGGTGGGGTTTGGGGCGTTGGTGGGTGTTCCAGCAGATTACCCAATGCACCTTGCTCCACTCTGCAGGCCCACACACTCACATCAAAGCAGTCCCCCCATATCTGCCCGAGGCTCGGTCGGCCCCTGTCCACCCCCCATGTCACTCCATACATCCTACTGTTCATGTTGAATAATTGACAGATCTGTTTTACATGCTCGGCGTTTGCCAGGACATGGCAGTGTGACTCCAAACAGGGCATGACTCCGCGTTGGGTCGACTTCATTAGAATGTGCCCTGCTAATGCTCTGGGTGCACCATGGGCTGAATGCCGTCAAAGCCAATCTGCGGACAAAAAGTCCTCTGGTCTGTTTATTGAAGGGGGATAAATAGGCTAAGAAAAAGACAAAATCAAAAGCTGTGATCATTTCCTTGTGGTTTCAGTCATTTTCAAAGCTGTCTTTGGATGTCAAGTCCCTAGTTTGTTGAAAAGAGAATGTTTCTGTTCCTCCTTAGGAGGGTTCCATCTATGGAGTGTCTGGTGGCTACTTTCCTCCAGAATCTGCTGAACTTGTTGGCCGCCACTCAGAACCGACAGAATGCAAAGGACAATGGCTGCCATGGGGTACGTGAAGGGGACAGGAGTGTTTGTGCCAGGACCATCTCTGAAGTCAAATAAGCCATTATCAGTCTGTCAAGCCAGGTCTCGTCTGAGGTCTCTTAATAACAATGAGGTAGTTCGGTGAAGTCCCTCAGAATGGTGCGGGCGATATCTTTTTACAACTAGGAGGCAACATTAGATAAACACCCAGAGAGATGGAAAAGCGCTGCGAGGGGAGAATGAGCTGAGACAAGCTCAAACGCACAAGCGTGTGACTCGAAATAAAATGAGAGAAAATATAAAACGGTGGATGAAAGAATTCCAGTCGATGTATATAGTTATCAAACCATGTCCAAACTTTTGTCTGCACCTCACAGTGGTGTGTAGAGTATGGATTTGGTTTTATTTGAATTTTTTTCAGATAAAGTGCCGTAGATACACCAGCGTCGGTATGGTATAGTTCTAGCGAGGAAAAGGCCTCCCTGTTCATTTACCTTGACCCCTGAAGTGTGTCGCTAGCACCCCCAGGGCTTGGGGCTGGCCAAAACCTTCCTCCACCCCCCCCCCCCCCCCCCCCCCCCACCCCCCTGGGAATGATAATCTCAACGTGGGCGTTTACCACGGACACCAGACACAACACCATTAGCCACAGCTCCGCTGCTGCTCATTAGGACCCCCCGATCGATATGGGCGGCCACAGAGATCGCCAGCACTGCGGAACCAACCATCACTCTTCAGAGATATTATCGTAAACACTGGCCCTGAGATTTAGGGCAGAAACCCCTCTTCCCTCCGTGTCTATTAGACGCACAGTGTTGGGGAGGAGCGCAATAAAAGAAGGACTCAAGTCGCCCTTTTTGAAGGATGTCATATTGTTTCATTTCACGTTCTGGAAGTTTACTGTCTGGAGCCGGGGGTCGACCTGTAATAACATTAGAAACAGTCAGGGAGCGTTACACTCTGGCCTCTTCTCTGGGGTTTGATATTATGACACGGCTGAAGCGGAGAGAGAAAAAAACAATGTTGTCACGGGGGAACTTCAGTCGCCACTGAACTGAAATGGAAGATATCCGAGCGTCGACGGCCGCCGTGTTGTGTGTCAAAAAGGGAACGCTTAGGTTTAAGCTGAACTGCAACATTTGACGTGTTTGTAATACATTGTTTTATATGACAACGTTGAGGATAACTACATAATAGAAATATCTAAACTTATATATAATGTTAAACAAATAGTCAAGACACTGAAAATAATCAAACCGTAAAAACATTTCACAGAATTGCGGTGTCTTTTATTTGATTATTTCCCACAATTCCTCCTCCTTTTTATTTTTTTTTAAACACGAGTTCTGGACACATTAGTCGCAGGAAATTGTAGATGAAAAAAGAGAGAGATAGAGAGAGGGGTATAGGAAAAAAAATAATAGTCTGTGTTTCTGGCAGAGAATATAATAATATTGAGGCAAAATTGTGAAAATAAGAAAAAGGGGGAGATGTATTGATTTTTGAGGAGCAGGAAAGAAAAGAGAGGGAATGAAGAAGTGCTCTTTGGCCGATATGTCCAAATGATGTCTCCTGGGAGCTTCTTAATGGTAGGGGGAGGGGCGGAGGGGGGTTAAGGGGGTGAGGTGGGGGTGACGAGGGCAGGTGCCTACCCTGACTAAGGCATGGAACTGCCCTTAGGCTAGGGCTAATGGTATTGGCTGAGCTTACTTTAAGCAGCTCTTTCCTAATGGCCAACTATGAGTGTGCCACAGGATAGACAGGTATTGATTGGTTCAAATGCTCTTGAGTTGACAAGAACCGAAAGTCCCTCAAGCATATACAATCTCGCAGCAAATTATGTCACACGGAAAGGTGATTAAAAAACAGAAGCTCAGAGCAGACAGGCTCATTAAAAGTGTAGATGATATTTCTCTCATTGTCCTGGTATCACTCTGGTATTTTTTTCTCTCTTTCCGTTTAAATCTAAATGTTTTCCTCTCTGTGTCTAAATGTTTTTGTCTCTGTTGTTTGTGGTTTTTCAGAGTGCGAGGAACTCCCTATTTGGGAAAAGCCCATTCAGTAGGACAAATCTCGAATCTGTTATCTTCCACGCAACTTGTTAATGGCCGAGCCTTTATTGCATCGGTCAAACAGTTACACATAGTTAGGCACTTTATAAGTGGCACGGTATACCGCTTGAACAGACTCAAGTGGCATGACATGTTCCTAACATGAATACAGGCCTGATGTTTACAGCCCTCTTTGGAAAAAAAAAGGATCGGTATACAGGTATATTGTGCGTATGGAACAATGCCATATATTTGCTTTGTTGCCATGCCCCCCCCCCCCCCCCCCTTCCTCTCATACACACAGAAAAAAATGCTGTGTACAAGATTTTCTCTTATTCGCAAGGGGCGCTTTCTAGACTGCTTGAGGCATCTGCTTTGATTGCATAATTCCCGAGAGACGAACAACACAAAACAAAAATACTGACTGAATTCAGACCTATAATATACCGAACAAATAACATACCAGCTCCAAAAAAAAAAAACACAGTTCTCTAAAGAAAAAGGAATTGGGATAGTAAATTCAAAGTTGAAAGCTTAGCTCTTTCACAAAGCATGGGGGGGGGGGGGGGGGCCGAAAGATGAAAGAAACTTTCTTCCTGGCTGAATATATACAGCGTGTAACATTAACAAAACAAAAAGGCCATAGTTGTAGCGCACTTTGGGCACTTTAACCTACGTGGGCATACATGAAAGGTACTTTAAAACATGTTAAGGCCTATATATACATAATAACTGGTAAGGAATTGCCGCATTACGCAAAGGCTGTACAACAGGTCCCTTGCATCTTCTGCTACAGTATATATGCGGCATGGGGGGTTTCAAGTTAAAGTAAACACACCCGTCAAACAAATGAAAAGTTAAAACGAAATGGGCGGAGTTCCTTTTTCCCGGGGAAAACAAAACAGAAAAAAAAAAGAAACGATGGACTTTCTGCAATCCAAACGATACGGCTGCACTCAAAGCTCACAGTTTCCCCCTCCTATTTCGATTAAATGCTCTTTCTCTGGCTGTTTGTGCCGTACAGTGTGAGTGCGCTACATTGCTACTTTCTTCTTACAGGGGCCTCTGGGCTCCCCAAGCAATAGGAGTAAATTAGAGTGCACCTGTTCCAGCTCCAAGATAAGCCATCTCCAGAGGATTTCCTCCGAGTAAAATGAAGTGAGTGAAGAATAAACAGAATATCACAGCATTACTCCGCCAAGGTGAAGTTGCTGCTGCTCTGGGGACACGGTTCGTTTTGCACAGCACCCGGCAAAATATCCTCTATAAAAACCTCCGTATGTTAGACTGAGGGAATGGTCTCTCGCTCGCAGCGGAGAGAATAGGACCTGCACTCGTGTGTTCCAAGGCAAGGAGGTGAGTCTGCCTTTTCCACCGCGTCTACCGGCAACCTCGAAATGCCTTTTTAACCATCGCTGTTATTCGCCGGTCGGGGGGATTGTGGTTTGACTCCGTGTCAACACATCTGTGATGTGTCCGACATCAAAACCACATTCATCCCCGCTTTTTCCATCCCTGTGCCACTGCCAACTATTTCCGAGAGTACCTAATTAAAAGTAAACTAAGAAGATCATCAGCATATCTCTCCTTTCTTCTTCTCGGGCCCTAGCCACATGAGTCATGCCGAGCCCGTCTCTTAAAGGAACCAAAAAGATGTAACCCCAGTGTGATGCCCAAAGACCACTGGCCGGAGATGTCTAATATGCAAAAATCACATAAAAGGCGATGATAATTAGGGGAAAAATGTAATTCATCATACGTTTGATAATCAGTCTGATTTGGTCTCCTATCTGCAACAGAGCATTCAAATAACCCCCCTACTATTTGCCCCCCACTCGCCCTCACACCAGTAGTCGGTTTTACCCTCTCTTTGTTCCCCTACAATACATTATCATTATTGTAGCTAATTGCATGGTTTGCCTTGAAGGCGTGCTGGAGACCCGTGATCCGGGGTTGAAACGTGGACCGGAATCCGGTCTTCTCCACAGCTTGCCTTGCACCGCTAATTGCCTTTACGGTAGGATAAGGCGTACTCCTCGCTGTGGCCAGCCAGACCAGGCCTGCAACAGGAATAAGGGCGGGGGGGGGGGGGGGGGGGGGGGGGGGGGGGGGGGGGGGGGGGGGGGGGGGGGGGGGGTGGGGGGAGTGGTGGGATGCTGGAGTTAGGAGGGTGAGCTAAGGGTGGCATAACTGAGGTGGGACGGGGAGTCCAGATTGGGGAGGGAGAGGACTGTGGTCTAGGGGGTAAAGCGGAGGGGATGGCCCCAGCATTAGATGTAGGTCGAGGGGGGGGGCGGAGTACCCCAAAGATTACAGTCAGTTAGCGCGACCCCTCTCTGACAGCATCTGAGCACATGCTCCCAGCAGAGGTGGACCCTGGCATTCAGGGAACGCAGCGGTTAGTGAAGCTAATCAAGCTCTGGCAGAAAGTGTCCAACCTCCTGCAGCCCAGAGACATTGTCCTACCACCAAGTCCAAAGGCTGGCAGTTAGTTAACATGGTCCTAAAATATTTAAGACACCACTGTTAATGATGACAATTGGTTCTCGTGAGGTTTAAAGCGATGCAAGTAAAAATTTTGGACATAGTTCGGTCCTAATGACTGTGTTTATGTAGATATATCTTTGTTTAAGTGTAGAACGAGTGATGAGTTCATCTAACTGAGAATGTTGCGTCTCTGAGAACTCTCGATAGTTCCTTAATTCAGATGGGAACGTTAGTTTTACACCAGCGTATAAACGTTCAACTTCAAAATGAGTCACAGCTCCCCGATGGGGTTTTGGAGAAGGAAATGGAATCACACACATAACTGGTGACAAAGCCTCCATCACCTCATATGAGATCTCATTCCAATCTATGAGAATGTTGGGTCTACCCTAGAATAATAATAAATATCCTGCTCTCATAGCTGCTGCTTGTTTTTTCTCAAAAGTGGGGTTTCAAGACCAAACAAAGGAGATGGTATCATTAATGATATATATATCGTGAACTAGGGCCTCTTAGAGCGGTTTCCTACAAGTGCATGGATGTGGGTTGATCTCTCTGCTAACAAAGGATCTCTAAAATATGAAGAGACGAAACTACCCACGATGAAGCTGGTAGAGAAACGGGCGAAGGAAGAGTCTATTTCCCTCAACACAAACAGACTTCCTGTCCTTTAGCAGTCTGGGATACTTTGAGACATATCCATCAAAACACAGCTGTATTCATTCATATTTCATACCTCCTCCTTCTCCCAGTGCTTTAACACTGTTCTTTGATCAAAGGAGAGAAGTCAGTTCACAACAGGAGGGTTCCCCCTGCCAGCCGACAAGAAGGAAGGCCAATCCACTGCCGTACATGTTACTGTATGGCTTGCTGCACTCTCGGTTAACCAAGACAAAAAAAATAAAAATTTCCAATTGCTTGTGAATGTAAAACTTCATAATATACTAGATTATAGAAATTGATTACTTGATTTCTTTTTTTTTATCAATGAAATAGTTTTGTGTGAAGTTCAGCATTTGATGCTGAGCTTGATCCCAAACTATACGCAGCCCTGTGCCCCTAGAGAAGACAGACATTTTTACAAAATGCTGTTGATGTAAACACATATTCCAGTGATAGGCATGCAGCAAAATTAACTATTTCCACTAAGTTAGAGATGATTGATTGAAATCTTTGTTTGATTTAGAGGGATATCCGCGACTTGGGTGATGGAATTGTTGGGAGAGCGACAGTGAGGAGCAGATTCAGATCAGACAGCTCAACAGTGGCACCACGTGGAGAGGAGTGGTCATGACAGATCATCACCCTTAGGTCTGGATGATCATGAGCACGGTGAATACACGGTGAGTATGCGGTGAATACACGGTGAGTATGCGGTGAATACATGGTGAGTATGCGGTGAATACATGGTGAGTATGCGGTGAATACACGGTGAGTATGCGGTGAATACACGGTGAGTATGCGGTGAATACACGGTGAGTATGCGGTGAATACATGGTGAGTATGCGGTGAATACATGGTGAGTATGCGGTGAATACATGGTGAGTATGCGGTGAATACACGGTGAGTATGCGGTGAATACACGGTGAGTATGCGGTGAATACACGGTGAGTATGCGGTGAATACACGGTGAGTATGCGGTGAATACACAGTGAGTATGCGGTGAATACACGGTGAATACACGGTGAGTATGCGGTGAATACACGGTGAGTATGCGGTGAATACACGGTGAGTATGCGGTGAATACACGGTGAGTATGCGGTGAATACACGGTGAGTATGCGGTGAATACACGGTGAGTATGCGGTGAATACACGGTGAGTATGCGGTGAATACACGGTGAGTATGCGGTGAATACACGGTGAGTATGCGGTGAATACATGGTGAGTATGCAGTGAATACATGGTGAGTATGCGGTGAATACATGGTGAGTATGCGGTGAATACACGGTGAGTATGCGGTGAATATATGGTGAGTATGCGGTGAATACACGGTGAGTATGCGGTGAATACATGGTGAGTATGCAGTGAATACATGGTGAGTATGCGTTGAGTACGCAGTGAATATGCGGTGAGTATGTGGTGAATACATGGTGAGTATGCAGTGAATACATGGTGAGTATGCAGTGAATACATGGTGAGTATGCGGTGAATACATGGTGAGTATGCAGTGAATACATGGTGAGTATGCGTTGAGTACGCAGTGAATATGCGGTGAGTATGCGGTGAGTATGCGGTGAGTATGCGGTGAGTATGTGGTGAATACACGGTGAGTACACAGTGAGTACACGGTGAGTATGTGGTGAGTACACAGTGAGTATGTTGTGAGTATGCGGTAAGTACACAGTGAGTATGTGGTGAGTACACGGTGAGTACATGGTGAGTATGTGGTGAGTACGCAGTGAATACGCGGTGAGTATGTGGTGAGTATGCGGTGAGTATGCGGTGAGTATGTGGTGAATACACGGTGAGTACACAGTGAGTACACGGTGAGTATGTGGTGAGTACACAGTGAGTATGTTGTGAGTATGCGGTAAGTACACAGTGAGTATGTGGTGAGTACATGGTGAGTATGTGGTGAGTACACGGTGAGTACGTGGTCAGTACACAGTGAGTATGTGGTGAATACACAGTGAATACACAGTGAGTATGTGGTGAGTATACGGTGAGTACACGGTGAGTACACAGTGAGTATGGGGTGAGTATGCTGTGAGTACGCGGTGAGTACACGGTGAGTACACAGTGAGTATGGGGTGAGTACGCGGTGAGTATGCGGTGAGTACACAGTGAGTACACGGTGAGTACATGGTGAGTACACGGTGAGTACACAGTGAGTACGGGGTGAGTATGGGTTGAGTACACGGTGAGTACACGGACGGCATGATTCACCTTCAAAACCAGCTCAGTAAGAATTGTAAAAAATATATATAATGTGCCCCTGCAACCCAAAGTTATTTAAATATTTGTTCCAATTAAATATTATGCGTAAATTACCTATATGACACCTTCAGACCTGCATTTGAAATGTCCCTCTTCCCCCAATCTCCACTATGGATATATTATCTCCAGGAGATGCTACATCCAAAGCCCCCCCACCCCCTGCAGTAGGGCTCTGGGAAAAAAAGTGTTTGAAGACCTCCCTGACATTTAGATTGTCTCTGAAGATGACTTTGCCTTCTACTATAGCCTGCGGGAACATAGTAAGGCCCACACTAAACTTCAATTGATATTCTGTCCCGGGGTCCTCAAGGGAAAATTACCATTCAGTTCATAATAAGAGCCACAACAAGCACCTGGAAAATGACTTCATTACACACGCCGCCTCGATAAAAGTTTCCCCGTGACCTGTCTGAAATATACTGTACACACGGCGCATACTAATCCTGATAAAAATGAAAACTATATTATGCATTATGATAGAATGCTCATTTGATGTTTGAGCTCGGTCGGAACACCCATCTGCTAAGGATGTGCTTGACTGGCAGGTGTGTGTTAATGTGATGCCGCAGCCTTGGACAGAGGTGCTCCGAGAGACATTCTTTCCTGAAGCCATTATCCAAATAATGTTCTGTTTTGGGAAAAACAAAACGAATGGCACACAAAATTTAAAAAATGTATTGCCCTTTATAATAGAATTCCCTCAGTGCGGGGGACATGTTAACAATGGGGCCATTCTAACTTCCTGTCCTTTCTCTCTATCTGCCAATGGATGTGACCTCCAACGCTCTAACAATGGGGCCAACCGACAACACAAGCACTTGGCTTCCCGCCACTGCCACTAAATCCAATAAGGTGGCTTTCATCTCTTGTTGTTATATTTAAGGATGACATCCTAGCCCGTCGGCCCCTACCATTGTTCTCACCGTGATTATTTTCTACTGTTGTTTAGCCCCAGTTGCGGCTCTTTGATGAAAAGGTCGCCTGCTCAATTGGAAAACAGTCATTAAAATGCGGCGGGTACCATTCACCAGTGTGCATGGGGGAACGAACTCAACCGAGCTGGTTAATCAAAAGTTAATTATATAATTTTCATGCAGATGAGGGCAACATTCAAATGAATCCCAACTCTACAATCATTACAAAAAATAAATAAAGAAATAATTCTAAAATGCTATAAAATGTTCTGGGACCAAGAGGCTGTAAACAATATGAAGTTTAATTTGAGGTAAACAGAGTGAATATCCACCAGGGGATCTGGGAAGGAGAAAGTGAGGTTAAATCGCATTTGGAAACACAGATACCAGCAGGTTTTGTTGTCTTGATATACGTGCAATTAGGCTGCTCCTTGATGAGGACACTGAAAGAAAAAGTTGTGTTTCGCAACAAATGCTCAGGGATTATTTAAAATTGAATTTATGAGATTAAAATGTATATTGCAATGTACAGCAATAATACCTAATTTAATTATTAAAACAATACACATTATGGAGGCAATATTATCCATCTTTTTAATGAGGATTCTGCCACATTATTAAAAGCTCGACAAAAACAAATAAATAGATACATCTCAGACAATTAAAGGCAACGTCACGTTGAGTTGCTGAAGCACTAAAAACTGACCAATACAATTATATCCCCTGTAACTTTATACAAATGGGCGGTAAAATACTTAAAAAGAAAAAAAATACTTAAAGTCTTTCCTCATCAAAGGAAATTATTGCGTTATGCAAATTACATGCATGAATATTAAAACCAGCGATGTGAAGTATCACAAATGAAGAACCATTGTTCTGGAAGTGCAATGGAATGTGGTTTAATTTCCCTCTAATTCTATGTGCTTTTATAATGTTCACCTTCTCCCCGTAGTGGTGCCAGCGGGTTTGGGTTCATTGGTGTGCATTACAACCAGCGCTCTTAACAATGCGGGGCCTCCCTGGTGTCAGCACAGTTCATGAATCCTAGCCCCTTATGCACCAGGCGATTAGTATGGTTCTCTGTCTGTTGGGCTTTGCCAGAAAATGAGTTCTCTTTAAAACATATGCCCCCCTGCTGATTCCTTTCCTACCCTGATATGAAATTCCAATTTTTATAATGAACACCAATTTCCTTTACAGTCTGGGAAAAAAAGTTTTAAACCTTGTCTGTTTAAAAAAAAAAATATATAAACATCTGTAGTTAGCCAAGAACTGTTCTGGATATCGTAAAAAAAGAAGAAGGGGGGGGGGGGGGGTGACTTTCATTTGGGGCTTATGAAGGCTCAGGTACCCGGTCTTATCAGGTGCAGTGACTCAATGAAGTATGGCATGACGGTAAATTAAATTACCAAAACTGCTGGAACCAATTTAATTAAGTCATTGATTTCTAATAAATTGGCTTAATCACCAGCTGTTGTCATGCTAAAATTGTTGTATCACAAGTTTGTCATGCTTGTCGGTCGTGGCAGCATTACAAAGGTAATTTAACCTATTTAGGAGGTTGAAGGGTTTTGTAGTGAAATAGCATCCCTTGCAATTCTATTAGACAGATCTACAAAGAATTTAAATAGCATTTTATGAAAAGCAAAGATTCAACAGACCCTTTGGTAGGTCCTCCCAAGACTACTAAAACGTTATTCCAATTTCACATGGAGTTTGCGAGTTATATAAGCCATGTATTGTAATTGACACATCAATGTGATAAATGTGATGTTATCTGGATGTCAGCATCGTGTTGGTGGATGATCCATCACTGGTGTGGATGATAGCGTAAATACTGAGATGGATTTCATACATTCTTTTTACATATTCTTTATTTACGTGGCAATATTTTCTTTATTTTCAAGTGATCGGATTCTTCATTCATCTGAGGAATTTGGAAATAAAGCTTACCGGTAGTTAACAATTAGATGTGGTACTATCAAAAGGTTTAAGCGTTTCAGAGATAAAAGAGAATAGAATATAAGAAGTTACACAGCAATCGTTGACAAATAAGTAATTAATAAATAATTATATATATCGTTTTTTAATTACAAAATTAAGAAACAAAAGAGTTAAGAGTTCAATTCCTATATACATACTGACACAAACTACATCTCTACAGGAATGTGCAGGTTTTTTATGGATATAAACAGGCTTTTTAAACAGGATTCTTATAGATATAAACAGGATTTTGTACACAGAGTCCAAATAGTCTTATTGTACAGAGATAATATACGTGTGCTACTAGTGTAGAGAGATATACATGTATAGGATATGTGTACAAATATACGTATGTAGAGTAAATACAAATATTCTATGATATAACATGTACAGTAAGCATCATTATTGCCATTTCAAACTTAAAATGGTCTGTGAGCAGTTTAGTCAATTCTATGGTGTACACATGCACACTGTACCACACTATATTATACTGTACTACTATACAGTTGAAGAAGGCAATGGTAATAAATTATGTATATCAGCACTTACTAGATGGTATGGTCTCTAAGTCTCTCTAGGGTATGAGCACTCGCCTCTACAGGAAGAGACACCACACCTCCTGTGCCCATCATCATCATCTAAGAGCATCACAATACTGTAGAACACTGAACACAACATCAATAAAGCAGTATCAAAACCACCTTTAACAACAAAAAAAAAGATAGGATACGTAGATAGATTTCTGGTTTCACCAGCCATTGTATGCATCATTGTATATGTCATGCATCACCATGGTACAAATGTAATACTTAAATAACACCATCGTCTAATTTAAACCATGGTCTATTGTGGTATTTAGTGACCAAAAAAAAGGATGGTAGTACTAGTGACCAAAAAACAATGGTATTTTTTTTAATAAAATATCTTTTCTGATGCATGAGAAGAATCAACGTTTTTCACCCTTGCAATACACGTATCCCTCGCAGAAATGGCATGATTCAGGCTTGAGCGATTAATTCCAGAGTGAATCTGGTCTTTATCTCGTAAGACACTACAGTACAGTGCCTCACGTGTTTTGTATACGTGGTAAAGCCGACTTACCCTGGCGGTGGCCTCTAGCTCCCCCATGGTCCCCCTTCCACCTGGTAGCCTGCCATAGGACCAGTGCTGGGAGAGTGACCTGAACCGCCAGCGCCAACAACAACACCTGCACCACCGCTCTGCTGCTGGGTTCCATTGGAGCTGGAGAGGGAGCCAAGATCATAATGATATATAATGATATCATAGTTTCCTCTCCAAACCCGACCCCACGCAGTCAGGCTGCCGTATGTGCATGGTTGTGATCAAGTAGTGGTCCCGAGAAGAGCAAAATAAATACATAATTCATTGAATTAGACGTCAAGAAAATATCAATGAATATGAAGGAACATTTATTTCCACACGGTCTCACCTCTGTGTTTGCCTTGTTAGCGTGTGGTGCTTTAGCCAGGCGAGAGCTTTATAGGTGTTGCAGAGGGCGGACACTGTTGTCAGGATTAAATAATCCCCTCTCTGCAGGTGTGACCCGTGAATAACAGGATATGAAATGTCACTAATGGAACTGGCTGTCACCAAGAGGGTCGGAAGATTGAGTCAGACCAAATCTTTAATAGTCAGTAATCATGAAGAGACCATGAAAATTAAATTAAGACAAACAATTCTCGCTCCATCCATTATTTATTGCAACCAGCGTTTTGCAATTTGTTTCTCATCTCCATACACATTCAATATGAGTAAACAAAACACAGAAACAATATGTTTGTGTATTACACTGTAAATCAACTGAAAGGCCTCACTGTCATAATCCCTTATACTTTCAGCATAAAAGTCAAATAAATACTTATTAAAGCACATTGCTTAACTGGCTCGGAAGGCCAGCGGTTCATTAGAATGAGGCGAGCACCGTAGAGCATCTTAGTAACGGTTCATGAACACAATAAAAAATGTATGTACATTACATGGACCAAAATTATCAGTGTTTCCATAGGCCTGTATAATTAATCTCAAGAATTTACAGCGAAGAGGATCCAGTAGAGCTGTGCAGCTCCAACCTCAAGACTTCTGGAGGGACAGTTTCACCAAATAAGAGAAGGGGGGGGGGGGGGGGGGGGGGGGGCGACGACGACATAATACTGATTTTATTCAAATATTGTAATATCCTTGTTTATAATGGCTAATGCATGTACCTAAAAGCACTCCCAAGTAGAGAGCACGTCATAATGACTGTGTACTCGTGTGTGATACTCATGTGTAATAATGTGTGATGATTATGTTTTGACTTGGAATTTCAATTGTTCCCAATATTTTACTCATTCTCCCAAACAAATTCTATTTCAGAGGGATTCAGCTTAACAAGGTTCAAGTGTATCATCCCCTATGAAATATAGCTATATTCTCTAACTGAATACTCAAATCAGTCTGATATTGCTTTTTAATAAGTTTTGCTAGTGGCTATACACTAACTGCAACTATCTGACTTTCTTTTTTTCACTCGAGACTTGAAAACCTTTATATACATGTCCTTCAGTTTCGTAGAAATGGCGTGTCAGCTTTTTTAGCATTCATCATTGAAACCAAGGGGCACAGCTCGCTGCAAGCGTTATGCTAGCATTGCCCCTTGGTTTCGATGAGGAAACTGAAGGACATTTGTATGAGAAAAATAATCAACTGAAATTCAAAATGTCAAAGTACTTTAAAGGGGAACTATCTTATAAATGGCCTTTTTGAGTGTTTAGCATTGTTTCCTAGCTATGTGAACTTATATTAATATGATCTATGTCTCTAATTCTCATATTGGCGCATTCTTCCAATTCTCCTCTCACAATATTCACCCTCACTGAACTGAGTCATCTGAAAATGTGCTGATTTGTGATGTCAGAGAGACACCGCTGCATGATAATGTGGCTGTGTGGCATCAGGTACATGCATGAGCTGCACACAGTGGTTGGAGCCCAGGCTCAAAACGGCTTAAGATCTTGAGGTAGAAAAATGCTGTTTTTGAGGACTTGATTAGAAATACAAAACAATGAATAAAAAAAAATAAAAATTACAGAGGTGTTCCATAGACTCACAGGAATTGTGTAAAGGTGCCCAAATAGTGAAAGAAATAGTAAAATAGTTCCCCTTTAATTGTTATTATTATCATCGTTAGTTTGGTATTTTGTATGGTGACCAGTAAGAAATCCATTGCGCGAAACATGACCATCAAAAACAAATGTATTTAATGTAGTCTTCCCTAGTCTAATAAGAAATAAGCAGCTGCCTTATGTCCTTTAAAGTTGCGTCACTTGGTGACTTGGTTTTTACCTGATTAGAAAGTGTCTTTCTAATCAAAATGGCACTAGTTTAATGCAAACATACAACAAAACATGTGTAAAGTGTATACAAAAAAAAAATCTTCTTGCCACGGGCAAAAATAAAGTTAGTGAAGTTGAATAAAAAAAATAAAACAAGCTGTTAATACCTTGTAATTCACTGAATACAATTCAAAACTGTGGTTATTTGCAGAATAAAATATGAATTATGCAATGTATTAAGTTTCATGAATTTGTTTCAGTAGACAGTGATTTTATAATTATTGATCATATAGTTCACACAATATATCATATTAGCACACTGAATTATTTTGAGCACTGTTAAATGGAAGCTATGGGTTCTCCTTGGCAATCAAAATGCATGGTGTTGTAGACAGTTTATTGTACAAGACCACTCACATCCAAAGGCCTTGTGTGGTCCATAACAAAACAAAGCACAATAAATAAAGCTGAATGCATGTACTGTATTCTACATCACATACAATAAGTAGATATGATTCATTGTAGGCAAAATACCAATACATAATATATACATAATATACACATTTTGAATGAAAGCATAATTTTGTCTTCAGTCTCATGGACTTATGTGAGCAAACAGAAACCTATACAGTATATGCCTTTTACATATCCAAAAACCCCTAAGCTAGCACAAATTCTTACATCTAATGTATCTAACATTAGAGTACTTGGAGACCACATTCACTCAAACATTCTTGAAAGAAGGAGGCTCTCTTGAAGCAAATCATATATTATCAATTATATTACAGTATGTTACAATGAGCATTGGGACTGTCATCAAGTGCAAAGTGTAAAAAGAGCTTGCTTTTAGAAAATAAAATTCTGACAAAAATTGCATAAGTTAATTTGATATAAGTGTATGGTACAGTATCTGACATAATTATTTAAAATTGGCGTAGTCTGAGAAAATGTCCACAAAATCTTGGACCACTCTGTAGCAGAAGTCATACTGCTCCTGTAAGAAAGCAGAGGTGGGGGGGATTCAGTACATCCAGTCACAAGGATCAAGAAAAGAGGGTGGGGTTTGAGATGGGTCAGTTTAAGATGACAATGTTTCCATACAATATCTGTTGTATGAGACCATTTTATAAAATTGTTCCACCTACCACAGTCTGAACCATGTGTGGTCTCTGCATGCGTAAACTCTTGACTGTCTGAAAGACGTCCAGGAGGCCCTCAGCCTTGACCCTCTCCAGAATGTTACTGAGAGCGATGAAGGTGCCAGTCCGACCCGCACCGGCACTGAAACATGAAGCCCAAGAACAAGTACTATATCAACCCACTACTTAGACCAGCAAACAACAGTGAACATTCAGTGAAAAGGCCTTGGAAGTTGTATGGCAGACTTGCAATTGAACCATGCAAGGGTTTAATACTGAAGGGAAACTCTGTATATGATGAGTGTAATAGTGGGCAATTCAGGCTCATGTCTCAGTGGGAGAACAGGGGAGTGAACAACTGGGCTAGCCATACAATTCAAACGGTAACAACTGTTTTTCCTTTACGATAAGGATAACCATACAATTCCAATAATAACGGTCTTTCCTTAACAACAGGGCTAACCATAAAATGCCAATAATAACTGTCTTTCCTTAATAACAGGGCTAACCATAAAATTCCAATAATAACTGTCTTTCCTTAATAACAGGGCTAACCATACAATTAAAATATTAACAACTGTCTTTCCTTAACAGGGCTAACCATACAATTCAAATAATAACTGTATTTCCTTAATAACAGGGCTAACCATTACAATTCAAATAATAACTGTCTTTCCTTAACAACATGGGCTAACCATACAATTCCCCAAATCTCTGAATGAGTGTCGTTTTCCATTTAAATTAAAAAGTTTGCCAGAGAGAAAAAGGTGACCTTTGCGTAATAGTGCTAATAATCATCCTCACTTAAAGAGAAGCTAATCCAAACGCTAACACTAATCAGTCTGGAAAGCTCAGTGTTTGACTGAGTCAATGTTTACAATGATGGAGGGATGGAGCGAGAGGGAGAGAGAGAGAGAAAGAGAATGTAAGAGAGAGAGAGAGAGCGTGCGTAAGAGCGAGTGAGATGTGCAATGTGGAGGAGACGTGCAGAGAGACGTGGGGGATTGCAACGGGTTAGCCCCATTCCCGGCGGGACGGGAGAAAAAGCTTTAAAAAGCCCCTCTTAGACATGTGGTGATGAAGGAATAGAAGAGGAGTGATGACACCATTTCCTGTCGTTAGCTCATCTTATCAGATTAATCATAGTGGGAGTCGGAGGAGATTTCACTAAGAGAGGTTTTAATTGACTGTGAATCAGTGGATTGGATCAATCCCAGAGGGCCGCGCTGCTTTAGAATCACTTCACCTGGAGCTAGGTTCTGATCAAAGCGTTCGCGGCTAAGTCTTTATACGGGATCACATAAGTGGTTTAGGCAGAGAGCACCAGGTCCGCCGAGGCAAAATGTTGAATTTATTGAAACAGACATCTTGGGGAAGAGGGAAAATTACTAGTAAATTGAAAGTTCTATCCAACATAATTTTGCGTTTGGTTAGATGCCTATGATCATGGAATTCTTGAAAGGTTGCATCGAAAATGGCGTTCCCCAGGCCAATACTTACTGGCAAATATGTTACAGTAAAAGTACAGGAAGTGCGTATCTCGATACAGATATACAATACATCCACACACAACAGCTGTATCCAAAATACGCACGTCGGCGCTGTAGAAACCGGTGATGCCAAGAAATTGTTATGTATTTTAAAGTTCCTTACCTGCAGTGCACAATTATGGGATGGTTTCCAGACTGTTGCTGCTGCCTCTGCACGGCGGCGATAATGTCAATCATCCCTTTACCCTCCGACGGTATTCCGATCTCTGGCCAACCGTGGAAGTGGAAGAGCCGGACGTGGCGTGACTGCTTTTCCTGGGGAGAGACGGGCAAATATATTGTTATTTTCATGCACTTCACCTCAGTATTCTGGGCACGGTGTTCTGAGGACACTAAAAGAGACAGAAATATCATTCATACGGCTGAAATAGCTCATGCCAACGGAGCAAAAGGAATATTTCACATATACATTTATTTCAACCTATATAACCTATTGAATAATGCCGTAGATTGAATGTCAAGCATTACTCACTGGTCCGTAGGTTAGCACCATGTCTTTCAGAGTGAAGGTGTCACACAGTGCATCTCCAGTCAGCTCCAGACAGTAATCTCCAAATGTTACACTGCCCTCTGCTGGCCAGTACTGGAAACACTTGTCCTGGTAGGAAGATTATATAATATAATTATGGAGTGGATAGAAATACTGTTACTTTGGACTTCACTTCATTATGATCAGAGAAAATAATTTTTATTTTATTTTAATAAAAGCTGTGAACATAGCATTTCCACATTCCACAAGAGACGTCGGAGGAAATGGAACGGCTGAATTGTTCAACTTTCTCCAGTTGGAGCGTGTCAGTGTAGCTACCTGCTCCCTCTCTTTGAGCTCAGTGAGAATGACGATGGAGTGGCATCTCCACTCCCACACCATCCTCCAGAAGTCCTCCACCGTGTGAGGCAAGGGACCCTGGGTCGCGATGAAGTAGTCCTTCTGTCTGTAGCCCTGAAGGGACGAACCGTCCAGCATACAACAGTAAAAGGGATCCAAACGGAAACAAATGGGTAGCCCGACCGCCAACATGTTTTCAGTCTCTGGTTGATTGACTGAGTACTAAGTACTAATTCATTGTATTCACTATATTCTGTGTCTGTAAACGGTTTGTTTATGCTGGTGATGTTCCCTGGAGTAAAACAAATCGGGGTTAGGGTAGTTCCAAAAAGGCATATTTTCCATCTATGACTCAAACTTCAAACTCTAAATAAATAAAATAAATACATTCATTCATTAATACATTAAAAAAATATATACAAAAAATGTATATAAAAAAAAACATTGGATTGGGACTTTAAAAGGACAGCAAACAGAACATTTTACAATGTCACAAAGAAAGCAAAATAAATAAGCTTTGAAGACTTAGCATGAGGTTACAGCCCGATCACGCTTAACATGTAAATAAAGTACTAATCGACCACAGGAAAAAAGGTAAATTGTACGTTATGTTATAGCATAGCGCATTGTATCGAAAATGTACAATGTGTATGTGTGTAATAAGTACTATATTACATATTAATTTATTTTCTTTTACTTTTTACATTTTCAGAAAACAATTGAGGTTCCCTGCTGGGGAATGAACCCAGGGCCCTCGCATGGGAGGCAAGTGCCTTTACCTAACCTGTAACCATAATCATAGTATTGCTGTGTATGTATCAGGGTGGGTGGGTTAGTTTAGTGGTGAGAGTACTCGCCTGTGACCACAATCATTGTTGGTCCGACTCCTGGTCACTGTGTTTGTTTTGGACTTTTGCAGATAAAAAATGTAAACATATTACTTATACAATGTGTAAATGTATTACTTATGGCTATAACATAACGTACATTATTAACCTTTTTTCACATGGTTGATTAGTACTTTATTTACATTTTCTGAGAGACTGTGTTGAACGCAGAACGTACAGGTAAAGGAAGCTACTTACATCAATAAAGGAAGCATTAATGTAGTCTGTAAACTCCTGTCCTCGTTTCACTGAGAGCATAACTCTGTTGAAATCATCTGGAAAAGAAATAAAACCATTTTAACCTTCAAAATCTTTTGAAATAAAAAGTAAATGAACGTTTTAAAAATATCTATGGAAATAATTGACAGTTAATCATTAATGCTTCGGTTCTACAATGCTGCTACTACTGACTTTATATTTTCCTTCCTTTTTTAATAATTTTTTTTAAACTGTTTATTCGTTTTATTTTGTGTGTGTATGTGTTTGGATTTATTGATGCCATTGAAAATGAGGGTCTCCTTCAATTGACGAGTTTAAATAAAGTTAAAAAAAAAATAAAGCTAAACATGACGTACTGTCTCCTTTCTTTCTATCTTTCCTCCTTCCTTTGTGATTATGGGTAATGGCTTTTGTTTTTTCACTCTTCTCACTACTTCATGTCAGGATACAAGTCATATCCGAATCTCATTCATCCCACAGACGTGTGTATATACAGTATGTGTTTTCCCGGGCATCAACAACACCACAGTTGCCACTTTGATGTCTCCTCGGTTGTGATGTATTATGGAGCCGCTGGAGGAGTACCAGGGTGTTCCTTACACGGGATGATCTGAAGCACACGGTTCTTCTTCATGTTGGCAGGAAGGTTCCCCATTCTCATGTTCTCCTTCATGATGCGCACGTTGGTCAGTTTCTGATGAGAGCAGAGGAGATTGGGGTTAACGTGAACCAGTAGGAACAGGGTGTTTCTCACCCCTAGCAGCAGTGTTGTAGTACTCCAGTCCCAGTCCTGGACTGATTTTCAGGACTCGTGACTCGACTTGGACTCAAGCATTGATTGCATTCGGACTTGGAAGGGGCAGACTCAGACTTATTAGTTGATAAAGAGTTATAGTATATATTTTTTGTAATAGGCCCTGATCATTTGGCATAAGATATTGATGGCTATATTAATACTATAACATCATTACATTTTTACACGTGTGTTCCACTTACATGCGGAATCACGTCGATACCCTCATGTTCAGTACTTAAGATGCCTAAAGAGACGCCCCGAATCGTGCGCTTTTGCTTACACGGATTTTACATCAAATTCCAGCAAGAGCACTGCTAGATGTTCAATATGTAAACAAACTATTGAAGAGAAGACCGGGACAACCTCAAACTTTAACAGACATCTGTGGAGAGGACTCAACCTTGACTCGGACTTGGACTAGGGTAATGGGGACTCGACTCGGGCTCTTCTTTGGTGACTCAGACTTGGACTCGAACACTGGGGACTCGAGATTTAGTGACTTGACTACAACTACTACTAGTAGTAAAGGACAATGGTACGCATGGTGGTGATTACACACGGTAGGTGGGAAAGTATTATAATTGTTAAGTAATGTAACAAACACTAGATATAAACACAAGAGGTCTCTCGTGGCTAGTGAAGAGCACAGGAAAGAGGGACTGGAGTTTATTGTGAGTTACTGTACTTGTAGCGCCGTGTCATCGTAAAATTATTATTATTATTTCTTTTTTTAGGGGTGGGGGTTGAGTAGTGGCTTCTTCACTGCAAAAACTTTCCACCTTAACTCATTGGGCGCCACGCCCTTTCCCCATCTGTACTCAATTATAGCGTTATTGACCATTTTAGCGATGTTTGCCTAAGATAGAAGTTCAATCAGTCAGAAAGTACTCCAAAATTTATAAATCCCAGTCGATCCTATGGCGATCGCAATTATTCGTGTATATTGGGCATGTCTACCATACGGGAAACCCGACTTTTCTCGGGTATGGTGCAGAAAGAGTTAAAAGAGGCATTTTGCGAATTTTTCAATCTGAATCCCACCGCTCTGCTGTGAGGAGGACATGTGATAATCGGACATAACATTTACTGACGTGTTCTGTGTCTCCAGAGTTCGGCCACCGGAGAAACAATGACGTCACCCCGGAGGAGAGCAGACCTCTAGTGAACCACAAACTATTTCTTCAACCATACTCAACTGTGGCTATAGGCTCACCTCGAGACACGTTGAAGATATAGTTGAGGAAATAGTGTCTGCAGTTCACTACAGGTCTGTTCTTCTCTCAAGGGGGAAGAGCACTTGAGACACAAAACACATTGGTAAGTTATATGTACAATTATCATTATGTCCTCCTCACAACAGAACATTAGGATTCAGGTAAAAAATCTTGGAAATGCCCCGTTAAATGAGTCCAGTTGTATTGAAAGTAAAAGTATTTAATCCGAATGGCACATTACAGCACTCGTTTCAAGAAAAGATTTAAAGGCTCAATACAATATTAATTTAAAAAAAATTCTCTCAAAACATGATATCTTTGATATTTGATTCAAGATAATGTTTTTTGATATAATAAGCTGAACAAAACATGTGTGTTTATCTCACACCATTGACAAAATCTGTGCACTTGTTTCAAGAAGGATTAGATGTTAAGCCTGAATACAAGATGAAGTGACTTGTCACAACACATCTCTTGGATGAGGCACAGTGTGCCTTGAGATTTAGCTCAAATGTAAAGAAAAAAACAACATCAAATCAATAAAATACAATGATAAATACCAAATTAAGTTTTGCTACTTGGCCAGTGGCTGTTTATATTTTGCGATCTCCTCTTGTATGATCATTCTACATTGTATGTGACAGTTAGCAAGATTATTGGCTGTTCCTTGGATTTCAAGACGTGCTGTGTGCATCAAATGGCTTGAGAACAACTTCAGACCGTTAGACTGTAGGATATCCCAGTTTACACATCCTGCAGACTGCTTGAGAATTCCCCACAAAAAGAAAAAAAGAAACATCAACAGCTAGAGAGAAAAGCATGTCTTTACCAGTGGTTTGTTTTCGGATCATCAATCAGCCACTTACCCTGAACTCCTCCTCCAGGCCCAGCCTGTCGTGGGGAGCCCTGGTGTTGTGGAGCCTCTGCAGGTGTCCCTCCAGGGAGCACACGTCCAGCTCCGTGTCCCCATACAGGTAGTACTCCAGCAGGGCCTGGTAGATGAACGAGTACTGCATCTGAGGGGGGAGAGAGAAACAGATAGAGAGGAGGAGCAGGAGAGAAGAAGCAGAAGTACAGTAGATAAGAGAGACATGGTCAAATTGTGAGATTAAATCATCTGGATTTGGCAGAGTAGCTGCGCGTGCTTGCAGATTGCCATCAGGTGTTTATCATGGGAGTTGCTTTAGCTTGTCGATCCGTTTCCTCTTCATAGTCTATGATAACAGGGTTGTTTCAATGCCTTGGCTTGTTTACACCACAGTGTGCAGCGGTCAGTCCTATAGGTGCAGCTGGTCGGACAGGGCAGAGGGGGCACTTACATCTGTCTGGATGAGCTGACAGCGCTGTTCACGTATCCTGGTCACGAAGCCAAAGACGTCCACTCTCTGCTCCATGTGCATCATATCGATCATGCCGTCGATGACGATGAAGGTCCCTGTCCTGCCGACCCCAGCACTGTGGACAAACACAATGGGAAGACGGTTCGGTAGAACTTCCTATTACAGTTCACAAATCATAGGGTAATTACCATGTAATAACACAGAAATACTTATGTGTAAGTATTACAAAATAACTTCCCTCAGGTACAGGAGGTTTACTTTCTATTGTGTTACACAGTAATTACCCTGTAATTTGTGTAGCGTAATGTATGGTGCTACGGAAGAGTCTTCCTGTTAGATAAGAAGAATGTGTATCAACATGGCATATGGTAATAACACTAATAAGCAGCATAAGTATGAAGGACAATGGTCCCAGACATCTTTCTTTTTTCCCTCAGTCATTAAAAATTTCTAAAATATCATAAAGATCTTTCAAATAAAAAAGACTGTAAAGAATCAAATGGCCAACCAAAGGTTAATAGTTGTATTTCTATACTGTACAGGACTGCATATGTTGGAAAACTATGGCATTCCTTCAATCTCGACTTGAGATGTCAACCGTGTCAAACGTAAGCATGTGTTAAATTGCTATGCGTCCGCAGTCCAGCAACACGCCCTCGTAGATTTACAAGGGTCATTCCAGCAGACAGCAGCTCTGGGAGCGTTTTGTGATTCCACAGTGGGGCGTTGAAGACCTTCTCAATGGGCCCCATTCAAGAACAACAGCCTCGCTCCCTCAGCACCTGTTCCAGCATTTGCTAAAGTAAGCCTCCCGGTTTCTTTAGTGAGACTTTAAAATGGCCCACCGCCATGCAGAGGGGGGAAGGAGCGCTTGATGTTTTGATTGAGACATAGTGGAGTTTCCATTTGAACAAAGTGTGAGTTCTCATTTTAACAACAGCATTCTTTTGCATTCTCAGAGCTAAGACTCAATCTAATGTCCACTACCAATGTAACTCTGCACTGTAGCATCACATAGCATACGTCTGTGTTTCTATATATTTGGTAACGCATTTATATGTGTTGTTTTGTTTCCTTGTCTATCCGTTGGTTGTTTATATTTTCAGTTTATTCTATACTTTAGCACTTTTTTGTTTTTTGCTATGTGACTTACTGTGAAGCACTTTGGTTGACAAGTGCCATGTCTAAATGTGCTATATAAATAAATTTGACTGATTGATTGATATATACAATCATTAACTCTTTCTGCTCCAAAAACGAGAATTCTCGTGTTTCAAATCCAACCGCCAAAAACGAGTTCTCTCGTTTTTAGATCCTCTTTTTATTTTTATTTAATTTTTTACGCTCGCGCGGACCTGCCTGTGTCTCCCTGGCACCGCTGCCTACATTATAATTGCAATGACGATCGAATCCCGACAGGTGGCAGTATCGCCTACCTTTTGAACTGGGTCTCTAAGGTGTCTCTCATTGCCTCCGAGGGAGAGGGGATTCCTGCAGCCAGAGGCATAAAGTGAAGCAGTACACAGCCATCTGTCAGAGATTTGCTCGCCTGAAACGTATTGTTTCCTGTATTAACCCAATGCACACGAGTAATGGTGATCGCGTTGGAACTACATGGATTATACATTTTGGAGTACCTTCTGACTAAGGTAAGGTCTATTTTAGGTCTATTTTACTGAACATAAAACATGCTTTTGTATTGATCACAGCGTCGTATTTTACCGAACCTAAAACATGCTTTTGGTAACGATCGCAGCTTCGTAGAACGACCCCCCCCCCCCCCCCCCCCCCTCCTTGATGATTTTGTGAAGAAACATCTATGGTATATTGTGACGTACCTGGGTACGTGGGTTGGTCATTACCATTATTACTGTATTTATGACCTTCTGAACATCAGGTTAGTATATTTAATGTGTTGTGTTTTGTATGTGATGTGTGTGTGTGTGTGTGAACATGAGAGCTAATGCTGTCTCTTTTCTCTCCCTGTCAGGTGCTGCCCGTCCCTACACTGAAGAGTGCTGATTGCCTAATGAATGACAGCTGATGGCAATCACCTCGAGAGGGGCGGGTAGACAAATACCTGACAGCACACACACGTCTGGGCGCCTCATTCTGTCAATTGCCAGTGACCAGAGTAGAGTGAGGTTGCCATTGTTTGCCACTGTGGTGGAATTGATACTGTGCTTATCTACTGCTTCGGGTGGACTAAAGTACTAGTATATGTATATAGATATTGTTGGCCTCTGCGCCACTCCTCCATTGGAGTAAGTATTCTCTTGTTGGCTTTAGGCCTAATTCCACTGAGTGTGGAATTGTACCTTTGGTACCTTTGCTGGGGGTTTTCCCAGTACCAACCTCTGGCTGGTTGGTGAGTGTCTGTGGGCGCTTATCTAGTTTACTTTGTATTATACTTACCTTGTGTGTTCTCCCTTTATCCCTCTCCCTGTTTGTTAATTGTTTGTGGGTTGTTTTTTCCCTTTGTTGCCTATTTAAATATCAGTGGAGGTTTAAATCCCTACCCTGCATAATAAATATAATTTACTATTTTTGGAACAACGTCTTGTGTTTATTATTACCTACCTGCCCGGGACTGTTTTGAAAGCATTTACTGAGAGAGGCTGCTTTTGCTCATGTGTAGCCAGCTCCAGTTATTATTCTGTGTGGTCCTTAGACCTTGGTACATGACATATATACCTTTGATTTGGAAATAATATAGGTTTCAGGCGAGCAACCCAAACGATTTGTGCATATGCATATAACACGTCATATCTCACTATCTAGAAAGCGAGACTGGATTATTTTGAAACGGGGCAATGTTTAGCGTGGAATAGCGCACAAACGAAAGTATGTAGAAATGAACTGGATTATAAATAGTGCCTGTCAAATGAGCCATATTATTGTCTCCATAGTTATAATATAGAATATACGATGGGTCCGCAAACATCGTGAAAACTGTCAATAACGCTGGCGCCAGGCAGTACAGCATGGCGCTCAATGAGTTAATTGTAGCACATTACACAAACACACACACAATTCCTTCTATTAATTACCAGATCATAATTACAGCCAGGATGGGGTAGTTTATCATTTTCTATCAGATATAAATTATTTTTAAAAGCTCATACACCATCACATCTCATCATAATTCATTCTAGAGTTATTGGTCTTTTCTTTTTGTCTTTACTTCTCATTACCCCACCTGTATGTTACCTGCAGTGCACTACAATGGGCCCGGCATAGGACGGGTTGACCGTCTTGACTTTCTTGAGGAACTTCAGCATGCCGATGGGGGAGAAGGGCACCCCGAAGTCTGGCCAGCTGGTGAAGTGGAGCTGGGTGACCAGACGCGGTGCTCTGGGTCCATCGCTACCCTGCTGTAGAACAAACACACACAAGCAGGTGAGTACCTCAAGAACCATACTGTATAACTCCACGTTTTCACATGAACACTACCTTTCAAACTTTATTATCTTCAAGATGGAAGTTGTGTGTGGGCGGCTGGGTAGCGCAGCGGACTAAGCGCCTGCCTACCACCACAGAGACACTGGTATCGAATCCAGCTGTCAGCGGTACCTCCGGCTTGGTCGGTCGTCCATACTAACACGATTGGCAGTGTTAGCGGGTGGGAAGCCGGTGGGGTGTGTATCCTGGTCATTGTAATCAGCGACTCCTACAGGTCGGTCGGGGCGCCTGCTCAGCGAGAGTCCTCGCTGTCAGGTGAAAAGAAGCGGCTGGCTGACTCCACATGTATCGAAGGGGACATGTGATAGTATCTATCAACCCTCCCTAGACCGGCAAGTGGGGGGCAAATGCGCGCAACGACCAGGAAGGGAGGGAAGGGAATTGGCATAACGACTAAATTGGGATGGGAGAAAAATACAGAAAAAGGGGGGGGGGGAGAAGAAGTAGATAAAAAAAAGATGGAAGTTGTGTTCATTCGTAGTTACAGAGAGTAGAGGGTGAGTACTTTCTTGTGATATATTACATTCTCGAAGACACTCTGATGTCACGAGACCGCCGCCATCTTGGTATAGGGGGACCATACGGATTTCTACCATCAAATGCATGCGTTGAGGTCCGTTTTTATTACATGTTTTATCACATTCTTGTTCATTTCATAACATTTTCATACGATTTGTTTTGAAAATATTGAGGCCAACATGGCATTTCACTATTTCGAAAGCCTTTCTGGTGATTCTAAGGCGAGATATGAGTCAAAGAAGCTCCCCCTGATTGACTTGACATAATGTCCATACAAAACACCTGCAGACATGGCCATCTCTCGAATACCCAAATTGAAGCTGCTGTGTTACGTTTTGTACTAATAACAAACACAGAAATCCAAATCGCAAGTTTTATATAATACCAGCTGATGCATCATGGAGGAAAAAGTGGCTGGTGGCTAACGTTCGGCTAACTCGCTCTGGTGTTCGTGGTAGCTACATGCTAAGCTAACGTTAATTACATCATATCGAACCGATAGGAGCTTATCTTATCTAATCTTACGTGGTGGTACCACGTGTGCCACTACCCGATCAAACATTTACATTTACATTTACATTTAGTCATTTAGCTGACGCTTTTATCCAAAGCGACTTACAAGTTCTGTACGACAAGCCATCAGGAAGGGCACAACTCTATCAGCTGAGCAACAATGTTCATCAAAGTGTTGAGTGCTACAGTGTAGGTTAGTTTATTAGGACAAGTGCATGACAGTACGGTTAGTTAGGGTTAAATTTTTTTTTTTTTTTTTTTTTTTTTTTAATTCAGATAATGGTTGAAGAAGTGCGTCTTTAGTCGACGGCGAAAGATTGGACGTGATTCGGCTGTCCTAACTGGGGTGGGTAGTTCATTCCACCATTGTGGGGCAAGGACTGAGAATAGGCGACTTCTCTTTGATGACCCTCCCGGAGCTTGGATAGGAGTAGGTCTGAGGCGGCCAGAAGATGCAGAGCGTAGGGGTCTTGAGGGTGTGTAGTTAGAGACCATTGACCGGAGGTAGGCGGGAGCGGTTCCCTTTGCCGCACGGTATGCTAGGTCGAGGGCCTTGAAGCGGATTCGTGCAGCAATGGGGAGCCAGTGCAGGTCCCTAAGAAGTGGGGTGACATGGGCCGACTTCGGTAGGTTTGAGATCAGGCGGGCCGCTGCGTTCTGAATGAGTTGAAGAGGCTTAGTGGCAGTGGCCGGGAGGCCAGCGAGCAGTGCATTGCAGTAGTCGAGGCGGGAGATGACTGTTGATTGGACGAGGAGTTGGGTGGCTTCTTTTGTCAGGAAGGGGCGTATCCTTCTGACGTTGCTCAGGAGGAATCGGCAGGTTCTGGTCGTCGCTGCGATGTGAGCAGAGAAGTTCAACTGGTCGTCGAGGACAACACCAAGGTTCTTGGCGGTCGGGGACGCAGTCACAGCTGCATTCTCGACTGTGATTGAAAGGTCGGTTAGGGGGGAGGATTTGGCCGGCAGGTGGAGCAATTCTGTTTTGCTTAGGTTCAGTTTGAGGTGGTTGGACGTCATCCAGGCTGAGATGTCGGACAGACAGGCCGAGATCCGCACAGAGACGTGGATATCTGAGGGAGGGAAGGAGAGGAAGAGTTGAGTATCGTCGGCATAACAATGGTAGGAGAAGCCATGAGACGTGATAATGTTACCCAGTGATTTAGTGTAGAGGGAGAAGAGAAGGGGTCCTAAAACCGAGCCCTGGGGGACACCCGTCCGCAGGGGGCGGGTGGCCGACAGGGTCCCTCTCCATGACACTTGGTAGGAGCGGTCATTGAGGTATGATGACAGCCATGTCAGCGCAGAGCCAGCCACTCCCATTCCTGCGAGGGCCGCAAGGAGGATCTGGTGGTTGACTGTGTCGAAGGCTGCAGATAGATCTAGGAGAATCAGGACAGAGGAGAGGCCTTTCGCTTTTGCTAAGTGAAGTGCCTCTGTGACCGCAATGAGGGCTGTCTCTGATTAGATAAAATAAGCTCCTATCGGTTCGATATGATGTAATTAACGTTAGCTTAGCATGTAGCTACCACGACCACAACACCAGAGCGAGTTAGCCGAACGTTAGCCACCAGCCACTTTTTCCTCTGTGATGGTATAAAACTTGCGATTTGGATTTCTGTTTTTGTCATTAGTACAACGCGTAACACAGCAGCTCTTTGGCATTGTGAAGGACTGAAGAAAATTCCGCTTGATTGTCTTTAATTTGCCGCTTTAACGATCCGTTTCTCCACTAAATGAAGCGTACACAATGTACCAGGCGGGGCAGTTTCCCCCCACGCTGCAGTTGCGTAGCAACAACAGACAGGAAGTTGACTTCGAGAATGTACTCTCCAAGTGGTTTGGATTGACTTAAAAGGTGCTCTAGATACTATTTGTATTTAGAGTAATCATTAAAAAAAGATATATTAATTCACATAGCTTTTAGAAAGGTATGGAATAAAAGTATTGATTAACACTTTGATCGCCATGGTTAAATTCATAATTTACCATCCCTCGCCATCTCTATTTGTCTATGGAGAAGTTCCCCTTCTTTGCAGGGCTATAACTTTTTAAATTGTATTGCTAAATTGACATTATTATGGCCCATTCAATGTCCTATATCTATTGTTCAGGGTGTAGCAACATTATACTTTTTCATTCACATATTCATACTAAAATACGGTCTAAAGTATAAGTATGTTTTTATCGTTTTCTGCAACTTTCTCCAGAACTTGAATTATAGCCCTAAATGCATTATATTGATGATCAAATACAGTTTGGTAGGAATCTGTGCGAGATAAAAAATTTCAACTGGATGTGCTTCTAGGAGTTACTACGTATGCTCTGATGTTGACCGGATGGGCGGGGGGTCGTTTATAATTCCGTGGGCAACGTTATATCATTCATCTAGTGTGGGTGATATGATCATCAGAGCAGTTAGTAAAGAACACGTTGGAAAATAACACTGGATCTTACCGTATCTTCCTCGCGCCGTTGGGCGATGAGCGTGGAGCAGAGATATTCATATTATGGGATGTAGAAATACCCGATCCATTTCCAGGTTGTATAATAGTATATACGTCCAAATCATGTTGTTTGTCGAGTTATTTGCAACCGATCGACATCCATTGTGTCAAGATGGAGTCCTGCTAATGATAGCGAGTGCCCGGACGAAATATGGGTGACTGAGCACCACTTCATCCACATGACTTCTTGTTGGGCGATCTGCCGATCGGCCACCAGATGGCGCTCTTGAACCGTTAGAGAGTTGAGTGGAGCTCAGCAGTATATCTCAGGTCCCCGGGGGATAAATATGATTTCGATCACAGATTTTTGAAATATTGATATCAAAGACGTGTTACGGCGTCTTCGGCAGAATGAGCATGGCGGGGAATGACGAGTTACGGAGTTTCCGGCGATTAAAGTGTTAATGAATTGATAATTTTAAAAAAATTGGCGGGTCCAAAATGAATGTTGTTGTTTACATGTTGCAGGCATGTATCCCCTCCCTACTTCCCATTTTCCCACATGGAATGCACCCGATTGGACCTGCTGGTGCGATACTGTATCTAGTGGCTGAATGTTATCTATAGCACCTTTAAAAGGTTCAGCGCCAGAGGTCGCTATGGGCGTTGGGCCGTTGTGTGCCAGCGCTCTGTTCAATGGCGATATATTCCGGTGTTTGCAGTGCTAAACCTATATTAAATATTCTTGTTCATTTCATAACATTTTCATACGATTTGTTTTAAAAATATTGAGGCCAACATGGCATTTCACTATTTCGAAAGCCTTTCTGGTGATTCTAAGGCGAGATATGAGTCAAAGAAGCTCCCCCTGATTGACTTGACATAATGTCCATACAAAACACCTGCAGACATGGCCATCTCTCGAATACCCAAATTGAAGCTGCTGTGTTACGTTTTGTACTAATAACAAACACAGAAATCCAAATCGCAAGTTTTATATAATATTAGCTGATGCATCATGGAGGAAAAAGTGGCTGGTGGCTAACGTTCGGCTAACTCGCTCTGGTGTTCGTGGTAGCTACATGCTAAGCTAACGTTAATTACATCATATCGAACCGATAGGAGCTTATCTTATCTAATCTTACGTGGTGGTACCACGTGTGCCACTACCCGATCAAACATCCACGTAAGATTAGATAAAATAAGCTCCTATCGGTTCGATATGATGTAATTAACGTTAGCTTAGCATGTAGCTACCACGACCACAACACCAGAGCGAGTTAGCCGAACGTTAGCCACCAGCCACTTTTTCCTCTGTGATGGTATAAAACTTGCGATTTGGATTTCTGTTTTTGTCATTAGTACAACGCGTAACACAGCAGCTCTTTGGCATTGTGAAGGACTGAAGAAAATTCCGCTTGATTGTCTTTAATTTGCCGCTTTAACGATCCGTTTCTCCACTAAATGAAGCGTACACAATGTACCAGGCGGGGCAGTTTCCCCCCACGCTGCAGTTGCGTAGCAACAACAGACAGGAAGTTGACTTCGAGAATGTACTCTCCAAGTGGTTTGGATTGACTTAAAGGTGCTCTAGATACTATTTGTATTTAGAGTAATCATTAAAAAAAGATATATTAATTCACATAGCTTTTAGAAAGGTATGGAATAAAAGTATTGATTAACACTTTGATCGCCATGGTTAAATTCATAATTTACCATCCCTCGCCATCTCTATTTGTCTATGGAGAAGTTCCCCTTCTTTGCAGGGCTATAACTTTTTAAATTGTATTGCTAAATTGACATTATTATGGCCCATTCAATGTCCTATATCTATTGTTCAGGGTGTAGCAACGTTATACTTTTTCATTCACATATTCATACTAAAATACGGTCTAAAGTATAAGTATGTTTTTATCGTTTTCTGCAGCTTTCTCCAGAACTTGAATTATAGCCCTAAATGCATTATATTGATGATCAAATACAGTTTGGTAGGAATCTGTGCGAGATAAAAAATGTCAACTGGATGTGCTTCTAGGAGTTACTACGTATGCTCTGATGTTGACCGGATGGGCGGGGGGTCGTTTATAATTCCGTGGGCAACGTTATATCATTCATCTAGTGTGGGTGATATGATCATCAGAGCAGTTAGTAAAGAACACGTTGGAAAATAACACTGGATCTTACCGTATCTTCCTCGCGCCGTTGGGCGATGAGCGTGGAGCAGAGATATTCATATTATGGGATGTAGAAATACCCGATCCATTTCCAGGTTGTATAATAGTATATACGTCCAAATCATGTTGTTTGTCGAGTTATTTGCAACCGATCGACATCCATTGTGTCAAGATGGAGTCCTGCTAATGATAGCGAGTGCCCGGACGAAATATGGGTGACTGAGCACCACTTCATCCACATGACTTCCTGTTGGGCGATCTGCCGATCGGCCACCAGATGGCGCTCTTGAACCGTTAGAGAGTTGAGTGGAGCTCAGCAGTATATCTCAGGTCCCCGGGGGATAAATATGATTTCGATCACAGATTTTTGAAATATTGATATCAAAGACGTGTTACGGCGTCTTCGGCAGAATGAGCATGGCGGGGAATGACGAGTTACGGCGTTTCCGGCGATTAAAGTGTTAATGAATTGATAATTTAAAAAATGTTGGCGGGTCCAAAATGAATGTTGTTGTTTACATGTTGCAGGCATGTATCCCCTCCCTACTTCCCATTTTCCCACATGGAATGCACCTGATTGGACCTGCTGGTGCAATACTGTATCTAGTGGCTGAATGTTATCTATAGCACCTTTAAAAGGTTCAGCGCCAGAGGTCGCTATGGGCGTTGGGCCGTTGTGTGCCAGCGCTCTGTTCAATGGCGATATATTCCGGTGTTTGCAGTGCTAAACCTATATTAAATATTATAGCTATGGATCTAATAACAACGCCGATTGTCAGTGAGTTTCTTCCGGTCAACATGCAAAAAACAGATAATTTTTTCATCCATACATTTCCGTTTTTATACCGTGGTGAATATGAGTATAGTTTTAGAGTGATCCTGTGTAATCCCAGGAAACTCCAGCAAACAGCGCTTTACTGCATTTCATTATAAATCGTGCCATTTCTCGCCTGGATCAAGAATCATTCTGAAATCAACGCTAGATTATCGGTATTATGATTCATCATGCACGAAAGGGTGGGAGGGGGGAGGTCGTTTTCCATGCTTCGACCGCCACCAACGGCATACATTACACAGTACATTACAGACACACGCTGCGATCGCGGGGGAAAAAATATCGGATCAACGCAAGATTGATAACATATAGTCCTTACCTTGTATATGATGTACTGCAAAAAGAATAATCCAATTATCTGATCGCCATTCCAAATATTGATCGCGATCGTGTGTCCAACGTTATCCACCAAAACACATGAACCGGCAGTGCTCGAGTCCATGTGTTATAAACGTTACTCATGCCCGAGAAGGAAAACCTGGACCGGACTTCTTAGCGTACAGCCCAAGCCAGAGGGTTTCCAATGATGTGCAATACTGGCCGTAAGGCGTTAGGCGGCGGTATTGGCCATTTGCGATCTCAGAGCCATTCCCAATGATAACATCAGGCTGGATGGATGAATTATGAATGGATATAGCGAATAAAAGAAATAACGATTAAAACCTGACTTTTCTCGGGTTTGGCGCCCAGCGCATGGCGAGTTAACCTGGGATATCTCGGGTCTGACGTCCAATGTGTTAACACTGCTATACTGTACATGAGCTGTCCAAACATGTTCAATAATGGTGCAAGGGTTGAGTTCATACCTCCATTAATGGAGCATAGAACATAAGAATACACCATGCAATTTCTCTGAGAAGCAAGTTCAAACTATTGGTTTCCCAGCTATTGCAGTTGTTAAACTGCGCTAGCAACAAACCCTTTCAGGGAAAATCAATACAAAATCCACCTTACGCATATGTATTCCTGGCCAATTTGTTGTTTTCTGTTGAATAAGTCAATATCACAATTGTATGTGGGCTAGGCAATACATGGGTTGTAGCAGTGTCCACAAAAGGCTGTTTTATAACTCAACAAACTCATCTATAATATAAGGGTTCAAGATATGACCTGACTTTTCACCCAAACAGCAAAGGAAAATTATGTATCAGCAACCAATATCTTCAGCTTTGATTAATACAAGCTGGTCATTGATGTTGTGATATGCATAGGCCTTCATACTTACATACTGAACACAGAACTTTCTAATGGTGTAGTCCACTAGTATGGTGAAGTCCTCCATAGCGACTCTGACGTTCCCATACATCCAGCAGCCTTGGTCAGGCCAGTATTGATAGCACTTATCCTGGGGAGAAAGAATCCCACAAGAATCAGAACTGTATTATGTACGTTTTCAAAGACAACAACTAAAGCAGTTATGCTGATGCGATACGGTGTACTGTAACGTTTTCACAGCTGCTTACATCTGCTGCCTGCGGTCCGTGACTCACTCGGCGGAGAAGCAAATAGAGAGAGAGAGTGTGTTGCGACTCCCGTCAGTCAATAAGATCATCAGAGTAATGTTTCAACCCATTAATGAGATTCTCAAACTAATTATCACGGAGCCTCTCAGGATCTTATCAACAATTATTCCGTTATTGATCCTCGGCGCCTCTGTTCTGCGCTATCAGACCCTCCGCTTTGCTCCCTATTGATCATCCCTTTGAGGCTCAATTTAATGTGATGCTAAGTAATCTGCGGGATGACACTTTGTATGGATTCTACGTAGGAAGGGGGTCAAATAAATTATGCCTGTGACTTTGGGTCGTGAGAAGACAGAACGGGGGCTCTAGTAGCGGCCTAACGGAACAACGTAGGTTTAGTCAGATCACGGTACTATACCATGTACAGTACGCTGCCCCACTCAGACAGCTTACAAACAGTTGAAAAACCGCCCTCTTTTCTTGATCCTCTAATCGGAAAGGTTGCGATTGGAGGATCGGGAAAATAGGGCAGGGTTTGAGATAGGCCTGGTCGAGAGATTGGGAGTTGAGAGGAGTGAAAGGGACGATGAGTCGACCAATCAGCCGTTAAAGTCCGGGTAAAGCAAATTCAGAGGGTTGTTTCTAAACATATTATGTGTTGGGAAATAGTTGCTGAAAACATGTGAAAACAATTGGAGTTGGATTTGGTCGTTTTTTAAAAATCTTTTTCCGTTTTTCTCCCATCCCAATGTTAGTCGTTATGCCAATTCCCAATCCCCTTCCTGGTCGTTGCGCCCTCTACCCCCTACCGTCGGTCCGGGAGGGCGAAGACTATCACATGCTTCCTCCAACACATGTGTACCCAGCCCACCGCTTCTTTTCATCTGGCAGCGCGGACTCTCACTGGGAGAGTGTAACGTGTGGAAGGATCACACTACCTCTCCCAGATCCTTCCCTTGCTGTGCAGGCGCCCCGACCGAACTGTAGGAGTGGCTGTTTACAACGACCAGGACCCACCCTCGCCGGGTTTCCCACCCTCTAACACTGCCAATTGTGTTAGTATGGACGGTCGACCAACCCGGAAACACCACAGCTGGATTCGATCCCACTGTCTCTGTGGTGGTAGACAGCCGCTTAGTCCGCTGCGTTACCCGGCCGCCCCGGATTTGGTAGTTTATAGTCAAATGTTTTAGTGATTGAATAGAAAAATTAAATGGCACTTGAGCTGAAAGGGAGCTGACCGTGCCGCTACAATAAAAAACAAAAAATGTCTGCGGTGTGGCAAATTCATAATAAAATTCACGTTACCCTAACCTTAATAATTACTTTGCTGAGAACACAAAGGAAGGAGGGAGGTGTGGCAGAATAAAATACTGTATGCGCCCCTTTGTTTTGGTCTGAGATGCTGGTGCTCTAGTGACATCTAGTGGCTGAATCTGCAATTGAGCACCTTTAATTCATAATGTTGTCCTTACACTTAGATATAGCCTGATTCCTCATTAGTTATTAATTATGTACTTAATCATTACTAAAATAAAGTGTCACCAGAATGTCTCTAAATGCTGGCACCTACTTCCTTCCTCTCCTTCAGGTTGGTGAGCATCACGACGGTAGAGGTCTTCTGCTCCCAGACCATCCTCCAGAAGTCAGCCACAGTCTCAAGCTTTGGGCCTGGAGGAGAGAATCAAGGAAAAACATCACAACTATCACAAATACCACACGGACGGCGAGGAGAAAAGCCAGTAAGCCACGCTGGAATAAGTCATCGCTTACCTTGAGCTGCGATGAATCTTTGTTTCTCCTTATAACCCTGTGTGGTTTAAAATATATTTAATTGCTCATTTGTAACAGTGTGGGTCAGGGTGAAACGATGCATATATCGTTAAAAGACAAACTCACGTCTATGTACGATGCATTTATATAGTCGGAGCACAGATGTCCGTCGATGTGATTTAACACCACTCTGGAGTGATCATCTGTGGAAGAGAAACGATTACAGTAAGTTGAAGAACATTTCCTCTCATTTAAACTTAACCGCCACGCTCTGCGTCATTTTAATGGTTGAAGGGGTTCAATGACGCGAGAGGTCGTAATTGAATAGTTTATTTGAGTGTAAATCACCCACTCACATGGTAGTATGTTGGGGTATCTGTTCTTCTCTCTGTTGTGCTCTCTGCTGGCTTCCTCAAAGGACCCAAGGTGGTAATAACATGGAAGTGACTGTACAGAGAACCCCGACAGGGTGGATAAAAAGAAAGATAACATTATACATTATATATATATGAAACTAATATTCTAAGCCTATAGCTTCTTCTATTTCTGCGTGTTGTGGCTTGTTCAAGATGAAGGGTTTCATTCGACAACACTTCGCTGTGTATATCAATTTTTTTTATTACATTTCAGCTTGTTATTTCAAAAGTGCAGATGATTACATCCTCTAAAATGTCCTTATGGTGTTGAGTAAAAAGCTTAGGACAACTGACAACTTTAGTAATATTCCATAGTTTTACTTTCACAGACGCAATGAATCTCGAGAGTTACGTGTCAAGCTTTCCAAAAAGGTGCATATCTCATTTTGGAATGAGAGATGAACCAATATCACATGTTCACTGCAGATACCGATTTCATGTCATAAACTAAGTGTCGGCTGATGCAGAGCACCGGTCAGATAGGTGCATACCTATCTCAAGCCCCCCCCCCTAATCCTATCTTAACACATCCTGCGCCAAAAACGAGTTTACTTGTTATTGCCCGCCAATCTAATAACGCCAACAACGAGTTTACTCGTTTTTATGATCGTTATTTCCTTTATTCGCTATTGGCATTCATAATTCATCCAGGAAGGCTCCAGGAGCCAGCTGGACCCTGTCTGATATTGCAACGCCTCAATACCGCCGCCTGGTGGATTTCGGGCGAGTTGCACTCCACTCTAAACCGGATGTGGCGTTCTGTGCATCGGGGGAAATCCTCCGGCAGAGCTATCTTGTTATGTTGATCAAGACAAACACTCGAGTGCATGGGATCGCTTTCAAGACAGAATCAATATGCTTTCGGCGTTTATTGCGTCATACAAACGGAAAATGGATCTAGCAGATCGAAATCAAATAATTGGAAACAAATTTCTCCGGACTCATCGGCCACAGGTAAGAGGAATCTAACGTTAATTCCAGCTCGATTGTCCATTTATTTCATTGCAATCCATCCGATCAACGTATGATGTCGTACTAAGGAAAGCCGTTACTGACAATCAAGGAATCATAAACGACCCCCCCCCCCCCCTTTCCTTCACGCATGATGGAACATAATGTATACAGAGCATTATGCATTTGAATTTTTTAATATAGCGTGTATAGGAACGAAACGCCAATCAATTATGTATAATATGCGTCTGGGCCTATAACTCGCGTTCTAGGAATTACTGTTATACACTCTAAAAACATACTTATATTCACGACGGTACTAACACGACAATGTATGAATGGAAAAATATAACGTTCCCACATCCGGAACGATAGATAACCGATGTTGAATGGGCCATAGTAATGTCGATATAGCTATAATATTTTAAAAGTTATAGCCCTGCAAAGAAGGTGAGCGACTCCATAGGCTTACAGCACTGGCAGAGAGTGGTATAAGATGGGCAAACTGCGTGGCACAGAGTGTGTTAATCGCGATCACAATTTTGGCATTAACAATTAATTAAACGTGATATTGGCGCATTACATTTTAGAATGTCTGCTCTTCTATATCAAATAAAGCGCTCCTCCTTCCTCCAGCTACAGTGTCTGACCAATCACAGGTGTTCCTGTGTGCTGTGTGTGTGCGCTGCCCTCTTGTTTACATTGGTAGCCTACGATCTGATCCACTACTTTTACTGAACCGTATGGACTTATACCATTCGTTTTTTGGGTTATTGGGAAAAGAAAAATATGTAATATGTTTCCAAGTGTAAAAAAAAAATATATATATATATATATATAAAGGCATATAGCTCCTGGCATTGAATTTCACTTTGGGTACAGATACGGCGTCTTAGCCTGGTATCAACCCAATATCCGACACCCGCACTGAGAAGGTCACACAGTGGAGGTGTAGAGCAATCGGTAAACCTACATTGAACTCCTCTCTGAACAGCTTGCCGTCGTCTGCGGAGCGTATCCGGTACTCATCCTCCAGGGAGTCCAGAGGGATGGGGAAGTACCTCTTGGACGGGGAGGGAGATCGGGGGAGGAGGACCACCGTCTGTTCCCCTGTGTGTGGGACGAGAAAATATTGTGAACACAACGTTAATGTTTCCCCGTGGAGAGCCGTACAGGGACTGCTAGCACCTGAAACAACACGGCAGGACGGTCATTAAGATTTCCTGCTTTTGGGGGGAGATGTCAGAACCGATTCCTGAAGTCATAAATATACAGCTGCGGTAGCAGGGAAATGTCCAGATTCCAACTTGTTGCTTGTTAACTTGAAATGCAAGTTTACGCTGCCCTTTACGTGCAAGGAAAGATTCATGACCCTGGGGGTTAAGGGTCATGGGTCTTTCTTAGCACATAAAGAAGTAAGGAGAATGTAAACTTAACATTCTACAAAAACAGAAGATAAAACTAGATTGGGATTACAACACTTATACACTTCCATACAACGTCATCAGCTGAGAGCAGCAATACTGTACCTTGCTCTTCCAGAAAGCCATTTGGGATCTTCTTATCCACAGAAGTGACTAGAGCCTTCCTGTGGTTTTTGAACCTAATCAAACAGTAAGCAGTAAGTAAAAAAAAGTAGTAACTAAGTTGTAAGTAAATACATAAGTAAATACCTAAGTAAGACTGTAATGGTAAAGGTTTGACAAAGTTCTTCAAACTCGAACCTAAAAAATATATATTGAGCAATTGCACAATAATACACACACTTTACAAAAATGGGGAGAATTGCAATGAGCTGAGAGTAAGAAAACCGATAATGGCAAGACACAGAAAAACAAACTAAGCAAATATCGCCCCCCCCCCCCCCCCCCCCCCCCTTCCCATCTAATACAACTCGGCACTAAAAGTAGGTGATGATTAAATACAACCATAGAGGACAAATAAGTACCAACCATCTGAAAGAGCTAAAGCTGTTCCTTCTCATGAGAAGCTGTGTGTCGTCAACACAGAGAGGAGCTGAGTGACTGAGCTGCTTGTTCAGTGAATGAATGAGTCTGATCTGACCAGCACTAGCCGTTTGTATTCTGACCTACTGAGGTGCAGCTGTTGTCCTCAGAATACCCCACCCTTCAGTCTCACACACAAACGCATGTGTCACGCACGTGACACACACACACACACACAAATAATATGAACATGCACACACACGGACAGATAACAGATATGCATGCACGCGAGCACACACACACACAAACTAAAACACATGCACCACACATGCATGTACACACACACAAATACACACACTCACACAGTCAAACACAAAAGGAGAGAAAGAGAGAGAGAGAGAGAGAGAGAGAGAGAGAGAGAGAGAGAGACACTGTGTTGTGTTTACCTCAGACAGTAGATGGTGAGGAGCACGAGGATGATGAGGAGCAGAGCAATGACCAGTGTAGAGGGAAGCACATGGGCACCCTGGTGGGTGGGGTTTTCTGGATAATAAAATATAATAACATATGTATCAGTATAAGATCAAAATACATGCAGACGATCTATTCACACATGGTTGTAAATTGAGTACCTCAGACACAGAACCATATAACTCAAATCCTCAGAGGAACAATGTTTTCAAACTGTATTGTCTAAAGATGGTAAATTAAGTAAAGGAAATGATATATCACAATGTTGTTAGTTACAGTAGATTAGAACTACTGCTGAAATGACTGGCTTGTGCTTAAGGTTCCCTGAGTACAGACTGAGCTATGGAAATCAAATCAAATCAAGCCCTGGCTTCTTGGAATGTGGAATAATTATATTTATTTTAATTTCATTTTTAACCTATTTTAATATGCGTGTTGTGCTCATTCATAGTTAAAGACAGTAGAGGTTGAGTACTTTATTATCTAAAAATGGTAAGTTAAAAGTGTTGTGTCCATTCATAGTTAAAGACTGTGGAGGTTGAATACTTTATTATCTAAAGATGGTAAGTTAGAGTGTTGTGCTCATTCATAGTTAAAGACAGTAGAGGTAGAGTACTTTATTATCTAAATAAGGTAAGTTAGTGTTGTGCTAATTCATAGTTAAAAGACAGTAGAGGTAGAGTACTTTATTATCTAAAAATGGTAAGTTAAGAGTGTTGTGCTAATTCATAGTTAAAGACAGTAGAGGTAGAGTACTTTATTATCTAAAGATGGTAAGTTAGAGTGTTGTGCTAATTCATAGTTAAAGACAGTAGAGGTAGAGTACTTTATTATCTAAAGATGGTAAGTTAAGAGTGTTGTGTCCATTCATAGTTAAAGACTGTAGAGGTCGAGTACTTCCAGGGGATATTATATCACATTTACACTCCAAGCGATGTGGATTGTCTATTCGACAAATACATGGGCTGTTCCAAAAAACAGAGTTATATGGTTCTCCAGTTCAAAAGGTTAAATTGTATTAGTATCACCACATTGCACTACATCGGTGTCATTATCATTCAGTCATGCAGTATGGTCCGTAATTACCTCCTGTCTGGTTCTCATGAGAGGAAGTGTTCAAGGCTATAGTGGTGCCAATCAGAAACAACACCATTGTCACTGCGAATAAAGAGAGAAAACAGTACAAATGCCATCAGCATCACATCGTTCCACTGCTCCTAACAATATCACATATTGCTGCTTCACAAATTCCACAAGAGGGCGCTAAAGCACTGAGCAATGTATCTCTGTTGGAACGAGCCTGAGCTGTGATGTCAACTCAGCTATAAGGAAGTCGATGCTGTTAACTCATGTGTGAGGCTTTTTGGAATCTATTTTCAAAATTCCATCTATGAGAATTCTACCAGCTTCTTTAAAGGCGCACTTTACCAAAAAACAATGCACATTTATTTTGCACACTGTAAATCGCACACACACAGTTTTCACACATTCATTTAGTTTGACATTACAGTACATTACAGTAAATTTGTTTGAATAAGGCCTCCAGTGATGTCATCTTGGACATTGAATCCATGAAATGATGTCAATGAAAGAATGGCAATACCTTGTCTTCTAGGGACTGCTACCTTGTAATTTACACTAAGACATTTACACTAAAACACCAAGATTCAATGTCATGACATCACTGGTGGTGGCCATAGTCAAACTTACTCTCAATAACCGTCAAACTAAATGAACGTGTGCAAAACTGTTTGCATAGTTTTTTCGGGGTGAAGTTCACAAAATTCGAATCTCATATGTGAGATTGTACACAGTCTGTCTTGTCCGACTGCTGGACAACATTGGGAAATCTTCTTCCTCTCCTGTCTCGTCATGTCTACTTGAATGAGCATGAGACACCTCATATCCCCTAAAATAACCACAGCGCAGACAGGGGAGAGGAAGCACGAGTTCATAGGTGGCAGCAACCAGATCTGTGCAGTATGAGCATCTGGACCCGGACATGAGGTAAACATTACAGTGAAGGTCTAATTTTGCAGTATTATATTTGACGTGAGACACTCTGCACCATGGTAAAATAATATAATAATAGCCACGAGAAACACTGATATCGACATTAATATGCACAACCCACCAGGCTATTTGTAGAGGGTGAGGCAGTGGACGGCAAGTCAGATTTGTTTTTGGAAGCGTATAGTGATGTTGACAGTATTATTAAAAAGTCACAGTGCTAGTGTAAGTAAATAAAGGAGATTTGACCACACCATGAAGAAGAAGAAGAAGGCCTTGTCCTCCCCGTCCCTCTCCCACTCCTCCTCCGTCTCTCTCGTTACTGCAGTAAAGCCAACCTTTCTCTCACCCTCGTCCCCCTCATCCTCTCATTCCTCGCTGCAAGCGATAAGCGAAGGTTCTTCAATGCGACCACGCTCTAAATATTATTTCACATTGTCGTCAAATGTCTTCTTATCTCCAAATGTAGGAGCAAACTTCTCTAAATCAACATCCATCTCTCGTGTCTCTCTTCCGAATGTCAGGATAGGAAATCGAGGGAATAAATTGGCCAAACAGGGCAAATCTGCCATAAGTGGCTTTTGAATGAATGAATGAAGTTTATTTTTCGGTCTTGTTTACAGACAAATCAAAACACACCTGTGTGGACTTACAAAAAAATAAATAAAAAAAATCACAAATGTACATATTCAAGGCAAGCTCACACAAAATCCAAAATCAACGACAGAAAAAAAGGAATAGGCTGAAGCACATGCTTATCCTTTACAAATTCTTAAAAACTAAATATATTTTAATATAAGAAAGAAAAACTTAAAATATGCTGCAAGATAAATCTTTTTAAAGAAAAAACAAATGTTTGATGTTTTACTCAAACTACCCTGAGAAGTACACAACTTCAACCTGTCACTAAGGCTATTCCATAATTTAACTCCCAAAATTGAAACACATCTAGTTTTTGATGCAATAAATGAGAGTAGTGAGATTTGAGTGCCCTAATTAACCCTCTGTTCCAAGTCCTGTTCTCGTTACTGACTGAGCCCACTGAAACAGATTGGAGAGAATAATTCATGGTGTCAATTTAGGTCTTGTAGAAATGGGTCATCCAAGAGGCCTAATTGGTGACGTTATCTTGGAGACATGTTTGCACACCACCCCGTTGTTATCTAGTTTCTCTAGGAACTGGTGTTGCGTAATATCCTGCTGATGTTCCAAATGTAATGGATAAATACAAACTATGAATTATTACAGGCCTACTGTACATGTTGGGGCTACGATATATTTGTTTTTAGTTGTTCTGCACAACAATACGGTTCTGAAATATATGTTCAAAGTTTTGCTTCATACATCAACAGACTATCTTTCTTCAGCAATAAGGAATCATTTACTTGGAATGTACTGAATATCACATTATGTCTTATTTTGACAAATGTAATATTTCATACAAATTTGATGTTTCCCAATTAAATAACCCTCTAGCGCAGGGGTGGCCAACCAGTCAGAGACTAAGAGCCACAAAAATTACTGTCGTACCACAAAGAGCCACACCATATATACCAGCGTTTCTCAACCTTTTTTTCAGGCATGGCACCCTTCATGTGTTTATAGGTCCCACCCTCTGGCCTCTGATGTTGCTAATGTCTTTTTTATTTGGGCCTCACAGGGTTAAGCCTGAGCGGTCCGGTACTGGACCGCAAATGACATCAGGCCATAAATCCATCTCTACAGAATGTATGAATTAATGTTGCGTTTTCTTTTCAAATGTAGCCAATAGGAAAGACCCTAACCCTGTCAAAACAGCAGTCAAAGTGTATATTTTCAGCATTACGTTTGTTTACCAATGATTGTAACTGTTATTAGTGAAATATATGATTATAGAAATCTCAGGGCATTGAGTCGGAAACCGGCACATATTGACGGGAGGAAGTGGCGCAGCCAAAAGTGAGTGTAGTCTTTTGAAGGAAGAGACCCAGGGCTTTTGATGGACTTTCGAATTTGGAAAAACTACCCTACCCAGCTCACACCAGCCACTGTCACATCATCTGACTTCTGGATTCACTTTTTGATTTCTCTTATTTTTCGGGATTATCTCCCACAAACCTGAACGTTATTGCCATAATACAGAACACAGTTAGTTTCTCTACCTTTCTGTGAACGTCTAGCAAAAAACGGCGTTGCAATTTGATGAACATTTTTAGAGACATTTACATTATAAAAAAGTAACTACTTGTGAAGCACGCCTGGTGATACTAAATCCAGATTGAATTCTGCCATTGGAAAGGGGAGATTTGGCCTGATCAATAGATTGGCCATAATAAGGTAATTTATAGGCCTGATATTCTATAATCATATTTCAAATGTGTCCGGATGGCAGAATTCAATACTGTATCTACAAAACCTTGTGTTTAATCATCTTCCCTTTATTAATTTGCTTAGATTTTTCAGGTCTGGTAAATCTTAGCATGGTGTTATTCACAGTCAAAGATAAAAAAAAATATATATAATTGAATTGATATTCTCCTTTGGTTCATTACAATTTACTCAAGCCTAGTAACATACACAATATTTCTGACACTGGGAATACATTCCCTGAGATCCATAGATGTCCCTAGAATCACATACCAAGAACATGCAAATGAACCATTTACAAATAAAAAAGTCTGTAAATGTTTATTCTACGGCTTATGGAATGAATATAACATTTTAAAATAAAAAAAAATTATTATTATTATTATTTATTTGTATTTTTTTATGGAGGGAGGAGCCACACATTGGCCACCCCTGCTCTAGCGAGTCCATGTTCCGGAATGTTTACAAGTATATTCCAAAGTAAAAGCATCTCACATGTGTAAACAGACAAAAACATGCTGTACAGTAAATAAATAAATACATACACTGATCTGTTCCTCAACCTCTGCTTCTCCTCACGTCACATGCATGCCTGCCTGCACGTCGCTTTCACAGCCAAAGGCTCATCCACTGCATATGTGGCACGGTGTGCAGGAGGAGCCAAGTCTCTCCCGAGTGTTAACAAGCTGACAGTGTCGACACCTGTTCCCCACGCTGCCCCGCTGGGCCCGCTCACGTTCACTCACACAGGCCCGTCCTGCAGCAGTGAGCGCTATGTCTGTGTGTGTACGGGTCACTACAGAGGCCACAGCATGTCTGTCGTCTCCAAATGTATGAGTAGCTTAATAGACTTGATAGACTAGCTTACATTCCTATCTTAAATTCCTAGTTTAAATGTATGCTCTTCAATAAATAACTGAAATAATATTTATTATAATAAAGAAAAGATAAATAAAAAAGAAAACCTTCTTACTGTATCTTACTATTATGTACTTTACTACAATTTAGTATCTACTATGTACTATGCTACTTATTATCCCTATACTACTACCTATTACCATGCTAATATGCAGTTATGGGCAGTAGCTAGCTACAAGTAGCGACGCTACATAGCTTAACTACATTTTTCAGTAGCGTGATGGTAGCGTCGCTACTTTTGAATCAAGTAGCGATCTCTGTAGCGCAGCTAGTTTTCGAATCAAGTAGTGACGTAGCGTCAGCAAAACGCTACACGCTACATATCCGGAGAAACAGACACACAAAAAAAAGAGTGTCTTCGGTCCTGAGAGTGTCGTGTTCTTCTGTCCTGCAGCTGGATGCTATTGGAGAAAACCCACTATGATTGGTTGGTTGGTTTAGATATGAGTATGACGACTCACGATTAGGCCAAAACATTGCGGGTAGGCCAATCAGAGGCAGGATAGGGTGGGACATGCCACTCCAGCTCGGCAAACCAGGAAGTAAAAAAAATCTAAACACAGACCATGAATGAATGAATGAACCTGAGTCCGCGCGAAATAGCAGAAGGATTCGATGTTTCCAGGGCTGATGGCATTGATGAAGATGATGTCAATAACAACAATGTCTCTCCATGGCCCTATCTGGAAAAAATTATGAGTTTGACTGAAGAAACGCCTAAAACATATGTGTTTATTGTGTCAGCCAAAAACGAAGCTTCTCTCAACATCCAACATGTCCAGCACTAACTTGAGAACACATATATTCAGGTAAGCTGATGAAAAGCTTTACATAAACATTGTCAACTGTTCCCAAACAGCACACAAGTCAGTGCACTTTTTGTCAACAGATTTAACTAACATGTTTCACTGTAGGCAGAAAATGAACTATTATGGGGGTGGAGAAAAGAAAAAACAAACTACCATAAATAGTACATACACTAAAATATCACCTAGAGCAGTGGTTCTCAACCTGTGGGTCAGGACCCCCAGGGGGTGTCCCCACATGATTTTGGGGCCATGGAATGTTTTGTGAGTTACATATTTAAATACATTTGGTCATTTAGCTGACGCTTTCATTCAAAGCAACTTACAAATTGTGTACAACAAGTCAGCAGGAGTGAGTGGTACATATCTAGCAGCCAAGGATAAGTAGTATTGTAAGTCGCTTTGGATAAAAGCGTCAGCTAAATGACTAAATGTAAATGTAAATGTATTGTTTGTCTAGCAGTGTCGAGCTTGAGTGTTATACTCTTGAGTACATACTGTACTGTAGTAGTATAGACATATTAGCATAGTTGGTGGTAGTACATGGTAGCATAATAGTAAAATGCAGTAAGACAGTTATTATTAGTTAAAATTCAGATATTGAAGAAGTGTGTTTTTGGTTGATAAAGTGGGCAGGTTTCAGCTAGGAGAGGGTATCAGGCAGCCAGAAGATGCAGAGTTTAGGGATAAATAATACATAAAGATAGAATAGAAAAGAAAAAGACCATTACTGCATCAAAAGTAATCAACAAACTATACTATAAAAACTGATCAAACCAAATGGTCTCTTTCTTTTCTTTTGTAGAGGCTGCACCCAGCTAAACTTGCCTTCCTGGATTTTGTACATAATACAAGTTCATGTTAAAAGGATGATACAAAAAGCCAGACCGAGGGCTTGTTTCAGTTTTATAATAAACTATAATATAAATAAATAATAGTTTTAAATCAAACTGAGCATTTATTTTGCCTGTCTATTTGTTTTGTGGAAACTTGATCATGAAGTAAAAAAAAAAAAAAAAAAGAAAAAAAAAAAGTGCCAATGTAGCTAGCTATTTTTGCCATGTTATTGTAGTGTAGCTTGCTACATTTATCTGGGGATAGCTTCCATTGTAGTTGAGCTATATTTAATCGAGAGTAACTTGTAGTGTAGCTTGCTACATTTTCCAAGTAGCTTGCCCATCAGCGTGTAGCTTTATGCCAAGCAAGCAGTGCAAAAATTTACCGTAGTGGCATGCAGTAAGGCGCCTTTCATTTTCCGCCGCCCAGCGCCCAGGTCGCGCGGAAATAGGCTGTCTATTGCCATTCTCTTTGACAAACTCTAACCTTAACCAGCTCCTTAACAACGCCTAAACTTAACCGTTCTAACCTTAACCAACTCCGAAACAATGCCTAACCTTAACCTTAACCATAACAAATTATATTGCCATTCTCTTTGACAAACTCTAACCTTAACCAGCTCCTTAACAGCGCCTAAACTTAACCGTTCTAACCTTAACCAACTCCGAAACAATGCCTAACCTTAATCGGCGAAAGAATACACGTTAAAAAAAAATCACGTTAAAAAATATTTTTGATGGGATTCGAACTCGCCAGCAAACAAGCCATAGGATCCACAGCCATGTGTCCTTGCCGATTGAGCTATTGCTAGATACTGAAAATAGGGGCGGTGACTTATATATATTGAGCTCCGCTCGTGTCGCATGCGCGGGCACCTCGCGCGAGCACGCCGGCGCACGCACGCACCTGAGCGAGCACGCCGCCGCCGGTGCACGCACGGTAGCATTTGTCTGAAAAGAAGGGCGCTTTACCGCACTAGCGTGCGGTGACGAATGCGGAAGCATTTTTGCACTGCTTGCTTGGCATTAACGTACAGGCTGCCCATCACTGCTAATATGTCTATATTACTATGAACTAGCACTTGGGTTCGACACTATTTGACGAACAATACCTGCCATAGATGTACCCTTCCTGCTGACTTGTTCACAATTTGTAAGTCGCTTTGGATAAAAGCATCAGCTAAATGACTAATTAAGCATTACATCACGCACAGGAGTGCGTTATGAGAATTAGAGCATGCCTAGGGGTGGTCGTCTCATAACGCACGACTGTGCGTGGTGTAATGTCTTTTATACAATTGGCGCATTCATCCAACCTTATTGCTATACAATAAACACACATTAATTGAAGATTTATTGACAAAAGCATCCGCAGAAAAAGTAGTTAAAAAAAATAAATAAAAAGAGAAGTTGCCTCCGTGTGGAAGCAGCTCGGAGGTGCGCAGTTTCAAGGCAAGAATGAAGTGAGCGTGTTATTTGTTTGATTGATTGATTGAACATTTTATTACAGATAGACAGTGCTTACATCTTTATACAATTGCCGAATTCATCCAACCTTATTGCTATACAATAAACACATTAATTTAAGCATAATGGAGATTTATTCACAAAACCATCCGCAGAAAAAGTAGGTTAAAAAAAAGAAGAGGGAGGCAACTTCTTTATTTTTTTTTAACCTACTTTCTATAGAAGCATCTAAGAATGAAGTGAGCATGTGTTATTGGAATGATTGATTGATTGATTGATTGATTGATTGATTGAAAATTGTATGTCCGCCTTGTTTCAAACTGGTTATGCTTTGGTCCTCTTTCGAAGTCGGTTATGCTTAGAGTTTGGAATCAGGGCTGGTGGTCTATCGCCCTGCTCTAAAGATAAACTCTAAGCATAACCGACTTCGAAAGAGGGCCAAAGAATAACCAGTTTGAAACAAAGCGGACATTAACACTTTGGGTGCCGGGAACCGTCTTTAGACGTCTTTGCTGGCCATGCTAAAGTTGCCGGGGGACGCTGTACGTCGTCTTTATATCAATATTTCAAAAATCTGCGATCGGATTCATAATGTCCCTCCGCTGGCCTGAGATCCACCAGCAGGACCCACTGAGCTCTCTGGCGGTTCAGGAGCGCCATCTGGTGGCCGATCGGCGCAAGCGCTTAACAGGAAGCGCACTAGAGGTTTTGCTAGACGTCCGTATTGCTTCCGGCCACTCGGTACATGTCCCGTGACTCTAGCTCGTCACTCTACATAGCGATCGATTGCCAATAACTCGATAAACAACATGATTTGGACGTATATACCATTATACAAGCTGGAGATGGACCGGGTAATAATATATCCCATAATGATAAAATTTCTACTCGACGATGATCGCCCAACGGCGAGCGGAGACTGGGGTGAGTTTCAGCGTGTAACGTTACCGTCTTCGATAATAACTGATATTATCAACATTTGACCCACATTAGATGATTGGTATAACGCTGCCCACGGAATTATAAACGCCCCCTCGCCCATCCGGTCAACATCAGATGACGTGTAGTAACTTCTAGAAGTACGTCTAGTTGGAATTTTTTATATCGCGCTGATTGCCATCAAACTATTTCATCATCAATATAATGCATTTGGGGCTGTATATCACGTTCTGGAGAAAGCTGCAGAAAGAGATGAAAACATACTTATACATTAGACCATACTTTACTATGAATATGTGAATGAAAAAGTTTAACGTTGCTACACAATGAACAATACATATAGGACTTTGAATGGGCCCTAATAATGGCAATGTAGCAATAGAATTTAAAAAGTTATAGCCCTGCAAAGAAGGGGACTTTCTCCATAGACAAATAGCGCTGGCAATCTATGGTATATCATTAATTTAACCTTAGGCAACCAAAGTGTTAATAACATTTTCAATCAATCAATCAATCAATCATTCAAATAACACACGCTCACTTCATTCTTAGATGGCATGCACCTCCGAGTTGCTTCACAGCATGCCCTCTAACAGTGAAGTGAGCGTGTGTTATTGGATTGATTGATTGATTGATTGCTTGAACATTTTATTAACAGTGAAATGAGTGTCCTTTTGACGAATGGCATCTAACAAGACTTCCCGCGATTTATATTTTGTTCCACAATGAGTCATGACCAACCAATTACATAATCCAACATTGTGTAAGCAACTAACACATTCCATGTGACAGAATCGTTTTTGAATGAGTGCTTATGACGCTATCAACACATCCAGAACACATCCATCGGAACTAGGCAAAATCTGCATATGGCTCGCCGATAACAAACTATCATTACACATGGGCAAAACAGAGTCCATTCTCTTCGGTTCAAATAACAAACTCAGCAAGACCGACGGCTTCTCAGTTACAGTGGGTGACAATATTGTCACAAGGAAAGATGAAATTACCTACCTGGGTTCCATCCTAGAGGCTAATCTTTCCTGTGACAAAATGGCATCCAATGTAATAAAAAAAGTCAACCAACGAACTCGATTCTTGTACCGGATCTCCTCTCTGGTAAACAAGAATACCCTGAAGACTCTGGCAGGAGCACTCATTCAAGGGTACTACGACTATGCTTGCACCTCATGGTACCAAAGCCAAAGCACCTCAAAGGCACTAAAAACCAAATTACAAACATCTCAAAACAAACTAGTCAGACTACTGCTTGACCTGACTCCTAGAACCCACCTCACCCCAGCCCACTTTGACAAACTAGGATGGCTTAGAGTAGACGACAGAGTACAGCAACTTGCAATGGGCCTGGTCTACAAGATACACTACACGACCAAGGTACCCATGTACATGTCAAAATACTTCCCAAAGGTCAGTGAATACCATGATCACAACACCAGAGGGAGCTCCACAAATCATGTTAAACCCAGATTCGGCTCAAACAAGGGACTAAACACGTTTAGCAATTATGCCACATCAATGTGGAACGCCCTACTCAAAGCTGTAAAGGAATGTGAATCACTACCCACTTTCAAAAACACTCAAAGAACACCTACGGGAGACTGCAATTCGAAACTGGCCCCTACAAATGTCTTAACCCAGTTGTTCAGTAAATGACCAAGTATGGCTTTGTCAGTATTCCAATGTACAGTGTACTGTACTGTACCCATTCTGCAATCTGTTAATAAACCTTTCAATCAATCAATCCATTCGTAAAGATTATTGTCCGGAATGTCCGCCATCTTGGTTTAATTTCTAAAAACTCGAACTGGCGGAGTGATTGTAATTCGGTTGTGGGCGGGTTCTGCGATCACGAGCGTGTGTTATGAGAAATCAAGAAATGTGCATGCCATTGTATAACTATAAATATAAATGTCTTATGCAGTGTTTTGGGTGAACTACAGTGAACCTTTTAGATCACAAGGTTTGGATACTTCCATTTTGCCACTCCCATCAGCTACCATATCGTGAATCCTTCATTCCAGTGAGCTCTGCCTTTCTATCAATGGCATATTAACAATAATGTCATTATTTCAGCCTGCAACACCTGCTTGTTATGCACCGTGAATTTAATTATGCCGCATCGCTGGCATTAGGGATGCACCAGCAACTTATCTTAACCATGCGTGATCCATGCAATCAATCCAGAATACATAACTAAGCTAGCTGAAGCATAGTATAAATATAAATATTTCATACTGTGGTTTGTATTGTTCAAGATCAATAAGCATCCTTTTGGGTCCAGTGTCCATGAACATAATCCAGTTTGTGTGTAACATGTGTGGCAGCGCGTGAGAAATAAATGAACAGAAAAAGTTGCATGTACTCTGTTGTATAATACTCAGTGCTATAGCATAGCTGGGTAATTCAATGACTAAAATAGCTCCCCACAAAACGATCACGTTCTGCTCTACTTCCTTTGAACACCTGCCTCACCTTGGCTCTCACACCGAAACCAGCAGAGCTACTCAGTGGGAGTCACGGAGGAAAAGTAACATCAGGAAATAGCGCTGGCAATCGCAGAAATGCATTTTCTCAGCCGAGTTCTAACCCGTTTGTTCGTCTTCATCATTAATCCAAACAGTTAGGTTTTCTTTTCCATTTCCAACTGGAGGAGTGAAAGGTCCATTCATATTTCACTCTACCCCCAATAGGCTCCTTCACTCTGGCCTCCTCTACATTCTAGAATCCAGATTGTTCAAATCAGACATTCACGGCGACCGGTGGCTATACTACCATTATGACGTGACGTATGATTTGTAAATGCAAATGCCGTCACTGAAAAATTACTATTAGACTCAGTCTAGTTGATCCATGCTGACCTTCAGTGACATCTATGGCAGTTATATAGGAGACGATTAATCCTTGTCACAATAACCCTGAGTAGAAAATCCTGTTGTTGATTAAGAGAGAGTTCCAGGAATTATGAAAACGCCACAGAAGCGGGACATAAAGATGCAGGAGCACCTTCTGTAAGAGGAAGGATAGGCCACTTTGATAAAAAAGAAAACACCTGATTAAATGCATAAGACTACATATTGTATATAACCACAAACACATGTGTGCGCATGCACAAACACACACACACACACACACAGTATATGTAGAGATAGAGAGAGAAAGAGAGAGAGGGGGGGGGTACAATAATACCATTAGCCCTTGTGTGCCAACTTAGGGCACTGCAGTAAACGAACCATTACCATAATATAATAATAATGACATGTATGGGTAGCCTTCGGGAGAGGTGTTAGTTGGACAATGCCTAGGCTACCCGTACATGTCCGCTTCCATTCATTGTGCTAAGCTAGGCTAACATGCGGCCAGATAGCTTTCTACTGAACGCACAGAGAGGAAACTGGTATCTATTGGTTTGTCTCTCTCTGGAGAAGACGGTAAGCCAATTTCCCAACATTTTGGCGTGTTCTTTTAACAATCTGCTATTCCGTGAGAGATGTGCCTTCTGGGGCATACAGTTTATGTGCTATTATGATGCCACTGTATGTAGTCTGACCACAGCACCTGCTCCAACATGATACATAGCATGTAGCAGCGTAGAAACCTGTAAAGTCTTTGACCTGACCTGACCGTGGTACAAACCTGCCATGGAACCGCCATTGATTTAAAAATGCATGATTGCTAAATTATTCAACACTACTCAAAAGGGAGATATTGTAATAAAAAAAAAAAAAAGGACAATTTATGGATGTCTGTCAGATGCCGTGTGCTCGCTCACATAATCATTCTGATCCTTTTATTTTTCATCACTAGAGATGGAAGCACTGGAACACTGGGCCCTTTTCACAGCAGACATTTTGACTTATCATAGAATAATGAAGAGATTATTCTACATACACCTGTGTTTATGATTGACGAGTCAAAATGGCTGTGGTGACAATAAATAAATGGCTGTGCAGTTCCAAATCTGAATGGAAAATCCAGTGGAAGAACAAACAAAACACAAATAATTAACTTATAGGGATGTTTTCATTGGTGAGAACTTGATATTCCCTGTATTCATTTCCAATTTTTTTTTTAACAACCAATGTCAGAATATTCATTTGTTTTATGTGAGGAGTAGCAAGACATCTGAAAATAATAATAGAATAAAAAATTATTAAGATCAACTGGATAGTTGTCACGAACTTGCAGGTCTCCGTTTCTTTACAAATCAGCCTCAAGACATAATTTACTTTGGGATGATATGGGATGGGTGACATATCTTGTATGTAAGGGGGGGGAAATCCAGAGTGGGAGAACAAAGCCCCCCCCCCCCCCCCCCCCCAAAAAAAATAAGAACAACAAATAGCACTTCAACGGAAACGGTAACAACAGATGAGGTACTCAATAAACTGAGCGCCCTCCAACCTAACAAGGCCACTGGCCATGACAACATCCCCTCCAAATTCCTCAGAGACTCAGCAGCCGCCATCACACCAATCATCACACACATAATAAACCTCTCCATAAAACAGGGACACGTCCCCAAGGACTTCAAAATTGCGAGGGTGACCCCTCTGCACAAAAAGGGCAGCAAATTAGACCCAGGCAACTACCGCCCTGTTTCTATTCTCACCTCCATCTCGAAAGTCATGGAAAAAATAGTCTACGAACAGGTCGAAAAGTACCTAGCGGAAAAAAATCTAATCTACGAATTCCAATCTGGCTTCAGAACATCCCACTCCACTGACACATGCCTTCTCTATTTGAATGACCACATCAAACAAGAGGTGGACGCAGGCAAATACTGCGGCATGGTCATGCTGGACCTACAAAAGGCCTTTGACACGGTCAATCACTCCATTCTGATTGACAAGCTAAAAGCAATTGGTTTTGATAGTCTATCAGTGAGCTGGATGCAATCCTACCTTGAGGGGAGGGAACAGATGGTGGAGGTAAACGGTACCCTATCCCCCCCCCTCACAGTGAGCTGTGGTGTTCCACAAGGAAGCATACTAGGACCGCTACTGTTCCTAATTTATGCAAATGACATGTCGTCAGCTTGTGACTGCAACTTGTTCCTGTTTGCGGACGACTCAGCCCTGCTGGTCTCTGACAAGAACAAGTTACAGGTTGAAAAAACCCTCAGCTCGGAACTAGGCAGAATCTGCATATGGCTCGCTGATAACAAACTATCATTACACATGGGCAAAACAGAGTCCATTCTCTTCGGTTCAAATAACAAACTCAGCAAGACCGACGGCTTCTCAGTTACAGTGGGTGACAATATTGTCACAAGGAAAGATGAAATTACCTACCTGGGGTCCATCCTAGAGGCTAATCTCTCCTGTGACAAAATGGCATCCAATGTAATAAAAAAAGTCAACCAACGAACTCGATTCTTGTACCGGATCTCCTCTCTGGTAAACAAGAACACCCTGAAGACTCTGGCAGGAGCACTCATTCAGGGGTACTACGACTATGCTTGCACCTCATGGTACCAAAGCACCTCAAAGGCGCTAAAAACAAAATTACAAACATCTCAAAACAAACTGGTCAGACTACTGCTTGACCTTACTCCTAGAACCCACCTCACCCCTGCCCACTTCGACAACCTAGGATGGCTTAGAGTAGACGACAGAGTACAACAACTTGCAATGGGCCTGGTCTACAAGATACACTACACGACCAAGGTACCCATGTACATGTCAAAATACTTCCCAAAGGTCAGTGAATACCACGATCACAACACCAGAGGGAGCTCCACAAATCATGTCAAACCCAGATTCGGCTCAAATAAGGGACTAAACACGTTTCGCAATTATGCCACATCAATGTGGAACGCCCTACCCAAAGCTGTAAAGGAATGTGGATCACTACCCACTTTCAAAACCTCTCTCAAGGGACACCTACGGGAGACTGCAATTCAACACTGGCCCCTGTAAATATCCTAACCCAATCATTCCAACCCCCTCCAATGTACAGTCATTTACCTAGTATGGTTTTGTCAATAGTTCAATGTACAATTGTGTTTGTTTGTACAGTGTCTCCTCCCCCCCCCCCCTCAATGTACAGTGTTACTTGTTTATACAGTATGCCCCCCGCCCCCCCCCCCCCCCCCAACCACCTCCAATGTAAATTACCCAGTATGGTTGTCAATATCCCAATGTACCCAACCCCCCCCACCCAACCTCCAATGTACAGTTTCTACGTCAAATGTATATACTCCCTTTTCTTGACTCCTTCTGTATCACAAACAGTACTGTATTTGCAAATCTGGTATGTCATAAATGTATAGATGTAGCAGTACTGACTATCTGTATGTCATGTATGTCATATATGTCTATATGAATTGAAAATGGGGGACCCTGATGGAAACAAGACAAACGTCTTTCTCAGGTCTGCATCCCCTTAACAATTGTATGTATTGAGCCGTACTGTATTGTACCCATTCTGCAATCTGTTAAATAAAGTTTTCATTCATTCATTCATTCATTCATTCATCATTCATTCATTCATTCATTCAACTGTCGAGCGGTGAGGAAGAGGGTGGGATTGCAGTACAAATACATGTTAGTAGAGCGAGTGAGTACAGATGAGATGGAGAGATGAGAGATAAGATAAGATAAGATAAGATAAGATATTCCTTTATTGATCCCCTTGGGGGAAATTCAGGCATCATAGCAGCATGGGGGGGAGGGGGGGGAGGGGTACAGGTAGTAAAACAACACAGTATACAGGTAGTAAAAGACAACACAGGCAGTGTAAACAAATTGATCAATATGGTCAATATAATTTACTATCTGACTAGCTGAGGAATATTCACATTATTCACAGTGTCACATAAGGTGCAGTATGCATGAGGTAGTGTTATAATTTACTATCTACTGAGTATACATTAATCAAAGTACCAGGGTAGTCTACGTTGTCCCCCTTGGGTTCCTATAAGTCCCAGGTCAATGTCTGGTAGCAGTCGCTGTCGCTGCCCCCTGTTGTGGGGCCTGGAGGCTGCTAGTCGCTGCCCACTGTTGTGGAGCCTGATGGCCGCTGGTATGAAGGACTGTCCGAGGCGGTTAGTTGAGTGTCGGGGGGGAATGAGTCTGTGGCTGAACGAGCTTCTCATCTTGACTAGCTCGTCGTAGAGGGGGTGGTAGGGGTTCTCCATGATGGCATCCAGCTTCCTTATCATCCCCCTCTCTACCATCACCTCAAGTCTAGGTAGCTCGACTCCCACCACGGAGCTAGCCTTCCTCACCAGCTTGTTGAGCTTGTTGGTGTCCCTTGAGTTGATGTAGCCTCCCCAGCATGATGAATGAGATGAGAGGAGCGAGACTGGAGGAGAAGAATGAGAGGAGAAAGGAGCGAGGCTGGAGAAGAATGAGAGGAGAAAGGAGCGAGGCTGGAGGAGAAGAATGAGAGGAGAATGGAGCGAGGCTGGAGGAGAAGAATGAGAGGAGAATGGAGCGAGGCTGGAGGAGAATAATGAGAGGAGAGAGGAGCGAGACTGGAGGAAATGAATGAGAGAGAGGAGCGAGACTGGAGGAGAAGAATGAGAGGAGAAAGGAGCGAGGCTGGAGGAGAAGAATGTCTGGGTTTGGGGCGTTCAGAGATAACAGCCACAATGGGGGAAATGTCTTCAGCAGGGAGGCGCAGAATACAAAAAGATGAAGGTTATCTGTCCAGTAGCTTCAGATGGCACTATATCCTCTCTCGTGAAAGAGGATAGGAAAACTAGGGATCTGGTATCTTCTTTCCTGAATGGCAAATTATTTCTGTCATTCTATCATACAGTAGCATAGATTCCAAAACACTACATATTATAAGCAGTTTTGGACATAAACAAGGAAGTGCACACGTGCAGAGAGAGAGAGAGAGAGAGAATTGTGTTTTCTTTTTTTAAATATGTTTTTTTTTTTTTTTTTTTTTTTTTTTTATTATTGCAAAACAAAACTTATTAAAAGTCAGTACTCAACACACAATGTATAATGAAACTTTCAGTAAAGGTGGTTAAAATATATGCAAGTACAGAAACAGGATAAAACAAAAATAGTCAATAATAACATTTTAACCGTATACAGTGTATATCCAGCGAAGTTACAATTATATAAATGTTAGTATATAATATACCCCTAATACCTATTTTCTAAAACCCTACACACATATGCTCCAGCTCAAACCCCCCCCTCCCGGACCCCCTCTTGGATAGTACCTCCATTATCCCTCACTCCTAACCAGACATCACCATTATAGGCTAGCTTTTATTCTCTCCACCACTTCTAACCACATTGACATTTTGGATTCATTGAGCCCCAGAATTCTTGCTGTAGATATTTCTTGATATATCACATCGAGATATGTAAGAAACCACACTTTCCGGCACATTTTTTCCGGTTGAAACCAACGTGATGCGATCAGTTTTTTAGCTACTGTGATACCCGATAAAACCAATCTTTTTAGTTGTGGATTCACTACAAACTCAAAAACATCATTCAATAGCAATACCGCGGGGTGTACAGGTATATTCCAAAATACGAGTATTGATAATTGTTGGGACACATCTTTCCAGAATGCCTTAACTGGTGGGCAGTCCCAATACATGTGCATAAATGTTCCTTCGTCCCCATTTGTACATTGGGAGCATTTGGAGTCTTGTATAAGCCCCATTTTGCACAGCCTTATAGGAGTCAAGTATGTCCTGTGAATATAGTTCAGATTGATTTGTTGATGATCCGGGTTCCTTGATGTAAGTCGGACATTTGCCCAGGCTCCTTGCCAATCAAAGTCATTTTCCAGGTCTGGTATATCCCTCCTCCAGACATTGTCTAGTTGAAGGGTTTCATACGAGGACGTTAGTAATTGATAATAAAAACCTGATACAAAACCTCCCAATGTATCTCTTTCATAGAAAAATTTGTGGTATCTGTGGTGTTCAATTGGTATGTGTAATGGAACACCGTGAGATCTCATACAAAGTCGTAACTGTATGTAAAAAAGCCATGTGGACTCGGTGAGGTTAAACTTTATGCATATTTCGACATAACTACAGAGGCCCTTGTTATTAAAAATATCCCCTAATGAGTGTATGCCTCTTTCTTCCCATATAGGGAATCTTATAGGTCGTTTTCCCATTAAGAGAGCATTGTTATTGAATATGGGAGTGTGATTATGCCATACTTGAGGGTTAGGAAATTTCCTTTGTGTTTCCCGCCATGTCCTGATTGCATGGGTTATTATTGGGCCAAATTCTCGCTCACAATGCTTGATTGAAAGTTTAGTGTATGCTATGTCTTTCAATCTCTGTGGGGCTACTATGTTTTCTTCTAATTTTCTCCAAGATACCAAAGCCTCGGGGTCAAACCATATCTTCTTCAATGGTCTTAATGTGAAGGCATTAAAATATTGTAAAAAATCTGGGACTGCCATGCCACCGTCTGCTTTATTTCTCTGTGCGGTGGATCTTTTTATGCGAGGTGGTTTGTTATTCCAAATAAATTTGTATGTGGAGGTTTGTAATCTTTTCCAGTAGCCCTCTGGAGGAGGTAACGGAAGCATTGAGCTGAAGAAATTGATTCTTGGTAATACATCCATCTTAACTATTGATACCCTTGCCTGTACCGAGTTTTTAAGTTTTGCCCACCTGTCCAGGTCGTCCTTGATTTTGTTCTGTATTTTTGTGTAATTGTGCTTCACCGTTTGTCTTATGGTGGGAAATATTTCCACACCCAAGCATCTGAAATGTTTGACCATGGGTATCGCACCTGGGAGGGTTGTCTCTTTTTTTGCACTGGTGTTAAGAGGAAGAAAAGCCGACTTAGGCCAATTTATTTTAAATCCCGATAAATCACCAAAGTTCTCTATCAACTTGAGTATAAGCGGCAATGTGTTGTTGGGGTTTTGCATGAACAATATTACGTCGTCCGCATATAAACTAATTTTATGATGTGTGCCCTTGATTACTATTGGTTCTATGTGTTGGGATTGTCTTATAAATTGTGCTAAAGGTTCTAATGATAGATCGAATAGTCCGGGACTAAGAGGGCAACCTCGTCTGGCTGAGCGTGATACCGGAAAGATATCGGAGATGAATGTGCCTGTTGTAATCCTGGCCGATGGGTCCTTGTATAGTACTTTAATCATATCAATGAAACCTTTTCCTAACCCCATCCTTTCCAATACTGCCCATAGAAACGACCATTCCAACCTGTCAAATGCTTTCATAGCATCCAGGGATAGTATCGCCTTAGGTGTGATGTCCTCTTTGTCTGTATCTAGTACGTGCAGTATTCGCCTTATGTTATCATTGATCAGGCGACCTTTTATGAAGCCTGTTTGGTCCGGATGAACTAAAGACGTCATATGCTTTTGCAATCTGATGGCTAATATCTTAGAGTACAGTTTGACATCGGTTCCGAGGAGGCTTAAAGGACGGTAACTACCGCATTCAGTGGGGTCTTTGTCTTTTTTGTGAAGAACTGAAATGAGTGCGGTATTTTGGTGTTCAATGAAGCTTCCCTCTTTGACTGAGTATAAGATCATATTTAGTAATAAGGGTCCAAATATGTCCCAGCAAGAAATGTACATTTCTGATGGGATACCGTCAATTCCCGGAGCTTTGCCGTTTTTCATTCCGGATATGGCCTTCTTGAGTTCTTCTAATGTGATCGGTACTTCTAACTGTTTAGCGTCTTCATCCGTAAGTTTAGGGAGAGTAATTTGATTAAGATATGTGTCTAATTTGTCTTGATCAAAGGTCGTTTCTGAGTTATATAAATCGGAGTAGAATTCTTTGAATGTATCGTTTATTATTTTGGGTTCTGTTACTAGAGCTTGTTGTTTCCTAATGGCAGTTATATCTGCAAATTTTGCATTAATTCTTAGTCGCATGGCTAATAGGTGACTAGGTTTAGAACCTTGGAAGTACTGCTGTTGTCTAGTGCTGCGTATTTGCAATTCCGATTTTTGTCTGTACATTGCTTTGATCTCTGTCTTTAGAATGTTAACTTGGTTATCTAGTCTAGTAGAGTTGTTGTATTTTAAAGAATTAAAAAGCGTTGAGTAAAGCGTTTCCATTTCAGACAGTTTTGTGTTTTGATTTTTGCGCAATATGGAGGTAAATCTATCCGAGAAATCCTTGATCATATTCTTTACCGACATCCATAATATTCTGGGATCTTGCACCGAGTTAGCATTATCTTGTAGGAATACTGTGAGAGCTTCTTTAATTTGTGTAATGAATTCCTTGTTGTTAAGCAGCATCGAATTAAAACGCCATCTTGGGGCCCGGGTAGATAGTGTACCAAATGTTGCTTTCAGGATTAAGTAGCAGTGATCTGATAGCGCATTGGGTGTCATTTCCACTTCATATTTATCAAATATTCTCGGGGATGCAAAGACGTAATCAATTCTGGATAGTGTGTTGTGTCTCGCCGAACGACAGGAGTACTTGCGGGTCATGGGGTTAAGTGAACGCCATAAATCAGTTACTCCTGTTGATTCCGACCAATCTTTTAATGCTTTAGATGAATTATTTTGTTCGCTGGAGAAGGAAAGGTAAGTTTTGTCCATCCTTGGGTTCCAAATGGCATTAAAATCCGCACCTATTATATATGAGTACTCGGGATGGTTTAACATTTCTCCTGTTAGTGAAGTGAAGAAACCCACTTCGTACAAATTCGGGGCATATACCGCTGCCAATGCAATTTTCCTGTTATTGTGTATAATCCTAGCTATAGTTATGCGCCCCTCAGCATCCGACCATACCCCTTTCAATTCGATATTTAATTTGCGTCTGACGACTATGGCTACCCCTCTAGTTCTCGTAGCAAAAGAAGAGTGACTAATATTATGGTATATGTTGTCCGCTAACGTATTTATGTCTCCCTCTAAAATGTGCGTTTCGCTTAATAGAGCCACGTCCACATGTTCTTTTTTCATCAGTGTAAGCACGCTTTTGCGCTTGTGTTGTTTGTTTATCCCACCGGTGTTCCATACCATTATATTCAAACTAGCCATAGTCTATGCATGTTTTCGTGTAGTTTTTGGTAATGTTTCTGGAGTATGAAGCTACAATAGATGCACATCCAATTAATGAGGTCCCGTTGAGAGCTGAGCTTAAAACATATATATATACAAATAAAAATCCCCTATTTTCCCCTCACCCAGAAAGTCGAACATGCCTGTGTTCCAAGAACACATCCTCCGCGATTGACTTTCTCCCATGGTCCACCGGATTGCCCAAACTGAGCATTGTAATCCTAATTTTCCTATGCTCATTGCCATAGGATCTAACATTTCCATTCTATTGCAATATAATGTCGCTTTTGGTCTTGCACCTTCCCTTACTGTAATGAAGTATTGTGATAAATAACCTAAAGATAAAAATAAAAAATAAAATAAAAAAAGAGAATAAACCTTTATCGACATATTCCTTTGAACCCTCCACCAACGTGTGGGGGAAAAAAAAAGGAAAAGATTGTAGAGCAATATTGACACCTTAATGTGAAGAACATTGGAAAAGAATAATGTAAGTTAAAATATATTTAAAAAATATAGAGTAATATTGACACCTTAATGTGAAGAACATTGGAAAAGAACAATGTAAGTTAAAATATATTTAAAAAATATAGAGTAATGAGAAGAAAAAATTAAATAAAATAAAAATCAATGGAAAGATATAGATAAGGAATAAGAGATAAATAATTATCAACGTGGAGAAGCCACTAGAACCGATTTAACTGCTTAGATAAGATAGAAAAGCAGCGCCTTTTAGCGCTTCAATGTGCCTTTAATGGAGTGATTACTTAAATTGTTAGAATAACCTTGCTGTGCTCATACGTTTATGTGTGGTTAATTTTAAAGTATTATTAAGGACTGATTGCACTTCATTTAATTTATTATCTGCTATGTGTATGCACACCGAATGTTATTGTTAGAGTTGTATGCTTCGTTGTCATGGTGCCTTATATTCTAGAAGGTTGTAGAATATACTAGTGCCTAGACTATTTTACATTCCAGAATGATCTAAGAGACCCAGGGCATTTGAGCGATAAACCCAGAATATTCCAGATAGATCTTTTTGCATTGATATTTATTTGTCCCCTCAGAGACCAGAGACTGAAATTATAATGTATTATGAATCGTATTATACACAGTACACTTTGTTATAGACGACTTGCATATCGTTTGCTACTTTGATGAACACAACAATGTCATTCCAACACTGGTGGAATGACCTCATTGATGAACACAATAAAGTCATTCCAACACTGGTATATATTTAGAGAGAGGCTTAACTGATTCCGGCATTTTCGTCATGCTTTGGGTTATTTGCTGCATTTTGATTCAGGAAATCCTCAGCTTCAAAGGGTGTAAATGGACCTGACCTGCGGCCGTTATTGCCCAAGAATGATAACAGCGCCGGATATGCTAGCCTTGGCTTGTAGCCGGCTTTGTACAGCTTTTGCATCACATCTTTGTATGGTTGACGTCGGATGATGGCCTCTCTGCTCAAATCTTCGTAGATAAATATTGGTTTATCACCATACTTCAGCTTCCCACGTTGGTTGCGAGCATATTTGATGATGTCATCCCTTGTTGTAGTTTTCCGCAGAGTGACAATGATGACTCTCGGCCCGTTGATACTTTGCCCCTGGGAACCAATTCTGTAAACTTGTTCCACTTCTGGCACTTTGTTTGGATCGGAGTTTTCCAAAATCGTTTTTGGAAAGTTGATGTCTTCGCAGTTCACTGCTTCATCAAGCCCCACAATGCGGATGTTATTCCGCCTGTGGTAACGATGGGTTTCTAGTTGCCTCTCCATCACTTCGTTTTTAAGCAATTTTATTTCCCTCCGATATTCCTCTTTAGCTCTTTCCATCTCTTCTCCCATCTCTGTCAAGCCACCTTCGTTCGCTTTGACTGCTTTTGTGTTTTCTGTCACCGAAATCTCCACTGTCGTGATTCGCTTTGACTGTGCATCGATCGCGTTCTTGACTTCTTCTAATTTCTCATCGATGCGATCGAATTTAGCCTCGATGCGTTCGAATTTAGTATCGACGTTTGCCTCGAGCGCCTTGATGTGTGTAATCTGCAGGTTAGACTGTTTTTTTTTTTTTTTAAATATGTTTTTGTAGATTTTTATTGGTTTGTACTACCGGGCAGTCCGGTAGAGAGAGAGGGAGATGAGGAAATGGGAGACAGAGCAGGGGAAGACATTCGGCAAAGGACGCCGGGTCCGGGAGTCGAACCCGGGTCGCTTGTATCCTTTCGGCAAGCAACAAGCCCTTCCGCGTTGCTCTGATTGGCCGAGCGCGCACATGCGCATGAGCCGCGACAAGCCACTCAGCCAGGCAGGAATACTAAACTCCGCTTAACGCAATTTATACAAATGGAAGTATTGATTTCGCCGTAACGAATCATTAAAAAAATATACCGTTAACTGGAATATGTTGTTTCTTTACACATATGTTGGATTATGTAATTGGTTTGTCATGACAAACCAATAAAAAAATCGCAAATTAACCGGTGGCTACAACAACACACAGCAACTACATGCATCATTGTTTACAATGAACGGTGGGGCTAATCGAAAGGACTGGACACGGACGCGTTAAACAGCAATCAATTAATTTAATATAACAGTCCGGTTCTGTGTTTGTTTGTGTCTGTAGATTGTTGGTGAACTTGTTTAACTTGTCCGTGTCCAGTCCTTTCAATTAGCCCCACCGTTCATTGTAAACAATGATGCATGTAGTTACTGTGTGTTGTTGTAGCGGTTAATTCGCGATTTTTTATTGGTTTGTCATGACAAACCAATTACATAATCCAACATATGTGTAAAGAAACAACATATTCCAGTTAACGGTATATTTTTTTAATGATTCGTTACGGCGAAATCAATACTTCCATTTGTATAAATTGCGTTAAGCAGAGCTTAGTATTCCTGCCTGGCTGAGGAGCTTGTCGCGGCTCATGCGCATGCGCGCGCTCGGCCAATCAGAGCAACGCGGAAGGGCTTGTTGCTTGCCGAAAGGATACAAGCACCCGGGTCGGCCGTTTCGCGATGCAGCGCATTACATGGTGTGCTACTAGAGCGCCCCTGAGAATTGTGTTTTCTAAGGAGCTTTGTTAGCACAACCAAGAAATCATTTTTGGCTAGGTTTCTTCTATATAATTATATGATTTAACACCATGATGTAAAAAGGTAAAAAGGAAAATCTAAAAGGTAATATAAACGATCTAAAAAGCTCAGGAAAGTGCTCGGGGGTAATGTAAAATATATGTGCAGATTAGTAAATGGGCTGAAACTCATATTTAGACCGATATGGTCCTTTGTAAAAAGGTGAGAATTTCCCAAAGAAAATGGTGCCTAAGCACTATTTGACAGATACATAGGGTGAAGTGTAGTTTGGTGTTCCCTCCACATTCCTGGTTATATGCTGTGTCATAGAGCAATGATCTCTCTGCCAGACGATGAAAGCAAAGACAAAACATGAAACCATAGAGATCTTATCTGTACAATCTCATTTCTGTGATCCCCTTCCCCTCTCACTTTTTTTTTTGACAGTTAAGGTCAAAATAATCAATCTGGGGGAAATGAACCGAAATCCAATTAGTCTCGTCCTCTGAGGATAAGGTTAGGTTATTGAAAATAACCGATCATTTGCCATTCATGGATTGAATTTCAATCGATTCCCTGGACTGAAATGGAGTCGACCTGAAGGTTGTGGTCAGCGTGGGGGGACTCCTCATTCATCTCCTCCAGCCTCGCTCCTTTCTCCTCTCATTCTTCTCCTCCAGTCTCGCTCCTCTCATTCATCTCCTCCAGTCTCGCTCCTTTCTCATCTCATTCTTCTCCTCCAGCCTCGCTCCTCTCATCTCTCCATCTCATCTGTACTCACTCGCTCTACTAACATGTATTTTCTTTTTTTTATTACTCATTCTTTTTTTATTAGAAGAATTTATGCAAATGTGTACATTCCAATTATACATTCAAATTATACATCTTCAATTTCATTCCCATCCCCTAACCCCACCCCATCCCATCCCACCCAAGGAGAGCGACAACAAACATACATATAATACACATAAATAATTTTTTTTTTATCTACTAACATGTATTTGTACTGCAATTCCACCCTCTTCCTCACCGCTCGACAGCTGAAGTGCTATTTGTTGTTCTTGATTTTTCCCCCTTACATACAAGATATGTCACCCATCCCATGTCATCCCAAAATATGTATGTATTGAGGCTGATTTGTAAAGAAACGGAGACCTGCACGTTTGTGACAACAACCCATTTGATCTAAATATTTTTTTATTCTATTATTATTTTCAGATGTCTCTACTCCTCATGTAAAACAAAGTAAAAAAAATATCTGGGGAAATACAGAAAATACTTACAGTTCCAGGCAAAGCCAGTGAGAGATCCAGTATCAGTTGACCCATCGGTCCATAGCAACCTGTAGTCCCGATTCCCTCCTCGATTGGGTTTATTGGGGTTTTGTACCCTCAACCCAGTCACTATTCACATCCTCTCCGAGGCAGAGACGACGCCGCTGGACGGACCGAAGACTCTGCACTCTCCTCCTGGACGGGGAAACCCCTCGGTCGGCGCCAGAGTGTGTCGGGGTCTCTTAGTCTCCGGTTCTGCGGTTAAACCACCGTAAACGGAATCCACCTGGAAAGAGTTGTAGAAGGCAAGCGGGTTAGAAGAGCACGCCGTGAGTCGAATCGCGGGGGTTTACGATGTTGTCTGGTTGTGTAAGGTGGGCGGGTTTTTCTCTGACTCATTGGTTGAGGCTGACTCAAAAGGAAAAGTCCCTGTGAAACAGATGGATGGCTACGCTTTGAAAGCACTGGAGTGAGTGGGAGTCTGCATCTGTAAGCAATATGTCTGAAAGGGGGGACATCACTTCTTAATCATGTGGGTGTGAGAATGTGTGTGTGTGTTTTCTGTACCCATAAGCTGCCACCAAAAGCATATCGCTGCTGGTGGGACAAAACCTTGTAACTCCATTTTATTTAATTAAAACAATTTTATCAACTCAGTAGATCATCCTCCATGTGTGTGTGGTTTTACAAAGTCTACACAATGGGAAAGCATTAAACCAATCATCTGTCTAAACCTCGTAACTCTATTCGCCCTCAAATCTGTGTTCGTTTTTTTCATCTGCTGAAAAGTTGGGTTTTTGGAGTTACAAGGTTTTGTCCCGCCAGCAGCAATATTAAACCTCTGTTACTGTACCATTGGAATCCATAAATGTATGATATACGATCTGTAGATTCAATTCAAATAAAGTGTGCGTGTGTGTGTGTGTGCATGCGTCCCTTTATCAGTGCTTATCTGTCTGTGAGGAATCCAATCAATCAGTGTTTGTGTGTGAGCAGAGTGTGTGTTGTTCACCACCCCCGCTCCTGTTCCACACTGAATCATGAAAATTATTATTATTAAGCTAGTTATTTATGTCCAAGCATGCAAATCAAATCCCACCCAGCCAGTCACTGACATTTCCAAACTGTGTTACACAGACAGTTTCCTCACAACTAAAGATGAAACGCTCAGACATAAAACAAGCGCAAATTCTCAATAGCTGCAACCTTTTCGCAATAGGTCACTCCCATTACCACTTTTTAGCCAATTGGAACACACACACACACACACACACACACACACACACACACACACACACACACACACACACACACACACACACACACACACACACACACACACACACACACACACACACACACACACACACACACACACACACACACACACACACACACACACAGGGGTGAAACCTGTGGCCACTAGAGGTTGGGGACATTGTTGTGGATCAACCAACAGAGTGACCTATAGAGCTGCTGGTCACAGCTAATGAAAGCAAAGAATGTTTCACAATAATGCTGCGATTATAACCGCCACAGCCAAGTTAGACTCTATGCATACAGGACTATATCCATGACGAGCATGGTATAAACAGAGTTTCATATCACTGCCATCTTGTCACAGTTCACACAAAGCCTTTACTGTGATGTTACTCTATGGGCCTGGTTGAGAGAGGGAGAGAGAGAGGGAAAGAGAGAGAGAGAGAAGAGAGAAACAGCATGCCTCTTACAGTAGCACCCACTCACTCCCACTCGTCCAGGGTTCCTCTGCCCACAGGTGTGAGACACAAAGCCATATTGTTACACACAGGGCCGCATGGAGCGTGTAGAGGAGAGAGCGGAGAGGGGGGGGGGGGGTGAGTCAGTCACTGGGTCCGTCTGGAGGAGGGCAGGCAGGCGGAGCTGTGGTTAGGAGGAGTCGGGCATCGAGAGTCAGCTGGGTTTGCAGAAGAACACTTTCTCAGAGTTCCAACACTGTAGTAGTTTCAGTGCTTATACTTGTCAACTTGCATCTCCACCTTCTCTCAGTGTGTCAGTGTTGCATGCAGCTGCGTTGCACTTAAAAAAGGGGAACTCCACTCAAGTTAAGAATTCTATGTCATTCAGTGGATATTTGTGAACGTGAGCTACTCTCTCCAAAAGCAGGAAGCAGAGAAGTGAGACACAGACCTTCAGCCGTCAGTATTCATACCTTCAGTATAAAGTCTGCTCTGCTGCAGAGACCATGGATGAGAGACTGACTTTGTGGATGCATGGAATGTTTGTTTTAGTTTGTGTACCCAAATGAGTTTTACTCTTTACTAGTAGTATTCTCAGTTCTGAAACAGAAAATATATCCATATACTCAGAACTAGGGCTGGGTGATATGACCAAAATATCATATCACAATAGTTAGTTATATGGTAGTTTAGTTTTGACGATATAATGGTATGTGACGGTATAGTTTTCGAGTGCAATTTACATATTACATATTTTTTTACGTATTTATCTTCTAATACAATTGTCATCATGGTCCTATTTCATTCAAAAAAAAAAAATCTTTTTTTGATTAACTTAAAAATATGCAGTTTGTGTATACTGTATACCATGACCACAATTAACTTTTCAAATTGGGCGTAGTACTCTTTAACTCACTGGAGGCCAAACCTGAGATAGTCCGGGTTAACTCGCCATGCTCTGGGTGCCAAACCCGAGAAATCTCTGGTTTTAATCCATATTTCTTTTATTAGCGACATCCATTAATTTTTCATCCATCCAGCCTGACGTTATCATTGGGAATGGGTCTGAGCTCGCAAAGGGCAAATACCGCCGCCTATCGTCTCCCGGATGGTATTGCACATCATTGGATTGGATTGGCTGGGACTGTGCATCAAAAGTCCGGTCCAGGTTTTACTTCTCGGGCATGCAGTATCGTTATAACAGATGGACTGAGGACACTTAGAGAAGCGTGGATTATGTGTTTTGGATATATAACGTTGGATCAATAAACGCGATCAATATTTGGAATGGCGATCAGGAATTGGATTCATCTTTTTGCATGACATCAGATGTGAGGTAAGGCCTTTATGTTACGAATCTTGGGGTAATCAGATGTTCCTATCACCTCCATCGGAGCGTGTGTGTGTGTGTGTGAGGTTCGCGCCGACCAAAGTACGGAGAAGCGATTTTTCAGACCCCGCTTCTCTTCGTGCATGAGGACACATACTATCGATAATCTAGCGTTTATTTGAAAATGATTCATAAATCAAGCGACAAATGGCACGATTACTAAGGAAATACATTTAAGCTCGATTTGCTGGAGTTTTTTTTTTTTATCCACTTTTTCTCCCATTTTCTATATTTTTCTCCCATCCCAATTTCGTATCATCCAATTCAACCCTCCCCTGTCACGAACGCTGTCTCTTGCCTCCCACAAGCCGGCTGCAATGTGGACTAAGTCATACATAGCACAAGTCCCCTCCGGTACTTGAGGTAACAGCAGTCGCATCTTTTCACCTGCGCAGCTCGATCTCTCAGTGGCGAGGAGTAACGCATGGGAGGCTCACGCTGCCCCCGACACTTCCTGATTCTACTGCGCAGGCGCACCAACTGACCTGTAGGAGTCGCTGTCCACAACGCCCGATCCCCACCCATCAGTTTCCCACCCCCTAATACGGCCAATGTGTATTAGTATGAACGACCAGCTAAACTGAAAGCAATGTGGAGCGCTGGGCTCGAACAGGCGAGCCCAGCGTCTCCGCATTCGTGGCGAGCGCCTTGCCCACTACGCCACGTAGCCGCCTCTCGATTTGCTGGAGTTTATTGAGATGAGACAGAACGCCCTAGAAATATATTGATATTCATCACGGTATAAAATGGAAATGTATGTATGAAAAAATTATCTGTTTCATGCATGTTGACTGGAAGAAACTCATTGCCGATCACTGTGTTAGTTAGATCTATTGCTATTATATTTGATATGTTTTAAGCACTCGCAAATAAGTCCTATTCTCCATTGGATAAAGCGTTGGCATCGAAGGGCTGTTGGCCCTGAATGAGTTAACATACACCCCCCCCCCCCCCCCCCCGCCTGTAACCTAGATACCTTTTCCTTTTTTATAATCACTGTGGGTATCGTCATAGTGACCAGGAGTTGTCTCACTCTTCATTAGGGGTGTAACTTAGGGCTGGGCGATAAAACGATAACGATAACTATCGCGATAAATTAGGGCTGGGCGATAAAACGATAACGATAACTATCGCGATAAATTATTTCCTCAAAATAAACATGAAACGTGGTCGCAAAGTTTCGATATATCGATTTTCCAAGCTTGGATATGAGCAGTGTTGTGCTAGTTACTGAAAAATAGTAATTCAGTTACTTTACTAGTTACTTCATTTCAAAGTAACTTCGTTACTGTACTAGTTACTTACACCCAAAAGTAATGAGTTACTGTGAAAAGTAACTATTTAGTTATTTTAAAAAAAAATTAAAAAAAAATATTGCTCCCGAGTCCCATGCCTCAGATAGTACTCAAAATCGGTTGATCAACTTGACAGTTTCCATTCACATCACCGAACTCTGCTAAGCAATGTGGTCTAGATACAAACACAAATCTGACACAAACAAATGTTGTCCCGAGTCGATATAATAAGAAGTGCGCCGGTTGAAGGAACAGCCTTGATGTCGCCGGAGCGTTTCATTATAACCATTATAATTCAAGGGTACTACGACTATGCGTGCACGGTGCACCTCATGGTACCAAAGCACCTCAAAGGCGCTTAAAACAAAATTACAAACATCACAAAACAAACTGGTCAGACTACTACTTGACCTGACCCCCAGAACCCACCTCACCCCTGCCCACTTTGACAACCTAGGATGGCTTAGAGTAGACGAGAGTACAGCAACTTGCAATGGGCCTGGTCTAGTCAAGTCAAGAGTTTTAATTGTCACGGCATACAGGTATACAATGAAATGCGGCTGGTCTTGCCCGCGACGATGTGCAATACAGTGGTACAACATATAATAGAATCCAATAAAAATACAGTGGTACAACATATTAATAGAATCCAGTAAAAAACAACAGTGCAATAAACAGGTACATGGTGTGCCATCTCGGTATCTGTACATAGTATTTACAGAGCATATAGGACATGCTAGGTAGCTTTAGTAGTGCAATACACTGTTCCTGATGTTATACTAATTTAAAGTGGCCTTTCCTCTGGCCATAAGTGTGCGTATGTGCGGCATGAGTGTTAAAGTGGCTGCTAGTGTGTGAGCGTGCTCAGCGTGCGTGTCGTGTATGTGCTTGTGTGTGCTTGTGTGTGGATAGTTCAGTTTCTGTGTCTCTCAATGTTCATTGTTCAAGGCTCTGATGGCCTGGGGGAAGAAGCTTAGCCTAAGCCTCTCCGTCCTAGTAGCTGGGGTTCGCAGGTGTCTGCCTGACCTCAGCAGCTGGAACAGGCTGTTATTGGGGTGGTGGGGGTCTTTCATTATCCTGCAGGCTCTGGATTTGCACCTCTTGTTGTATAGAGCCTGCAAGGGAGGTAGCGCAATACCCGTGGTACGCTCGGCTGAGCGCACCACTCTCTGTAGGGCCTTCTTGTCCTGTGCCGTGCTGTTCCCATACCAGGCAGTGATGTTTCCGGTCAAGATGCTCTCTACAGCTCCTGAGTAGAAGGACTGGAGTATCTTCCCCGATACTCTGAACTTCCTTAACTGTCTCAGGTGGTAGAGGCGCTGCTTCGCTTTCTTTACTACTGTGTCTATGTGTGTTGACCATGTCAGATCCTCTGAGATGTGGACCCCCAGGTACTTGAAGCTGCTCACCCTGTCCACGGTAGCCCCGTTAATCATCAGTGGTGTGTGTGTCTCCTGCTGTCCTCTCCTATAATCCACGATCAGCTCCTTGGTTTTACCAATGTTCAGGAGCAGGCTGTTGTCCTGGCACCAACGTTCCAGTACCTCAACCTCCTCTCGGTAGGCCTTCTCGTCGTTGTCCGAGATCAGCCCCACCACCACCGTGTCGTCGGCGAACTTCACTATGGAGTTGGAGCTGAACTTGGCCACACAATCGTGTGTGTAGAGTGAGTACAGCAGGGGGCTTAGAACACAGCCCTGGGGGGACCCGATGCTCAGGGTGATGGTGTTGGAGGTCTGACCCCCCACCCTGACCGCCTGGGGTCTTTCACTCAGAAAGTCCAGTACCCAGGCGCTCAGGGCGGAGCTCAGACCTAGCTCGATCAGCTTGTCCACCAGTCTGGTGGGGACTATGGTGTTGAACGCTGAGCTGTAGTCAATGAACAACAGTCTCACATAGCCCCCCTTCTGACGGTCAAGGTGGGAGAGAGTGCTGTGCAGTACCTGGGAGACTGCGTCGTCAGTGGACCTGTTTGTCCTGTATGCAAATTGCATAGGGTCCATATCACTGGGGAGAGAGGCACAAATGTGGTCCTTGACCAGCCTCTCGAAACATTTCATGACCACAGAGGTGAGTGCCACCGGTCTGTAGTCATTTGGGCATGTTGGGGAGGGTTTCTTCGGTACAGGGATGATGGTAGACATCTTGAAGCAGGCAGGGACTACTGACTCCGCCAGGGATTGATTATATATGGCGGTGAACACCGGGGCAAGCTGGTTTGCACAGGACTTAAGTATGCGTCCTGTTATACCATCTGGACCTGCAGCCTTCCTGGTGTTCACCTGCATAACAGGACTCGAGACTAACGATGTCCCGTCGTCCCGGGGACGATCAAATATTGATTTGGGACGAACAGAAATCTTTTTTGGGACGCAACCGGGACGGGGAGGATTTTTTCTTTTTTTTCACAGGAAATGTAAATTAGCCGACTGTCAGTGCGCGCATATATTGCTGTCAAATGATGAATCTAAACGTTGCATGATTAGCCGAATCCAATGTCTATCTCCGTCTCCCAAGGCAGCGATACGCTAATCCAACATCAAGCTCCTACCCACCACTCCTCAGCCAGTCGCGCTGCAACACCAAGTTAGGGCTGGGCGATATGACTATTATATAAATATCGGGTACAGTTCATTAACAATACACTTTTTCAACGTATCGTGGATATCGTGATGTTTTGCCCAATAGGATTGTGTCGCGTCAATCTGGTCCACACGTTACTCGTTCATATGCCTGTGTTGAGATATGCCCATTCCGCGGTCTGTTAATAAAGTTTTCAATCAGACAGATGTATGGAAAGGCTTTTATTATAACATTCGTTGAGGTAAAATCATTATGGCTCATTTAGTCATCCTGTGGTGCACTAGTCTCCTACTAGTCGGTTGCGGGGAGCTAATGTAAGTAGCTTTGTTGATGTCAGCACACCGGACATTCAGGAAGTCAAAAACGAATGGCGCTTGCCGATTGGTGCTAAGAACAGCAGGGCGGGTGCAAGCGGTGTGACGTAATTGGCAGACTCGACTGTCAATCAAAATTATTCTGTTGTCCGTCAGAATGAATGAAAACTTTATTAACATATTGCAGAATGGGTACAATACAGTACAGGAGGATGAAGACCAGAAAAAGACTTTCGGCTTTTTTACATAAGGGTCCTCCATTTTCAATTCATCAAAACATTTAGAGACATACAAATATACAGTAGTTTCATAAAAATGCTAAAATGCTATTGATTGATTGATTGATTGATTGATTTAAAACTTTATTAACATATTGCAGAATGGGTACAGTACAGCTCAATACATACAATTGTTAAGGGGATGCAGACCAGAGACAGACTTTTGTCTTGTTTACATCAGGGTCCCCCATTTTCAATTCATCATATTTCATATATAAATCATATAATATCTCATTGCTAAATATATGCAATATATTATAATCTAATAATCCAATAATCTAAATCTAATATATAATATAAAAATGCTAAATGCATGGGTATTTTATTTTGTCTTTAATGTTAGCTTGCAAACTCAAATACTGTCTTGGTAAGCCTCATAATGAATCGTTTGGGGTAAAAAAGAAAAACATCGTGATGTGTATCGTGTATCGCCGAAAGGTCAGAAAATATCGTGATATCATATTTAGGCCATATCGCCCAGCCCTAACCAAGGTCCTACCCACCTCTCCGCAGCCAGTCGCGCTGCAGCAGCAGCAGCAGCAGCAGCAGCAGCAGCATCACACCCCAAATGAATCTCGCTCCAAAAAATAAAAACGTGTTATCAGGTGAGGGAAATCTCTCTTACCTAGGCTTTCTCCACTGTACTCCACTTAGTTATCAAAGGTGGAATCTCTGGACGCAATGACATTATGTAGTTTAAAGCTAAACTACGTTTTTCTTTCTTGTTAGAAGAGGGATAACTTATTCAGTTAGATTTGATTTGATCTTTATTTATCTCTAACATTTTCAACCATAAACACACATTTGTAATAACAAAAAAAACTAAAACGAAATAAAATACATTTAAATATATTTTCCTATGGAAAGAATAATCAACATGGCTCCAATTGGTTGACTATAACAGCACCGTGACCAAATATCCCTATACTAGCACCTTGTTAAACACTTTTTTTTATATTTATTTTTAATCATAATTATTCTTGTGAAATCTTTCCACCATGGGAGCCTTTTGACTAAATCAATTTATTCTCCCCTTCTCTGAATGGTGTTTCTTATGGCAATAACAACTATAGACGACAAAACCAAAGTAAAGAAACTACATTTGATTTTTGGGACGGTTACATTCACTTTGGGACGGTTAAAATTGTATTTCGGGACGGTTCTGGGACGGTGGTGAAAAAAGTTAGTCTGGAGCCCTGCTGCATAAATGCTCTTCTCACACTGTGTTCCGACAACGAGAGAGCTACAAGAGTCTACAAGATACACTATACGACCGGGGTACCCATGTACATGTCAAAATACTTCCCAAAGGTCAGTGAATACCACAACCACTACACCAGAGGAAGCTCAACAAATCATGTAAAACCCAGATTCGGCTCAAACAAGGGACTAAACACGTTTCGCAATTATGCCACAACAATGTGGAACGCCCTACCCAAAGCTAGGGGTAACAGTACTGTATATTTGAATACCGTTTATGTCACAAATGTATCAGTACTAAATACCTATATGTCCCTATGCCATAAATGTCATGTATGTTGTGTATGTCATAAATGTCTATATGAATTGAAAATGGGGGACCCTGATGGAAACAAGACAAACGTCTTTCTCAGGTCTGCATCCCCTTAACAATTGTATGTATTGAGCCGTACTGTATTGTACCCATTCTGCAATCTGTTAAATAAAGTTTTCATTCATTCATTCATTCACCATCTTGCAAGTTGCAACGTTGTTTAAGATATCAATCAAAGCATTGCAACGTTAGAATAGTTAGGATATCAATTGTGCATGAATGGACTATATTTATATTGTTTGATTAGTATTATGAGATTCCCTGGCAGATTTCGTACAGTCAAAATCCGTTGATCAACTTGAGTTTCAGTGAACACATTGCACTCACCAAAGTCTGCGGTGGTCGAGATGTAGTAACGTTACGTTAGTCCAGTTGACTCCAGCAGCGCCTCAAACATGTTCTTTATCTCGTTTCCATGTTGTATATTAATTATCTCTCCAAGTAGTTGCTAAATGGTTTGTTAGTTTGTTACTGCGTTCTTTTTATGTAGATTCATAGCGAGCGTTTGTTTTGTTTACAATAGAGAGGGTCTATTTCTTTCCGTAGCCGCATTTCTGGTTTGCGCATTTCTGATTGGCCAGTGGCCAGACTCGCCTCGTATCATTCTACGCGGGTGGGGATGAGGATAATAATAATAATAATAATCACTACCGCTCGCTATCAATCTACGCCGTATATAACGCAAATAACGCAGTGACGAACCATTCAGTAACGTAAGTAGCGTTACTGAATTTCAAAAGTAATGCGTTAGAGTACTAGTTGCGGCAAAAAGTAACTTCGTTTCTGCGTTTGTAACGCGTTAGTCCCAACACTGGATATGAGCACACGCACTAACAACCTATCAGTGAAGGAGATGGCCGAGAGCGAAGGAGACCCGGAAGGAGACCCAGAGGTAGGACTCACTCAACAACAAGGCTTGCTAGGCTATTTAGCTTGCACGGCGCTGTTTTATATATTTACGTGCCGAGTATGTGTGTGGCGTGAATTCTGAGGCCACGTTTATAGTAGTGTGGGGTATACAGTGGACGTCGTTTCAATATATTGTGGCGGAAGAGAGTATTTTAGTGTCATATTTATTACATTGTCATGAGATACTCCGCTTGTCGGCTAACTGCTAACGTGCGCGGACTGATGACGACATCAACTCGACTCGAGACATTCGCAGCAGCATAAGAAGTTAATTAAACTTGACAGACATTATATCGACAATAATTATCGATATCGAATTATATGAAAATTATTTAATAATTTTATCGCGATAACGTTTTTGGTCATATCGCCCAGCCCTACGATAAATTATTTCCTCGAAATAAACATGAAACGTGGTCGCAAAGTTTCGATATATCAATTTTCCAAGCTTGGATATGAGCACACGCACTAACAACCAATCAGTGAAGGAGATGGCCGACAGCGGAAGGAGACCCGCGGTGCACCTCTGGGTAGAGAGGTAGGACTCAAGTAGTAAACAAGGCTGGCTAGGATAATTAGCTTGCTCGGCGCTATTTTATAGTTTACGTGCCGAGTGGGTGTGTGGCGTGAATTCTGAGGCCACGGTTATAGTAGTGTGGGGTATACGGTGGATGTCGTTGCAATGTATTGGGGCGGAACAGAGTATTTTAGGGTGATATTTAGTGCATTGGAAACAAGGCTGGCTAGGATAATTAGCTTGCACGGCGCTATTTTATAGTTTACGTGCCGAGTGGGTGTGTGGCGTGAATTCTGAGGCCACGGTTAGAGTAGTGTGGGGTATGCGGTGGACGTCGTTGGGGTGGAACGGAATATTTTAGGGTCATATTTAGTACATTGTCATGGGATACACCGCTTGTTCTGGCTAACTGCTAACGTGCGTGGACTGATGACGACATCAACTCGAGACATTCGCAGCAGCAAAACAAGTCTATTAATAGCCCGTCCATCGGCGCCGGGCATAAGAGGTTAATTAAACTTGACAGGATAATTATCGATATCGAGTTATATGAAAATAATTTTATAATTTTTATCGCGATAACGTTTTTGGCCATATCGCCCAGCCCTAGTGTAACTAACGACACATCGCAGTGAAGAAATGTGACAATGTACATCTTGGAAATGGAAAAGATGGTTTGCGATAGCTTGCGTTCTACTATTTCTAACGTAATCTTATTGGGGTCTCCTTTTTAATTTTTTTTATTGATCTTTTCCCCCCTCCTTTTTCCTCCGATTTTCTCCCATCCCAATGTTAGTCGTTATGCCAATTCCCAATCCCCTTCCTGGTCGCTGCGCACTTACCCCCCACAGTCGGTCTGGGAGAGTGGAGGCTATCGCGTGCTTCCTCCGACACACGTCTAGCCAATCAACCGATTCTTTTCACCTGGCAGCGCGGACTCTCACTGAGAGGGTGTAACGTGTGGAAGGATCACACTACCCCCCTTAGATCCTATCCGCGCTGAGCAGGCGCCCCGACCGAACTGTAGGAGTCGCTGTTTACAACGACCCGGACCCACCCCGCCAGCTTTCCCACCCTCTAATACAGCCAATTGTATTAGTGTGAACGGCCAGCCAAGCTGGTGACAACGCCGGAGCTGTGAACTGGATTCGAACAGGCGAATCCAGCGTCTCCGGTGTTGGTGACGAACGCAATCTCCGCTACGCCACCTGACCGCCTTGGGGTCTCCTTTTTAACTTAAAGCAGAGGGCACAATCAGTGTTAGACTATCACACTTTGACGTTGAACTCTTTCAACGTCATGAGTCATGCTCTCAGGAGCGTTCTGTGGATGTGGAAGTAACGTTATCAGCAGATGAAGGTAAATACACTGGAGTCAACATAGCGTTGAAGTGTTGAAATGGTCTGTATTGAAGTGGGAGCTTGAAAGGGCTAATCGCGGCATCACTGCTGTTACAGACGATGCACGCAACATGGATAGAGAGAAGCCAGGTTCTCGCCACACATTCTTTGCTCACACTTTAAACCTTGAGTGTGAGAGATTTCGCAAACTCACATTAGATGTACGTTTTGTAGACTAACAACTAGGGGTGGGGGAAAATATCGATACGTAGTAGTATCGCGATACTTCGTGGCGATACTGTATCGATACAGGGACGCCAAGTATCGATATTTAATTATTTATTAAAAAAGAAAAAGAAATGTGTATAAGGAAGTTGCATTGTTCATTTCAATACCTGTAATAGTACAGTAGTCCACACGCACACGTGTGCATTCAGTTAAGTTGGAATATGACTGTAATACAAACAGTTCAGTTTGTCAGGTACCGGTACATGCAACACAGATTACAGTGTTTACATCCGTCTACTTGAGAAAATACCATGTTCTGCGATAAAAATTATTGAAGTGAGATGAACAGACTGAACTTTATTTGATTAGATCAAACATGTTGACAAAGTTTTACTTTGCAGTTGAAAAAAGGTAATAAATCGCAATATTAATATCGCAATACTCAGCATATCGCAATATATTTAGTATCGCAATACTATCGTATTGTGACTCAAGTATCGTGATAGTATCGTATCGTGAGGCCTCTGGTGATTCCCACCCCTACTAACAACTGAACAAGCTGGTGAGGAAGGCTAGCTCCATAGTGGGAGTCGAATTGGTCAAACTAGAGGTAGTGGCAGAGGGGAGGATGAGGAAAAAGCTGGATGCTATACAGGAAAACCCCTCCCACCTCCTCTATGAGGAGCTAGCCAAGATGAGGAGCACGTTGAGCCTCGACCAGTCCTTTGTGCCAGGAGCAATCAGGGTCCACAGGCATGGATTGCGGCCAATAGTTGGAGAACTGACGGCTGGAGAACTTGAGAACTGTTAGGACTGACTGACAATTACTAAAACACTGCACAGACTCTGGCGCAGGGGGCTACTACTATGTACCATTATTATTATTATTATTATTATTATTATTATTATTATTATTATTATTATTATTATTATTATTATTATTATTATTATTATTATTATTATTGATACAATATACTGCCATTCTACTATTATTATGTTCTACTCTATTAGTATTACTATTATGTTTTTTCCTGCCTGTACTTCCCCTCCCCCCTCCCCAATGCCGCTGCCTATGACTATGACACATGAATTTCCCCAAATAAAGGAACACTTTATTACCATGAATACACTATGGTAGTAAACTATTACTAGTCAGTGGTATAACTAAACACTGCAGACTCTGGCACAGTGTACTACTACTATATATACCGTATACAATTATTGACAGAATATACTGCCATTCTATTATTGTTATTACTATTATTGTTATGTTTTATTATACTATATTATTATTTCTACTATCATGTTTTTTCCCTGCCTGTACCTCCCCTCCCCCATGCTGCTATGACTACTGCATTTCCCCAAGAGGATTAACACTTGATTTGATTTGACTTGATGCGAGTGTGTGTGAGAGAGAGATTTCTCAAACAGCTTAAATGTAAGTTTGTGTGTGTGTGTGTGTGTGTGTGTGTGTGTGTGTGTGTGTGTGTGTGTGTGTGTGTGTGTGTGTGTGTGTGTGTGTGTGTGTGTGTGTGTGTGTGTGTGTGTGTGTGTGTGTGTGTGTGTGTGTGTGTGTGTGTGTGTGTGTGTGTGTGTGTGTGTGTGTGTGTGTGTGTGTGTAATTTTCTGGGGGGATGGTGGGGATTTTCCTACCTCTGCTTTTCACGTCATACCTCTGGTCATTCATTTTTATCACCAGTGAGGATATGATTTATCCCCCCTTCTCGTAGTCAATGATAGACTATAGTTTATTCTTGTATTGAATTAATTAAATACATTAATTTTAATATCGTCAGCAGCCTACACTACAGAGTCTTCCTGCTTGCTATAGTGCCTCCTCTCGCTGGGGACAACAAACTGCTGGCTGCTGCGAGTTGTGTTGTTGTCTGCAGTTTTGAGTAACTACAGCCCAGTATTTCAGTTCCACTGGCCTCTTCTCTACAGCTGAAGATGCACTACAGCAAATTTGCTGCAGCATGGATCTCGTCAAGAGCAAGATTCAGGTCAAAACTAATTTCTCATATAATTTCTTAATCAGCTTCTAATTTCTGTTCTGTTCTACATTGTTTCCGCTGCCTATCCACTTGGCCTGTTTGACCTACTTAGCCTACTGTGCTTTTAGGAAATTAGCTAATTCATCTAAATGCTTATATTTAGATCAAGTGCTTTATACATTATGTAAACCTTATTCTTACATATTGTATTCAGTTTTACTTTACTGTCCCGCAGAATCAGCATGCTGTCCTGTATTTGGTCACCCTACAGGATGAAAAGGGAGCAGCAAACCATTGCATTATATTTCAGAAATTATCCGTTTGAAAGTGGAAAGTTAATATATATATATTTTTTTTATCTACTTTTTCTCACATTTTCTATTTTTCTCCCATCCCAATTTCGTATTGTCCAATTCTACCCTCCCCTGTCTCGAACGCTGTTAGTCCATGCCTCCCACAGGCCAGCTGCAATGTGGACCAAGCCTACATCACGTGTCCCCTCCGGTACACGAGGAGGCAGCTGTCGCATCTTTTCACCTGCACAGCGCAATCTCTCAGCGGCGAGGGTCTGCATGGTAGGGACACGCCGCCCCCGTTGCTTCCTGATTCTGCTGCGCAGGCGCACCAACCGACCTGTAGGAGTCGCTGTCCACAACGTCCGATCCCCACCCACCAGCTTCCCATCCCTAACACTGCCAATTGCGTTAGTATGAACGACCAGCCAAGCTGGTAGCAATGCCGAGAGCTGGGCTCGAACCCAGCATCTCCTGCATTAGTGGCGAGCGCCTTACCACTGCGCCACTTAGCCGCCTAGTGGAAAGTTAATCTAATCTCTTTGCAAGTGCTTGTGGGCAAGTCCCTCATTTAGAAAAATTACAACAAACAAACTAAACAGTAAGCGACTTTCTGTTGCATTGTTTTATGATATGTGTGTGTTTTATATGGATATAACATATATAACCTTTTATGACCTACATTCAAATGTTTTACAGATCACTGTGTGTTTTGTATGCATGTTTTCAGGTATGAGTTGTGTGTGAAAGAGAGAGAACGAGAGTGAATGCGTAGGGCTTTCCTCTGTTGCTTTTGTGAAAAAAACAAACAAGATGAGAACCTATTTTTAGGAAGTTTTTTTTCTACCTCTGTTATTACCAGATCCATGGGTAATCGTAATCTCAATTCTTATGGAGAAAAATCGTGATTCACAGTTTGGCAAGAATCGTGCAGCCCTACTGTATAGCTGAAATTCTCACATAACACATGGATTCTATTTTAGGGTGGATTTTCCCTTTAAGGTTGTGTAAATAATATATATTCTAACAAGACAGGCGTAATGACTAGTCTTGATAATGAGGCAGCTGTAGTCTGAGTTTCAAGAAGATAGTGAGGTTAGAGGGAGAGCCGCACATTTCTAACTCTTACATCAAAAAGTACAGTTATGCAAGAAAGACGAGCTTCCTCATTATAGGCTAATCAGTTACTACTCTGGCAGGCAGTCAAATATGTCACATATCCAAAGATAGTCACATCGCACGCCCCACTGAGGAAGATGTGGTACAATTTAAATGTGCTATAAGATGACCAAATAAACCACTTCTTGTGCAAATGGTTATGTTGGTCATATAAGAAAGTCTGTTTATCTGACCCACGAGCTAGTATACTGAAACAGTGTGCCACTGGATTACTGAATGGAACAGTTCAGACAAAAACAGTGTACCACTGGATTACTAAATGGAACAGTTCAGACAAAAACAGAGTACCACTGGATTACTAAATGGAACAGTTCAGACAAAAACAGTGTACCACTGGATTACTAAATGGAACAGTTCAGACTAAAACAGTGTACCACTGGATTACTAAATGGAACAGTTCAGACTAAAACAGTGTGTCACTGGTAGGGCTGTCTTAAATACTTCGAAGCTTCGTTCGATGGGCATGGGATTCGAATATGAAAATAAAATTCGATTATGTAAAAAAGAAATATATATATACATATGATTTTTTTTTGTTTTGTTTTTTTGTGAAAAATCAACTCTGCCTCTCTTTGTTAATTACAACAAGCAATGCTGTTTGTTATTTAAGATGAGGTCGGACTCGACACTGACAGATTTGTGTTCATTGTGCTGCTTTTATAAAGCCTCAAATGACGGCTTACAATATTTCATGGAAGCAAAGTGTTTAGTTTGTAGTGATGCACCGATGTGAAAATTGTGGCCGATACCGATAACCGATATTAATATTGCTGTTCTGGCCGATACCGATATTTACCGATGTCGATATCTCTGTATAGAAAACACTTTTTTATGATAATCAAATAAAGAGCTATTTTCCAAAACGCATAATCTTTTTACTTTTGTAACTTATTTTCAGAAATGACTGATATTTTGAAACTATTTAAGGCCAAAACATGTAAAAAGAAAAAAAAAAGATTAAAAAATATATATATATATATATTTTTTTTTAATATCGGCCCTATCTTGATATCGGACTGATACCGATGTGTAAAAAAACGGCCATATCGGCCGATATTATATCGGCGGTCGATATTATATCAGCGGCCGATATATCGTGCATCACTATTAGTTTGTCTAAGATTTAAAAAGGTTTAAACTTTACAGCACTGACAAAGTTGAACAAAGTGCTGTACAAGTCCCACAACATAATAAATATATATATACATATATATTAAAAAAGGGATATTTATAATACATTTTAAAAATTATTTCGAAGCTTCGAATTAAAATCAAATCTCGGCCCCGAAGCTTCGAATTCCAAAAAGAAAATCGAAGGTCAGCCCTAGCCACTGGATTACTAAATGGAACAGTTCAGACTAAAACAGTGTGCCACTGGATTACTGTGACCACACTGTGACCTTTGATCCAACAAACCAAGCAAACACAACTCATATGATAGAATCTGACAATCAAGGATGAGTCACAGTGTATATAGGCAGGGATTTGGGCATGTACTCTCTAGATCTGTATAAATCACATTCTGCTTCAGCTCCCAGCAGGTCAATCTCTCGGGCATCTAATGCAGCGCACTGTTACATAGGAGGTGGAGGTTTATTTGGCTAAATAAAGTGTTGTTATCATGCAGTGGTAAGATGATTGTACTGTACTGCGATAGGTTTGGAAAACATTTTAATATTAGGCGTTCAAGTTACCTCAAGTTTCTTTATTAGTTGTCATACAGAAATACAGAATACTTTTGTATGAAATGCTTCTTTCTGTTTTGCTCCTCATTCATAGTTCAATAAATTATAATAAATCTGGAAATCTTTTTAATCTAACTTTTGTCTTACATTTTTCACTCATTTTGCACTTGTGTAAAGAGTAATTTAGGAAACTATTATGATAGTGTCTTTGTATTTTTCACACAGAGTACATTTTACATTTAAATCTTAATTCAGACTAGGCTTTCTTAAATATTTCGAAGCTTTGTTCGATGGGCACAGGATTCAAACGTGAAAATTAAATTTGAATAAAAAAAAACTCTGTCTCTCTTTGTTAACTACAACAAGCACATGGAGATTCCTCATTAACTCCTCTGTTAGCCCTTTTACACCAGCCAGGCTCCGTGCTGGAGTCGGTTCCCGAACGTAATCTCGCACCGGCCGGCGCGTTCAGACCCGGATTAATTGGTTCAGAACGTGACAAATCGGTGCTCAGCTGGCATCGGAAAATAGTTGTTTTTTACTCGCGAACCGTGACATCATCAGTGGGCGTGTCATATTCTAGGCTGTGAAGACGGGGAAAGTAGAGAGTCGGCATTGCACTCAACCGATTCATTCAACAGGAAGCGATTTGCGAGTACAATACACCATCCAACCAGAGTGGATAAAGAAATGCTCCAGAAATGAATATGCGTAGGGAAAGGCTTAACGAGTCAGCACGAGAGCGCACACACCATGATATCTGATTTATTAATGCCAAATAATGGACGACGACCGCAATTGGCACTTGAAAAGTGTAAATGATGGATTAGTCAGTAGTAATTCATGACGGCCCGTTTAGCTCAGCTGGTTATTTTTTTTCTGTAAAGTTAATTAATTTATCCACTCTGGTTGATAAGATAAGATATTCCTTTATCGATCCCCTTGGGGAAATTCAGGCATCATAGCAGCATGGGGGATGGGGGGGGGGGGGGTACAGGTAGTAAAAACAACACAAGTAGTGTAAACAAATAAGTCAATATAACTGACTATCTAACCAACTGAAATATACAGTATTCACAGTATCACAGTATTCACATAAGGTGCAGTATGCATAAGGTGGTGTTATTGTCCTTTTTGGGACACCAGGGTGGATAAATTATTTAACGTTACAAGAAAAAGAAAAGTAAGCAAGAGATTCGAACTCGGGACCTTTTGCTCCACAGGCAGCGAACTAACCAGCTGAGCTAAACGGGGCGTCATGAATTACTACCGACTAATCCATCATTTACACTTTTCAAGTGCCAATTGCGGTCGTCGTCCATTATTTGGCATTAATAAATCAGATATCATGCTATTATGTCATGTTCTACAGTAGGACTTACTACATGATACCCATTAAAACAAGTCATTCGAATAATAGAAGCATACTTTGCTGTAGAGTTGTTCCGATACCGATACCAGTATCGGAAATGCCGCCGATACTGCCTAAAATGCTGGTATCGGTATCGGCGAGTACACGTAAATTCTAGCCTCCGATCCCATGATGTCATTTATCTCCTGCCGAGTCCTGCGGAGAGTGAGGATTATAAAATGAACATGTTTTAAAGTGTGATGCTGTGTCATTTTAACAGCAGATACACTTTCTTAAATTCCATTGTCCCCGACAGTGCGGTGTGACGGGGAGCTCGGACGGGATGTGTTTTGCTGGTGTTATGATAGCATTAGCTGGAAAGATAGCTAGTTGGAACAACATCCGCTTTAACGTTACATCAAATCAGATGATCGCCTGTCCTTTCTCCAGGACCTAACACTGTCCGTGACCGTCTATCAACAATAATGCACCCACGGTGAATTGTATTTAAGTTAAGTAGCTACTGACTAGCGTTAGCTGACTATTACTAACGTTATCAAATGTCAATGCGGGAAGACGAGCTAGGTCAGTTAGCTTAGCTTGATAACGTTACCGTGTCTAAAGTTGGTGCTATTTATAATCCAGCAATAATGGCTGCAGACCTGCAAGCAAAGTACAGCAAGTGCCAAAGGATAAGAGTCTGAGGCGGAGTTTCAAAAGAGAATGTTGAATATTTATTTTGCATCAAAAATCACAACATGAACGTTCTATCTGCCACTAGCTTACAGACTGAATAGGGTATATCTGCAGAGCCACGGAGTAGCGAGTGCAACACCGTTTAATGTCCGTGTGGATCATTGGAGTAGGGTATATCTGCAGTGCTGCAGCCCATACTCATTGATTAATGATACTAATACAAATCTATACAATCACCTGTTGTTGAATAAATACCATTACTTTCCAGTTATTACTAAAAACAGTATAACAGTATCTGGAAAAAAAAAAAAAAAAAGTATTTATATAATTTTAAATTTTTTTTTGTATGCACTGGTATCGGATAAATATCGGTATCGGCCGATACCCAAAGCTTAGGTATCGGAATCGGATCGGAAAGGGAAAAATGGTATCGGAACATCTCTACTTTGCTGGAACGATTCATTTCAAACGTATACAGCGGTGTGTGTGTGCTCTCGCACTGAGGCTCGCTCTCCACGCATTATTTTTACCTGAGTAACGCCCCCGTTGATGACGGAGACGGTGGAATGTTGGTTCTGCTTAAATGGGTGTAAACGCGGGCCGGTTCGCCTGAGGGCACCAGAGTTCAGAGGGTTGAGAACGTAGCTGGAGCTTGAACCGGGGCCCGGCCGGTTTAAAAGCGATATGTGTTGAATACAACTTGCTGCTTTTATAAAGCCTCAAATGACGGCTTACAATATTTCATAAAAGCAAAGTGTTTCGTTTGTCTAAGATTTAAAAAGGTTTAAACTTTACAGCACTGACAATTCTCTATAGTATTTTTAGTTTGACCTGTGTTTGATAAAGACACCCAGTCAGCAGCAGTGTCCCGACCCATATACAAACATGTCTTAATAAAACGTGCTTAATTAAGTCGAATTCTGCCTTTGTCTCTATTAACTACATATAAATAAATATTTATAATTGTTTGCTTTATAGACGAAGGTTGCAACATAATTATATAATGTAATGTCGTTGGCTGTGTAACCAGAGAGCAGCCGCCCAGGCAGCGCAGCTCCCGACTCATTAATTTAATTAATCCAATCCACTTTATTTATAGAGCACATTTAAAAACAACAAAGTTGACCAAAGTGCTGTACAACAGAAAAAACAGAAAAAAGTATTATTGTCGAAGCTTCGAATAAAAATCTAATCTTGGGCCCAGAAGCTTCGATGGCCAGAAAAAGCTTCAAAGGTCAGCCCGTAATATTACGTTTTTAGATTGTTTTTTCTTTTTCTCGATTTTAACACTTTCTGCGCCAACAACGAGTTTACTCGTTATTGCCCGCCAGCGGTTGAGCACCAACAACGAGTAAACCCGTTATTTGGTAAGTTTTAATTTTTATTTTATTTTAATATTCTATTCAATGTCACGGACCTGTATGTTGCTGTTAAAAGTCATACCCCGAGGGTGCAGTACCGGCCAGATCCTGCCAGGTGGCAGTATCGAGAGTGCAGTAAACCCTGTTCCAGACCCTGTGTTACACTCAAATCTCTCCGGGCGCTAAATTTAGACAGAGCCGAGTAGATTGCTTCATCCAACCACTTCGAAACGCATCTGGCACACTCGATCCATAAGTTGTGCCAAATTATGTCCGGGACCAGATGGACATCAATACTGGAAATCGCGATCAGACAATTGGAATATTCTTTTTGGGATACCTCCTAGTAAAGGTAAGGACTATATGACATCAATCATACTTTGATCCAACAATGATTTCACATCGATCGCAACAATATTATGTAACGTACTCCAAAACGTATGCCGTTGCTGACGATCAGAGCATCAAAAAACGCATTCATGATGAAACATAATACCTATTATATACCTTTGATTTTGAAATAGCAACGTGTCCAGGCGAGCAACGCGAACGACTTTAGCATAATTCACATAGCGCTCCATAACTCAGCTTTTCAGGAATTAGCCCGGATCACTCTGAAACTATACAATATTTGCGAACGTATACATGAAAAAAATAAAAAAAATGTACATGTTGGACGAGAGATAGTGACTGTCAAATGAGCCATAGTATTGTCTCCATAGCTATAATATAGAATATAGATATAGCTCTGCAAACATCGTGACGCAGTGAAAATAGGCAATGGAAAGCTGGCGCATTGACTACAGGGATGATGGTAATAGCTGGCACCGAATAATTTTTGTGATTTTTGTGCAAAAATGGAAAGCTTGCCAATGTTCATGAGGCAGAATTATTACAATAGCCGCCAATACATTTTCCCAATGATAAATCCATATATGGGTGGACCGCGCAGGAAACTAAAGTGACGTCAGACTACACCTCCCTATAAACGTATGCAATATCCATATTGTGAAGACTGCAATATTGGTATTGTTAAATCATTTAACATTTAAAGTACAGTACACATAATAAAAGAGATAAATCTGGCAGACTCACACCGAGAAACACTGGACAGAAACATACAATACAAGGACATTGGCCATCACTGTAAAATCAGTGGAGCCAGTGCAAAGCTGTAGGGCTATATGTAGCCTATTCCCGCAATATGCTACTGAAATAGTTTAGTTAAAGTAGGCTACATGTACATGAAAAAGAAATGTAGATTATTCATTTAAGACTAGTGCTTAGAAGTTATAAATTGTATCGCAATACAATATTTTGGATCCATATCATCTCAAATAAACACAATATGATATTTTATCCAAAATATCAGCTAATAATCATAATTGATATTGTATCCATGATATCTGCTAAAATAATCCCAATACGATATTGTATCCATATCCTTCAGCCCTAATCGACACAATTCCCCATAATATAACTCAGCCCTAATTGACACAATTCCCCAGAATATAACTCGGCCCTAATCCACACACGTCTCCATAATATCTCCCAGTCCTAATCCACACACGTCTCCATAATATCTTTTAGCTATAATCCACACACATCTCCATTATATCTCTCAACTCTAATCCACACATCTCCATATTATCTCTCAGCTCTAATTCACACGTCTCCATAATATCGCTCGTCATCCCTAATCCACACACATCTCCATAATATCGCTCAGCCCTAATCCACACACGTCTCTGATAAATGACATGACCTCAGTGGTTCTTGTTATGGTATAGGTTCAACAAGGTCGTCTGACTCTAATGTTAGCCATCTATGCTAAGTCTCATGGTCACGATAAGACACACTAATAGAATATTGATGATTTGAGCACCAAACGGCTAACATGGGTCCCTTATAATGTTGAAACCATGTTTTGAGGAATGATGGAAAAATGTAGGTCTTTAAAGAGAACAGTTCAGCTCTAGATGCACACAGTAACCTACATTCATGATGTTTGTTACATTTCGTCTTTGGTCACGTTCTGCTCCCTTATGGGATATCCCCTGTCACCTAGCGTGACCTTGCTCGCTACTTGCACCTTTACTTGTCCGGCCACACCCCCTTCCGCCCATATACCCAGGGCTGGGTGTGCGCCATCGGGAGACCGTTCAGCGCCCCTCTTCAGTGAGAAGGCCCTCCGGCTCCGGCGTCCCCTCCAGGGATGACTTACGGCGCAAGCTCCCCGCTGCTGCTCGCTCCCGTCATTCGGTGAGCGGCTGTGGCGGGTGGTCAGGTGGTTCCACCAGCACTCCTTCCTCCCAACCTGCCCGGCAGCAGGTAAGGGAGCGGGGCTATGCCTGGCAGGCTCTTAGGAGGGGTGGGTTTTTTATTGAAGCAGCGTGTAAACGTTTCACTGAACGTGTTGTGTAGACGTAGAGTATGAGTGTTACGGGGCAAATTCTTACTTGTGAATAGGAGCCGTTAGTGCTCGTGTGGCCAAGTTTTAGATAAACGTGGACCTAGGGCTCGCGGCTAGCTCGTGCTGTGGTTTTTCCTAGGCGATGGCGCGTGCATATGCGATATGCTCGCGTGTGGCTTTGCTTGGGGAAAACAACACACGGCTGGAGCGCAGGGAACAAAATAAGCACCCGCCAAGCGCCAATGGCCTGTAGATTTAAGGTTTGGCGAGTAAAAATGTGAGGTCTGCCCGCCACCTGGCGTGTAGTTCATATCGATACTCTTATTTTGAAAATCCTGTGCGGGTCTCATTTCCGCCCCAAGCGCAGCTCCAGTCATAATATCTATGGCTCCGTCAGCTAGCAACGTTCGGTTCATATGATACTCTTATTTTGAAAAAACCCTGTGGCAACTCGACGAGTCATATCCGCCCAGTCCGTGCTATTGTCTGCGGCGCAGGTCGGTCAAGCAGAGGAGCAGCGCTACACAGCAGTGCGGCTATTTTGCGATCCGAAATAAGTCTGTGGTGTTTTTTTTTTCTCACAACGGGTCAAATGCATCTAACACGCTTTGCATCGTCGCCATTCCTTTATGCCCACATCGCCCGAAATGAACGTTAAGTTAGCGTAAGCTAACAAGCTAATCCTGATCAGAGGCAGAGCCAGAGAACAGCACACAGTGTGAACTGGGGAAAGGGTATGTGTGTGTGCGTGCATTTGGAAAGACGATGAAGTCAGTCAGGAGTATATTATAGTAAACTGAGGATTACTGAGGATGGACAGATAATGTTGATATTCAAATATAAAAAAGTTTCGAGAGGAGTGGAAGTTTGAAGACAGACTAGACTGTCAATATGATGCGGGGGTGGTGAGTTGAAACAGTGTGAATGAATGAAAACTTTATTTAACAGATTGCAGAATGGGTACAATACAGTACGGCTCAATACACACAATTGTTAAAGGTGTCATGCAGTGCTATTCCTAGCACTATTTGGGCAACTTTACACACTTCCTGTGAGTCTATGTAACACATGTGTAATTTTTATTCCAAAAATAATCATTGTTTTATATTTCTAATCTTGTACTCAAAACCAGCATTTTTCAGCCTCATGAAAGCAGGCTATTATTGGCTTGGCTCCACCCACACTTTGAGTGACAGCCACCCACCAAATAGCTCCGCCCATCAACCCGTACACAGGTCTGAGAAGAGGACCTGCACATGATGGCAACCGGGAGCGTCGCGGAGCATTCCTAGATCCACTTCAACCAGCCGAGCGTCGGGAGCTCCAGCAGCTTGTCGATGTGCTAATAGCCTGGAGCCAGCTACCGTTAGCTTGCAGAGGCTATTAGCACACCGACAAGCTGTGTAGCCAGCAGGCTGAATGCTCCGCGACGCCCCCGGTTGCTAACGCCGGCCCCGGCTGGTGCTAACTAGCTAGCGATCGCTCCCGAGTCCCGAGAGCTAACGCCGGTCTGTCTGTCGAAGAATGGAGGCGGGCATTACTAAAACCACAGAGCCAATCACATCACCGTGCGCTATAAACAGCGCCCTGTGACGTGCACCAGGTCGTCAAATCAACATGACCTGATTTACTAGAGGCAAACAGGGGCTGGGCTGTAGCTGAGGAATTCGTCAATATAGTATTTAGGCCCAAAAACACATTGATACGAACTCCTATTACTATAATACAATGCTAGAGACTGAAAAATGACATTTATAACGCATAGCCCCTTTAAGGGGATGTAGACCAGAGAAAGACATTTGTCTTGTTTACATCAGGGTCCATTGTGTGTGTGTGTCCCAACTAGTGTTGTCACGATACTGGAATTTCGACTTCGATACGATACCTTGAAAAGTATCGATACTTCGATACCATAAAAAATAATAATTATATATATATAATATTTTAAACAAATTTAGCTTTTGTTGCTAGTTGATTCTCCTCAGCTTCTCTCTGGTACTATAAGAGAAGATAAATATAACACTTTTAAAACCCTTTGTTTATCTTTAGATAACACATTTAAAAATAACTGTTCATCTCACTTCAATCATTTTTATTGCAGAACATGGTATTTTCTCAAGCAGACAGATGTAAACACTGTAATCTGTGTTGCATGTACCTGACAAACTGAACTGTTTGTATTACAGTTAGGAACAGTTTCGATTTTTATTTAAAGATAACGAGAGAGAGAGAGAGAGAGAGAGAGAGAGAGAGAGAGAGAGAGAGAGAGAGAGAGAGAGAGAGAGAGAGAGAGAGAGAATGCTTGGAGCATTTTAGTAACGTTACATTTTCAACAAGATTGCTGCTATTTAAACACTTCATGGAAACGGGGTAACGTTAACCTTATGTCGACTGTAGTATTGTATGACCTCGACATAACGTTTAAACGTTAACGTTACTCCGTTTCCATGCAGTAATTATAAAAGTGGCCAGCTAAGCTAACGGAGCTAATGGCTAGCAGTAGCTAACGTTAGCTGAAAGCTGTAACGTTACAACGAATCAGCTGTTGATATTATGCGCCATCAGTAGACAACGTATCATGTATTAAACTAGAGTTAATGGTTTAATGCTTCAGTCACAGTGACGTTGAAAGAGCAGCTGTCACGAACCTCTTTCATTTCTTTATGGAGATCCTCGTTCGCACTGCTCTGTAACACCGCTTGCAAATAGCATTGGGGCATCTATAGCTTGTCCTTCGTTGTTTACTTCAAACCCGAAGTACCTCCAAACAGCACTTCTGCTGTTTTCTTTATCCACAAGCACAAGTTGCGGAGGCTCTGCATTTGCCATGATCTTCAGCTAAAATGTTTGTTTACAAACTGAAGACGGCTCTGTGAGGGGGAGGGCTGGACTCGGAGGAGGCGGAGGGGCAAGCGTGCTCTGAACAGCGTGTCAACAACTTGCGCTAGAACACTCGCCAGCTGGTACCGATACTGCAGAAAGTATCGGTATTTCGGGAAATGAGTATCGAAACCATTTTAAATATTCAGTATCGATATGTATCGATACTTCGATATTTTTGACAACACTAGTCCCAACCGACCCCACTTCTATGTTTCAATAGATTATTTGCATTTAAAACTATTAACGCTGACTCATTCCTTCAGTCCACTAAAAATTATGCTAATATTCCTTATGTTGTTTATGATATTAATTGAAAATAGCATATGAGAGTATTATAGTAATAATAACGCATGGCGATATACTAAAAAGCTATTTATAATTTTTGGCCATTTTACGCGAGTGTGGGCGAGGATAAACCCTTCCCCTTTTTTCCTTTGGGTATGATTATATCCTCAGTGAGATTCTGCCGATGAAGGGGGAGGACATAGCTCAAAACTAGCGCGTTAGCATCATCACGCGAGTGCATAGGTCCGCCCCGTCAGCTCCCTCGACGTCAGGAGAATATTTGCATACCCTGCTCGTCTCGGGGAGAGGGGGGGGGGATTCCCCATACCCACCAGTTTAGAGGGTGGGGCTGGGGTTCCCAGCCATTGAAGACGTCACAGGCTTTCGCGTTTTCTTATTGGCCCGAGAGATATATCCGTGAGTTGAGGTCTGCATGGCAGGTCACTATGAATTGAAAATAGGGGAACCTGATGCAAACAAGACAAACGTCTTTTTCTGGTCTGCATCCCCTTAACAATTGTGTGTATTGTACCTAGGGTTGGGCATCGTTTGGATTTGAACGATTCCGGTTCCGATTCCGATTCTCCATATCGATTCTTGTTCTAACCGATTCTCGATTTCGATTCTTTGAGGTGCAGGTCAAAACAGGTCACAGCTTATTTCGCAGGAGAATAAAAAAAAATTATTACATTTTTTTCATACTATTCACATTTTCAGTTGACTTGATACAGTTTAATTTGGTTGCTGTACTGTAACTAGGGTATTAATTAACAAAAAATTTAAGAATCGAAATGCAAATATGTTACTTCTGGTTCCAGAACCAGAAGTTAGGAACCGGTTCCTATTAGAACCAGTTTTCGGTGCCCAACTCTAAATTGTACCCATTCTGCAATCTGTTAAATAAAGTTTTCATTAATTTATTCACTCACGTTGTCTTTTAAGAGGTCTCTCCGGGATAAACCTGGCGTCTTCCCCTCTCTTATGAGCGGAATTTGTGACAGATGTTTATTTTTTTCCCAGGCTCTGTATATAAACCCTGTGTCAGTGTCCTTCCAGGCACCGATCCCCTCCCGGTTTTCTACCCAGACAGGGGGGAGAAACGTTGTGGGGACTCTTTCTTGTCAGAATTTGCCTGCCACCGTTCTCAGGTCTTACGAGCCTGCACGCTGTTCGATATCAGCGCTTGCCGCCGCTTGGTCTTACGGGATCGGTATCAGCGACTGACCCGGGCGTGTTCTCAGGTGTTTATCGAGACAGCCTTTTTGGGGTCAGCGCGCCCTGGCCTGTCCAACGACATGAACAGTTTTATGCGGCCGGCCGGGAAGGAGGTTTTGATCTCTGCCGAGCGCCAGCTCACGGGGCAGATCAAGCGTCGACAGGGGGATTTCACGCCCATTAGGTGGGCCACCGGGAGTTGTGCGTTTGCGTATACAGACCGTCTTGGTGGCGCCTCCTGTAAAATTTTTTTGGCATTCGAAGCTTCGGGGCCGAGATTCGATTTTAATTCGAAGCTTCAAGATTTAAAAAATATATATATATTTTTTTTTATTATCTTGTGGGACTTGTACAGCACTTGTCAACTTTGTTGTTTTTAAATGTGCTCTATAAATAAAGTGGATTGGATTGGATTAATTAATTAAATTAATAATGAGTCGGGAGCTGCGCTGCCTGGGCGGCTGCTCTCCGTTACACAGCCAACAACATTACATAATTATGTTGCAACCTTCGTGTATAAAACAAACAATTATATAAATATTTATATGTAGTTAATAGAGACAGGTAGAATTCGACTTAAATTTGTATTAAGACATGTTTTTATATACATTTACATTTATATGGGTCTGGGACACTATAAAAAATACTATAGGGGGGGGTGGGGGCCCGGACCCTCCCCGGTGTTCTGATGGTTGTAGGGGACCTCAGCGGGTGCATTTGTCGGGATCTCCGCGTCCTGCTCCGGCCTTATGTCCCATAAGGGAGCAGAACGTGACCAAACACTAAATGTAACGAAGGTTATCCTATAACTGTAGTTACATGAGTCTTTGGGAGCGTTCTGCTCCCGAACTCACTGAGGACCCCTGTCTGTCTTCCTACCGAAGGTCAAGACTCGGAAAAGGCGGAGTACGGTCATGCCCCTCGCTTATATGCATAAATATGGGCGGAAGGGGGCGTGGCCGGACAAGTAAAGGTGCAAGTAGCGGAATTCTTTCAAGGTCATGCTAGGTGACACAGGATATCCCATAAGGGAGCAGAACCCTCCCAAAGACTCATGTAACTACAGTTATAGGATAACCTTCGTTATTTTACAAAGATTCGCGGTGGATCCATTCTGGACCAGGGTGAGCATTTGAGCATGTTACTGGGTGTGGTGGTAGTAGTGAAACCACCTTGCAGTACATCAGCGGGTAGAGATATAGTCTTGTGGTGAAAAGTGACACTGTCTTCTCTCAAGACACAAAATGTAATTAGAAACTCAGTTATTGCCTAGCAGTAGCTACCTACTGCCTACCCTACAATTGCCACACTCAAACTTAGCTCACCACTGTGTGTTTGTGCTTAAAAAGCATTACTTCTTCTAACGCACTTGATGACAGGTCCACATTGAAATATATGCCTCAAACACCTCAGCTTTTGCAAGTCGGAATCAAGAAGAACATTATTTACTAGGGATGCACCGAATATTCGGCCACCGAAAATTTGAAAGGGTTTTAGCACCGAAAAAATATCACAGAATGTCAAAGAACAGGGTTACGTTCGTAACCTAACGTTGTTGTGATGACATAATCAAAACACGGCTTCAGTCATTACATGCGCAACGTGTAACGTGAGCTCTTCAGTCCTGCGTTCTACAGCCTGTGATAACTCCTCTTGCGAGTCGTGCTGTTTCTATGTAAACTCTGCGAGCAACACGTCCAATAAATGCGTCTTTAACATGCTTAATATCCTCGCCATTACTATATGCCCGTCGCGGTTAAAAACCTTTTTAACTAACGTTAGCGTTAAGCTAGCTAACAACGCTTCCATTCCTCACTTTCACTAGTCTCTCTTAAGCTACATCATCCCCCGCTAAGAGTCACAGGAGATGTAGTAAATACAACAGTCCTTCCATGTAGGCTAAAACGCAGTGAATTATGACAGTAGCCACTACAGTAACATCATTAAGTCTGCTATAAGCTATTCTCCCTCTCGTGTGTGTCTTTATGCAGATCTTTATGCAGTTTTAAAACACCTTGGCTTTGTTCTGAATGCACTTTGTTGTAGTTATCCTACAGAGAAAAGAAAATGCACTTGACTTTAATGCACATTTTGTTGTATGCAAAGAGAAAATGTTTAAATTGTACAATCTTTCAGCAGTCAGTCTGGAATTAATGTATGCATTCAAAAGTGCTGAATAAATGTTTTATGGACCCATAATAGTGATTAATATTATTGAAGTTAAGTTTAGCCATAATCATGTCTTTTGCCATAATCAGGTAGCTGGAAAAAAAATACATTATATATTTATATTAATAATTTTCAGCCTTTCGGCATTCGGTTTTCGGCCAACTGTTTCCTATTTTCGGTATCGGTTTCGGCCAAGAATTTCCCATTCGGTGCATCCCTATTATTTACACATCATAGGTTACTGTTAGGGATGCCCTGATCGATCGGCCACCGATCGTTATCGGCCGATAATCAGTATAAATATGCGATCGGTGATCGGTGATAATGCTTTATTTTCGCCGATCGTCAAAACTGAGTTCCGTCTCAGACACCGGGAGCTGCACTCACTCCCACACAGTGGTGCAGCGTCTGCTCCTCCCTCCAGCCCCTCCCGCGCGCATGTAAACACGGGTCTAGTCTAGTGGGACGGGAGGACGGCGTCTCCCTGAGCTAACGTTAGCTACCGTTACAAAATGACCCAGTCAACCATTCACTTCCAGTCCAATACATGATGAGGCATTGTCTAACTGAACGGTATCTAGCCGGCCAGCTACCGATAGCTCCTGACATCAACAAACGCTCCAGCAAGTCTAGTAGAGACTTGTATGATACCTCAGCTAGCTCACGTTAGCTGACGCCAGCTCACTGTTCAAAACGAAATGTCCCACTGAACTAAATAGTTCACCGAGGCGCTGTATCAATGTTATATAGCCGGCCAGCAGTAGCCACAGATATCTCCTGATATCAATGTTTTATAACACTCATTCGATGCGTATTCGAGCTGAGGGCATGTTGTTGAATATGATCAATAGGGCCCAGCTGCAGCTCCGGAGAATCCTGGCCGTAGCTGCAGGCTACTCGAGTATATGGTCCAGCTGCAGCTCCGGAGAATCCTGGCCGTAGCTGGAGGCTACTAGAGTACACACAGACAGTGGAGCTTGTTGCGTGGTGGCGATGTCTCGCAGATAATACAAGTACAAGTCTGTAATTATATAATATATATATTTTATAAAAAAAAATTAATAAAAAAGAATTATATAAAATAACTTCAAATTTTTTTTTAATCAAAAACGATCGGTATCGGATCGGTATCGGCCGATATGGCTCACGAGTCACGACGATCGGTATCGGTGGCAAAAAACGTGATCGGGGCATCCCTAGTTACTGTTGCTTTTATCATGTCGAGAGATCAAATTGAAGCACTGACTGCAGTGTAGCATGTGGGTGGAGGAGCGCAGTTGAAACCTCAACTCTACTTAGGTGATCTCCACCCTCCAGTTTGAGGGGCACCCAAAATGACACTTCTGGGCCACAGTCTAGGCGGGGCCAAGGACCAGGAAGCATAATCATTGCAATTACATCTCTGTCCTTCGGTCCTCGTACTGCAGCTCAACCAGAGCTCACAATGTTACCAAGAGATCACATTCCAGCATGCTCCTGTTGCTGGTGGCTAGTATGGTGCAACACATCATGAGAAAGAATAATGGGAAAATACATCAGACTCGCATGTGATGCTATGACCAATGCACTAAAACATGCATTGTATAAACCATAATGTCAGACGCCTAGAGGTAAAATGGAAGGATTTTCAGAGGATGATTTCATGCAGTAGTTTCGATCTTACGCCACTCAACTGGCATCCTAGACCAAACTTCCTCGTGTCTAGATCTGCTTTTTGCAGCTGGGTTCCTTGATTGCCTCCGTCAGCTGAAACAGCCCTTTGTGCTAAAGAGTGCAGCAGAGCTCATTAAATTGAACAGCCACTTCTTTCACCATCACAGAGTCAGGGACAACGCTACTACTGTAGCATTTCCTATACTTTACTGTCTCCTATAGCAAGCCACAGCACAATACTTGTGTTTCTGTAAACATTGCCAAAGTTTCCAAGCTTAGAAGCTTGTGATAGACATACATACGTCATATATATCTAATAATATAGCAGACATCGGGGGGGGGGGGGGGGGGCAAGCACAGACAAGCTAAATATGAATGTGGCAATTGAATAGAATAGAAACACTTTAATCATCCCGATGGAAATTTGGCACTACAAATCGCTCACAGTAAGCATGTAGGTAGACAAAACAAAGTCACAAATAAGAATAACAAAAAAAAAATCCTAAGAATAAAATAATAATAATAAAATACGGTCTGGGATTCACATTTCCTATGTTATGTACGTTCTAATATAAAATATACAGTAAAAATATACAGAAATCTACAGTAAGTGTGTACAGTAAGTGTAATATTGAACAATCTTGTAGGGTAGCCACTGGGCAATGAATGATTTCGTCATTACATTTTGTCTCTTGGAGAGAAAGCGGTTTCCTCTTGTTCAGATGAGTCTCAGGCTCACCATTCCATTTGGAACCATGGCCATTGAAAGGTGATGGTGCAGTGTAGCGGTTTCCATTAGGCGCATGCCTGCAACGTTGCCAGATGACGATAACAGAGATGGAGGTTTTTTACCGAAAGGAAAAGGATCCATCCGGCTGTCCAAGCAGGGAGCACGGGCAGTTCCATCCCCACACACTCTGTCATCGAGATTAAAAGGAAAGTTTGTTGTTGGCAGGCTATTCGTCCTCCCACCCCCACCCTCACAGCCAGAGAGCCAGCGCTGGACCAAGATAAAGCCATCACTTTAGCCAACAGTGACTAATGGATTGTAAAACTCAATGCAGTGGTCAACACATCATGTGTCATGATGCCAACCCACCGAAAACAATCACAGTGAGCTTTATACGATTCCACCACCACCCAGCCTCCAAGCTCTCTCCCTTTCTCTCCGCCATCTACCCCCAGCCCCCAACCTCTCTCCCTCTCTCATACATTCTCTCTCTCCAACCTCCAGCCCACGTAAGGCAGCACATCCACCGCAAATACACACACAAGCCCAACAGAACAGTGTCCCTGAATGATGAGGGCATTCTTTGAAAGCCTCCTGTTTCGATTATGGGTGGGGAAAGAAATGCATTCACATACAAATCGATAGAATTGAATCGATTGACAAAATCTTTTTTCTTTTTGGGATTTCCTTCTTTGAGACCTATTAAAACAAACTCTCTACTACAGTCAAATGGGAAAAGTAACTCAAAACAGCAATCTAGAATCAAATCCATGCAGGGCACGAAATAAACTTGTTGACTCACCGGCCAGTGGCGGGTAGATGAGAAAAATCTACCCGCCAAGCATATTTCTTACCAGCCATTTTTTTTTAATAAAATATATATATTATATAATCATACTTGTAGTTGTATTATCTGCGAGACATCGCCACCACGCAACAAGTCAAAATGCTCGCTATCGGCAAACACTGCTCCACTGTCTGTGTACGTATACTCGAGTAGCCTCCAGCTCCAGCAAGGATTCTCCAGCGCTGCAGCTGGGCCCTATACTCTACATTCAGCATGCAAGGATTCTCCGGCGCTGCAGCTGGACCCTATTCAGCATGCCCTCATGCGATGGAAGCCAGGGGCTCGAATACGCATGTTATAAGACATTGATATCAAGAGCTATCTGTAGCTACTGCTAGATAACGTTATCGTGAGAAATCACTGAACCTCTAGTTTCAATGATCCAGAAAAAACTAAATGAAAAGATGTTATATTTCGTATAGCTTTGCGCTCTGCTCTATTGGAACTGTCCCTTTAATCATATGCTTGTAACGGTACACAAGATCCACGGTTCGGTACGTACCTCGGTTTTGAAGTCACGGTTCGGTATTATTTGCGGTACAGTGGGGGGGGGGGGGGGGGGATACAAAAATGTTGCTTTTCATTTATCTATTTATTTAACTGTATTAAACAATATACAACGAATTGGCCATAATTTACTGAGCAAACTAATGCTTACTGCTGTAACCTACTAATAACACTTAAAGTAAATCTGAAGATTATTATATAGCAGATGCCTTGGAGGATAAGTCGTGGACAACTGTAGCGTGTGCTTGTTTATACAGAGCCCCTTTCATGACTGTGATGCTTGAATACAGGGGCAGGGCTAGCCCCTTCCGTGACTGCGATGTGCAAGCCAGGGGCTTTGGAGCTGCGAGTGACTGCGGATTCAAAAGCCCCTGGCTTGCACATCGCAGTCACGGAAGGGGCTAGGGCAGGGCTTGCATCAGTCAGGAAAGGGGCTTGTTTATACAGAGCTGGTATGACTTGCTGGCTGAAATACGGACGAGAGGGAACTAGGTAGTAGGGCTCTATTACTTTTAACATGTGCTTAAACCCAGTGTTCTCGACAACGGAGTATGGTCGCAGATCTGCTGCTATAAAAACACCTATGGCATTTGTTATTGCTTTGGCCCGTTCTGAATTAATAGCGAGATGCTGCGTGAATGCCACGGGGAGCTGGGTTTGCACTAGGATCTGTTTCTTCCGTGTACCAGTGATATTCACATTCGGGTGATGCCGTTTCAAATGCGTGATAAAGTTTGTGGTTGATATCTGAATTACAGCTCTCGTTCAGTGTAGCTGCGCGCTGCGTGGGATGAACAAACAACATCCGGTTAGTTGTGCACATTATATTAGGGCCGGGGGGATTTAAGTTCCGCAAAAAAAGGTTCCGTACCGTTGCAATCGTTCGGTGCACAGCGCGTACTGTACCGGAGGACCACATTGAGGCGGTACAGTACGTATTCGCGTACCGTTACATCCCTATATGCTATCATGAAAACGTTCAACCACATGCACGCTCCTCACCTGCCTGGCCACGCCCACATCCGCTCACACATAAGCGGGGCCATGGCCATACTACCAGCTCCTTCCCTACTTTCACCACTGTGAATTCTGTGTATAGCATCTCTTCAAGTTCAGTGCAGAAAGTAGTTAGTTTAGTTATAGGAGCTGTGTTGGCATTTTCTTTTGTTTTTCCCTCTCTCACTAATTACGGGAGAAAGAAAGGATAATGTCGTCACCACCGGAGAGTCTAGAGGATTATTCTGACCTCCACCGGCGCTTCACATTCGGGCTTCCTCGGGGCGTAGTGGGGCTTGCCTGCTCCACGTTTGTCGCAGGCAGGTGAGCCTCAGCGGCGCCCGGAGGAGAGTGCGCGTCGCTGGGCAGTTCCCCCGCCAGCGTTGCTCTCCGGCTGTGCAGCTGGATACTATTGCCGCGAGAGGCAGTCAGCTGGCCGACAGTCTCTCTGGGTGGGTGGTGTCTTGCGACGCGGGCTCTCCGCCTCTGCTCGATCAAGTCAATTGGCGGTGAGCGGCGGGGGCGGACGGTCTAAACAGATGTGTCAGTTGTGCAGGGTCAGCTGCTCCCTAGAGGGAGGGGACGGGGAGTTCTTGTTTGACGCCCCACGAAGACAGAGGCTTTGTCTTCCTGGGAGCCCCGATTCCGAGTCTGGGTTCAAGTCCCCGTCTCTGAGGAGGGATACCCACTGCCATCCGCACTGGACGTTGGCCCCCGCCTGTCAAAAAGAAAGTGGGCTGGCCTCCCGGCGCGACGGATGCAAGCTTGCGTGTTTTTTATCCCCGAGCTTAAGGTGGCAGCGGGCTGCATAAACGGGGCTTTGCTGCCGACGCCACTGTTTCTCTGGCAACGCCCTCCTGTGAGGGAGGCGGGCGTTGTCTGCCTTTTTTCTTTGGGCTAAAGAAGAGGCAGTCGGCTATTTGGAGGGACCAGGCCTGCATCGCTATTCCCCATCTTTACGCAGCTTCAGTTGCTGGCCGTTGGTCGGTAGCTAACGGTGGGCCTATAAGGGCTAGGATGTCGTCAGCCTGCACCACGGCCGGCCGCAGGATGTGGGCGAAACGACGGAGCAGGACTCCAGCAGTCGCCATTACTGGCCCCGCCAGCAAGAGGCCTCGTCAACAAGGTGGACCAGCCATTGTTGCGGCCATTCGTCCTGCACCCGGGGGTCAGGTAGGACACGTTAACTGTTGTGAAGGGCCAGAATAAACTGAGAATCTACCTTTATTGTTTGATGTACTTTGTATATTATTTATATATATACACGGAATATCCCTTTACCTGCGTTTAAACCAGAGTAATATTCGCTCTCCTATTGGACAGCGCCCCCAGGCGCCAGCGCGCAAGCCCCCAACGGCAAGTTCAAAGACAACTGCAGGCATGTCAGAACATGCCCGGAGTCAGCGTAGTAATACCAGACAAGGACTGAGGTTGGGACTAGATATTCACTTAAGTATAAATACGGCGCAGGTGTGAACAGCAGCAGTTCGGTAAAACAGTGAAGTGAGCAACCTTGCGTCTAAACAGAGCATTGAGAACCGCGTGCGAATAGAATGGTAAAAGTGTCAGAGTTTAATGAAGTAACGTTGAGTTAGACTTAATCTAATGTGAAGTAAATAGTCGTTCATTTATTGTATATCGTGCGGCCACAGTTCTTTCGTGTGTAGTATTACCCAGCGGTTCGTCGTGTCTTTAGCTAGTGTACTTAACCAGGCTGTGTGGCCTAAATACGTCGCCCACACCCGAGGAGTCCTAGGCGGAGAACCGTTGGACATGTACACAGGAGAATCGGCGTCGGCGATTGCAGAACCATTCCTGGTTGGATTATATTGATTTGGAACGTGGTACCCGGAGAAGAGCATCGTTGATTTCCACTATCGTTTGGGATTCAACCTCGTGAGGATTACAACTCGGGATGGCCTCGTGGACGGGGCTGGCTGGCTGTCATCAATGCTGTCGAGCATCTGGATTACAATTATTACTTTGCTGCTGATCAAGGGAGTTTACAAGGACCGACTCCTGTACCTGGAGTCTCTTTATTCCTCATTGAATCAGACGGAGTACCCGAATATTCCTCTACCCTCCAGGCCTTACACCCCGGAGGGAACCCATTGTCTCCAGTCGATACCAGTGTTGCCCTATATAGTTGCTACTATACGACAGGTGGTGTCAACTTAGACCCATCGTAGGATTCCTACTATTCTTAGTGACTCATGCTCTTGACTGACTTTACGTATATTCTTCGCCATACAAGCGCGACCCTAATTCTCATTCTGTAACCTAACGTTGCCTAATAATAATAAATTACCCTCAAATACTATTTCTGTGTCAATGCCGTGTTCTTGTGGGTGTTCGCCATCTATATTTGATGTACTGTCTGGCCAGTAATTAAAGTACATAACTAGCAGTGGTTTAATCTATCACAATCTTTAATACAGTCAGGGTTTTGTAACCCCTCAGTTACATTAACGCTTATGCCCCACTCCCCCCCCCCCCCCCCCCAAAATTTGTTTGGTTGATAACACAAAGGGTACCTCCTAGGGGGGAATGTTTTTGTTTAACAAAACGTGTGTTTGCTTCACTGTATTTTGGGGGATACGACGTGTGCTATATAAACCCACAGCTACAAATGCTGGGGGCGCCTTCTTGCTGGGGAGTTTGTGCAGATTTCTCTGAAATATGCTTGGTTGCTGTTGTGTATAACTTGCAAGGCCTGTATTCTAGCACTTAGCCAGGGGCTTATGTCCTTTCTCTCTACCTAAGCCAGTGTTTTTTTCTTACGTGGTAAGAGTGAACTTGACGGCTTCATTGTATGATGAGGGTTGTGTGTGAGTCCCTTTCTTGAGTCTGTAATTTTTTCTTTGCTTAAGGGTAAAGGTAAAAAAATAGCAAGTGGCAGGTTTTTTCGCACATAAGCCAGAGCTGTGGATAAAATCCGTTTTTTTACACAAACGAGGTTATCGGCTGAGGTTGGCGTGCATGATGTCAAACTTTTACTCTACAGGTAAGTATGTGCTTTCATGTAGCGCGCTATGCAACTGGTGTCACGGCTCTGCTTTTTTATGTCATTGTATCAGGGGTGAGGTGTTGAGGGGGGATGGACAGAATAAACCTCCCCCACTGGATATAGTTATATCCTTTACGAAACTGATTGGCCGAGAGGTTGTGCCTTGCCTATCAGTCTCCCTGACGAGGGTGTTCTCTCTCACGTCACAGGGAAGGGGGGGATTTCCCTGTCTCCCACACCAAATTAGGATAGGTGGGACACGGGATTCCCCCGGCCATTTGAAGACGTCACAGGCGCGTTTTCTTATTGGCCAAGAGACATGTCCGTGAGTTACAGGGCTGTGCTACAGACCGCTGTCATTGTAAAGGATAGGTGATGCAATGCAGTAGAGACTATTGGTTCTTCTGCTCTGCTCCCTACCAGTAGTGTATATTGGGCCATTTTGAGTTGTCAGAGCCTCCTCAGAGTTTCAGAGAGTTTCAGAGTCTCCTCCTCAGGGAGTTTCAGAGCCTCCTCAGAGAGTTTCAGAGCCTCCTCCTCAGACAGTTTCAGAGCCTCCTCCTCAGACAGTTTCAGAGCCTCCTCCTCAGAGAGTTTCAGAGCCTCCTCCTCAGAGAGTTTCAGAGCCTCCTCCTCAGAGAGTTTCAGAGCCAACTCCTCAAGAGAGTTTCAGAGCCTCCTCCTCAGGGAGTTTCAGAGCCTCCTCAGAGAGTTTCAGAGCCTCCCTCTCCGTGAGAGAGCCTCCTCAGAGGAGCCTTCTCATCAGAGAGTCTTAGTCTTAGTCCAATTGTTACATGAACCTTTTTCAATTGTTTTACTCACATTGAGGTCTCTGGGAAAACCGCTTCTTCTTCTGGCGTGTCTTTAGACCTGCAGCTCCGTTGAGGCAAGCCAGGCCAACGTTTCATCGTCCAGTTCCATCAGACCGCGTTCTCCATACGGTGGCCGGTGTTTATATGTTCCACAGTCTGTGCAGGGGCTCCACACTCTCATGAGGCACTGTCCTTGAGGCCCCACCTCTTCATTGAGGCGCTGTAGCGTCCGACACCGGTCCTTAGGCGGTTGAGGGTTGTCCACTGCTTCCGGGGCAAGTCCTGACCGCGTGAACATTTAAGGCAACCAACTTGTGTTCAGCTTTTCGTTCAGCGTTTCTCTGATTGGCCACACGGCCACGTGACCGCGATAGCACACGCCCTTATCCTCGCCCTGCCGCCGCAGAGAGAGTGATGCGTCGGCCGCGCATGCGCATGAGGCTCCCCCAGGTGCTCTGAGACGACACGCCGCCACGCAGGTGCTCGTTGTGTTGTTGGTTAGCGTTAATGCCATATCGCCATATCAGCAGTGTTCGCGCGGTTGCTTAACGCCATAACTAACTAACTAATTCAAGATGGACCCTGCCGCCAACGTGCAAGCTTTTGGCACGCCAACGTGCAAGCCAGCACAGAGCAATTACATTTTGGCAGCCCATGAAACAAGAAAAACAATACAGTAACAGTAATAATCAACAATTATTTGTAAATAGAAGAAAATTCATTCATTGTCCTTGTGTTACATAAAACCCATCTGTGGCCTCGTGCAGAGGAAGGTGGTAAATACATGTTAAGATATTCAAAATCGTCACAGCAGTATAGTTTGTTTATACTTCAGAAGTATGATATTTGAACATGGTCCCCAAAATGAATGGAAGCGAATGAGGAGCCTGACGCCTGACACCTGGGAGGAATGCGGGTGTTGCAGCGTTGGGGATGTTTAAAAAATATAATTTAATATGTAATATAATATAATAATTTGTGCTTCACCTAAAAATCTGGTCAGCAGCCTCCACTGATGTAGCGTGATTCAAACCCCCTCAATGTGCAGTTTCTAGTTAATCAGTCAGCAGCCTCCACTGATGTACAGTGACGCGTGAAACTGGTAGTTGTTTTATGACGTTACAAACGCGAAATAACATTATACATTATATAACGTTACAATGTACAGTTCCACTGATGTACAGTGACGAGACCTCTGCCGCTCGCAGGGACCTCTGCCGCGCTCGGCTGCTCGCGGCAAAAGGCACTGATGTACAGTGACGAGACCTCTGCTGCGCTCGCGGCAAAAGGCACTGATGTACAGTGACGAGACCTCTGCCGCTCGCAGGGACCTCTGCCGCGCTCGCGGCAAAAGGCACTGATGTACAGTGACGAGACCTCTGCGGCCGATATATCGTGCATCACTAATCGAAACCATTTTAAATATTCAGTATCGATATGTATCGATACTTCGATATTTTTGACAACACTACTTCACAGAGGTATGTTATTGCAAACGGAACAAGCTTACTCAGCGCAGCATTACACAGCACTGGGTAGTCGTTCCGGACTGATATTCAAAACTTTGCGAGGGCCTGTCCAGTGAACTTGACTTTCAGTAACTCGCCACAAGAAAGATCGATCAACGCCTCCTGCTCAGACAGTGGGAGGCCGATTGAGTCATGCACAATGAACAGATCTTGTTCAAATTGTCTGTGCTCTTTCTTTCGGGGAAATAATTCCGAAATTGATCAATGAGCCCTTCTATGTGGCTACAGATGATGGGCTTCAAATCATTTTGTGCTACATTATGTTCCTCCAAAAAGCAATCAAGCAGAGTAAACACCCCAAAATCTCTGCTGATGATCTTGGAGTGCCACAAACAGAGTTTTTTAATCCAGCTTTCCATTTTAGCTGTAAGTCCAAACAGGTCTGTGTCCCAACCTTGTAGTCCCAGATTCAACGTATTGAGCCGGTCAAAGATGTCGGCTAGATATGCCAGTTGTGCCAGCTATTCACTATCGGCACATTTATCTGCCAATGGGTTGTTTCTGTCTGCGCTTCTGTCTGCGCTTCTTCTGAGTGTTTCCCACAGGATTTTGTGAGACTGTGGTGGGTGAACCTCTGCCCCTCTAGGCATGCCCCCCCCTGAATATATATATTATTTTTTTTAAGTTTTAAAGTTAAATGCATCAATCTGGTGCACTTTGAGAGCTAAATAAAGAGGCTAGATCTATGATGAACGTTGTGCTCAAAACACAAAATCAACTAGAGCATACATTTGAGCCATCAAAGAAATGAAGCAAAAGTGGTTACCTGTGTTGAACTGGTTTATTTTTTAGAAAATAAAAAAAATATACTGGATTCCTATTACGACTACTACCACTGCCAATACTACTGATTACATCCCTATTGGCAAACTTTATATTAAAAAACACATTTAAAAATAAAACAAAAAAAAAGTTGTATTAACCCATTCTCTGCCACGCTTATATCCATCGCTGTTTGATCTCTGCCAGCACTGTAAGTCTATGGAGATGTTCACCTTCTTTGCAGGGCAATAACTTTTTTAATTGTATTGCTAAATTGACATTACTATGGCCCATTCAACATCGATTATCTATCGTTCAGGATGTAGGAACGTTTTACTTTTTCATTCACACGAAAATACCGTCTAGAGTATAAATATGTTTTTATCGTTTTCTGCAGTATTTCCCAGAACGTGAGATATAGGCACAAATGCATATATTAGATCATCAAATGCAGTTTGATACCGATCGACGCTATATTAAAAATTTCAACCGTACATGGTCCTAAACGTTATGACTGATCATGCGCGGGTGAACGGAGGGGGGGGGGGGGGGGGGTGGGGGGTCGTTTATAATTCCGTGATAGTAGTTAGATGCTTCATGTAGTATGGGTGATATATTGATCAGAGCAGTTTGTATCGAAAAAACGCTGAAACTCACGTCAGTCTCCTCGTACCGTTGGGCGATGAGAGTGGCGCAAACAGATCCCAGTTATGTGGTGGGGATCGAAGCGATCCATTTCACGCCCAAATCATGTAGATTATTGAGTTATGGCAAAGATCCATATCCACGGTTCTGTGTATTGAGTCCCGCGACGATAAACGAGTGGCCGGACGGAATAGGGAGACGCACCGGGATTACAAGAGATCCACTTCCGGTTGCAACTCGCCGATCAGCCACCAGGTGGCAGTATTGAAGCGTTGCAGAGTTGTGCTGGCTCACACAGCATCCGACAAGGCGCCGTGAGTGAAATATAAATACCATGGCGAAAATATGAAATTATGATCAGAATCACGTCGTACGGCGTTATTGGCAGAATTCGCATGAACTTGAAACCCGTTGTACGACGTTATTGGCGGGGAAAGGGTTCATAAAAAATGTGGTTCATTATAAAACTGTGGCGGGACCAATTAGACTGTGGCGGTCCGGTAATTAATGGGAAACACTGCTCTGCCTCGAGATAGCCACCTCACTTTAGTGTGGTAAAGCAGCTGGTTATGCGCAGAGCCCATTTCATCACACAACACTTTGAATATGCAAGAACTAGTTGCGCTAGTTTTCACTGCATTAACAATGCGGACTGTTTAAGACTGGGTGGCATTTTTTTTGCCATTAGGGCTTGTCTGTGAATGATGCAGTGAGTCCAAACTGCGTGTGGGGCAACACTCAGACTGAACCCTAACAACCAGCCCACTGTTTTTTCCTTTCATTGCACGGGCACCATCACTGCAGATCCCCACACAGTGCTGCCAGTCCAGACCAGTGTCAGTCATAAACGAATCCAGTTGTTTGAATAGTTCCTCCACAGTTGCACGATGGGGTAAAGCTTGACAAAACAGAAAATCCTCATGAAGTTGTCCATCATGCTCATATCTCACATATGTTTATAGTTGAGCATCAGAAGAGATGTCAGTGGTCTCATCAAGTTGAATAGCAAAATACGGGCTCTGCTTAAGGTTTTCCACAACTTGGGTCTTAACATTGCCCGACATGCAGTCAATTCTTCTTGAAATAGTGTCATCCGACAGTGGTATTGTATGGAGCTGCTCTGCAACACTTAGTCCACAAAGGACAGAAACCACATCTTTGGTACGGGGCAACCAAAAGCTCTCTGCAAGTGTGTGGGGTTTCCCAGTCTTTGCGATCCAATTGGCAACAATAAACGAAGCATGTAGTCCTTTTTCATTGACGGTTGTTGCAGTTTTCAGCACAGTTCTCTCTGCTCTAAAACCGTAGTTTTTTTTCTGAAAGAAAGCTAACGGTTCCATTTTAAATTCAGGATGCTTAGTTTCCAAGTGCCGCTGTAATTTACTTGGTTTAAACTTTAAAGCTCTCGTTAGCAAGGATCTCGTAACACAAAATGCACTGTGGTCTCGGGTCATCTTCTTGGCCAGTCCAAGTAAATCCATATGCCAAGTATGTAGGATCATAACTTATTTTACTCCGTTTCATAGTAGTGTTGTTATTGCTACTACTAAATTCTGCCTCTCTCTTGCCAGCATTTGGAACACACGCATGTGATGCGCCGCTTCTGACAACAAACCTATCCATTGTGAGTGTCCAGGTTAAATTAGTCAAATCAGCTTTATATGCTTGGCCTGGAAAGTCTCCCCCCCCCCCCCCCCCCCCCTGGAAGTGCTTTAGTTACGAGACAGTGTCGATCACAAATATCGGAGTACACATTGACTAACAAAAGACCAGACGATATACCTGCGCAGGGCAGTCATGCACGCTCGCGCATGCACGTCGCGGCACTTTGCGCTCCTCTGACTCACAAAAGACCAGACGTGGCCTCAGTGATTACACCTGCGCAGGATGTATGAGATGTGTATTGAAATAGTGTGCCTCCGTTGATGCAGGCGAGAGACATGGCAAATACATGAGAAAAAGAACATGATGTGATTTACTTGGACATGTCATATCTACAGTAAGTCAAGCTGGCCTGACCTTTAAGTTGTTGTCTGAGCTGTATACTAGTTAAACTATATGAACTAGTCAACCTTTTTCTTCTCCCGTCTATGTCCAAATGCTGCAAGCCAACCATGGTAAGATGTCGATCTATAAAAGTTAGATGTTATGATTAAGCAAGCAAAATATGTATACTAAAATATAGGGATGCCCCGATCACGTTTTTTGCCACCGATCACCGATCGTCGTGAGCCATATCGGCCGATACCGATCCGATACCGATCGTTTTTGATTAAAAAGAAATTAAAAATTATTTTATATAATTTTTTTTTAATAAAATATATATATTATATAATTAGACTTGTACTTGTATTATCTGCGAGACATCGCCACCACGCAACAAGTCAAAATGCTCGCTATCTGCAAACAGCTCCACTGTCTGTGTGTACTCTAGTAGCCTCCAGCTACCAAAAAGGATTCTCCGGCGCTGCAGCGGGACCCTATTGGTAACGTTATGCTTTGGTCGTTTCACATTCAGCAAGCCCTCAGCTCGAATACGCATTCAATCAATGTTATAAGACATTGATATCAGGAGCTATCTGTAGCTACTGCTAGCCGGCTAGATGACGTTAAGACAACTATTTAGTTCAATCGGACATTTCGTTTTGAACAGTGAATTAACGTCAGCTAACGCGAGCTAACGGAGGTATCAACATGCACTACAAGACTTGCTGGAGCATTTGTTGATATCAGGAGCTATCGGTAGCTAGCCGGCTAAATACCGTTAGACAATGCCTACTAAAAGTGAATAGTTGACTGGGTAATTTTGTTTAAACAGTAACGATAGCTAGGTAGCTAACGTTAGCTCAGGTCGAATGCACTATCTAGACTCAGCAGAGGAGCCGCACCTCTTTGTTTACAAACTCTACACGGGTACGGGCGGGGCTAGGGAGGAGGAGCAGTTTGCAGGTCCTGTGCGTCTGAGACAAGCGAGTGAGATATCCACTTGATCAGTTTCCGCGATCGGCGAATATGACTAATTATCGGAATTCCCCGATCGCATATTTATACTAATTATCGGCCGATAACGATCGGTGGCCGATCGATCGGGGCATCCCTACTAAAATACCAAGTTTCCCACAGCAGAAACTGGTGGGTGAACTCTAAACCCTCTAAAATATTGAAATCAAAGAGTTTTATTGTCACATACACAATCATACACCTCTTGAAGCAGGATGCTTGCATGCTGTGGAATGGAAATGTTAGAGATGAGAAGAGATACAAGATGTGTGTTGTTGTAGCAACTCCATAACTCTCTATCTCCCTGTTTTGTTTTCTAGGATAAATTACCACTATAATGACGTGCGTGTGTCCAGTCTGAGGTTAGCAGCAGTCGTGACAGAAAGGCCCTAGCACTACAAACAACGGGAGTGGAAGACTGGACCTCTACCTGGACATATTATAGGCATATAATAATAAAAAATGTGTGGAATGCAATTGCCTGCCTTGTATTTTTTTCTACTGTTGACCAAACTTCTTTCTTGGCTTAATTGAGTAGTTTCTGGCATGATTGATATTTAGATTAGATTAGATTCAACTTTATTGTAATTTGCACAGACTACAAGTACTGAGACAACTAAATGCAGTTTAGCATCAAACCAGAAGTGCAAAAACTTACATATAATGTATAATATTTATAAATAGAATAAACAGTAAAGGTAGGTATGAATGTGCTAAGATACAGTCTGAACATTAACAGAATGAACTGTATGAAAAGAGTGGTATGAATACGCTAAGATATATACAGTGTGAACACTAGTAGTAACAGTACGACATGTAGCATTTAAGTTAGTCATGGATGTATTAGAGCTCTTATAATACATCAATGGTTACAGTATGAAATGCAATGTAATAACAGCTTAAGGTATGATTCACTGCATTTCCATATTCACTTTGTGCATTATGTGAATGTCTTAACATAAGATAACATTAGGATGTGTGTGTATTTATGACTAGAAGCATGTAACGTGTAACGTTAGCCTATGCATTCATATTTTTCGTAACTTATCCTAGGTTATGGGACAGTCCCCACAGACAACAGAAAAACTGACTAATGCTCTCTCTGCCACTCCCCTGAAATGCTATTATATATATTGAATATAAAGTGTTGTCAACATATAACTAATGTGGGCTGATTAATACAATTATGCTTGAGTGTTTAACAACTGGCGTGATATGGCTTATGTAAAAGAATCAGTAGCTATAGTAACGTTCGAAATTGCCGTCATCGCCTAGTAGGGATGTCCGATATTATCGGCCGACCGATATTATCGGCCGATATCGGCAGTAAAATGTGATATCGGAAAATATCGGTATCGGTTTAAAAAAAGAAAAAAACAATAACAATATTTGTTATATATATATCCAGTGAAATGATTAGTTACCTGAAATTATTCCGTTTTTTGGGGTGGGAAACCCTGCATATATCGGTATCGGTTGATATCGGTATCGGAAATTAAGAGTTGGACAATATCGGAATATCGGTATCGGTAAAAAAGCCAATATCGAGCATCCCTATCGCCTAGTGATATAAAGTAATATAATGTAAATATTAAAGTAGCAGACATGTAAATTATATAACGCAACAGTGATCAATGCACATTGTGTTAATAAGTACCAAAAATTGCTATAACAGTAGTAGTTCTGCCATTCCGTCCCGCTGAAATCAAGTCGACAACGCTCAGTGCAAAAACAAATTGGAACTAAGGGAGCTACGTGAACCACGTGATCGCGTGGTGGCGAGATCAAAGCGTGTCGCAACTCTATCTTCAACGGCTCTGGACCAGACCTACAGCATATATCCCACAACGCATCACTCTTAAAGGAGCAGGCAAATCTACTGTTATCACATTTCAGAACGTTGAGGGACAAATGGATAGATTATCAAACATTTTTAAAATAGTTTCAGGACTCCTACGACCTTAGAATTGTTGTCTAATCACGGTCGCGGGTAAACTCTCATGTCTTAACACTTTAACTGCCGAGGTTAAATTCATGATATACCATCCCTTGCCAGCTCTATTTGTCTATGGAGAAGTTCCCCTTCTTTGCAGGGCTATAACCTTTTAAATTCTATTGCTAGATTGCCATTATTAGGGCCCATTCAATGTCCTATATGTATTGTTCAGGGTGTATGAACGTTAAACTTTTTCATTCACATATTCATACTAGAATATGGTCTAAAGTATAAGTATGTTTTCATCTCTTTCTGCAGCTTTCTCCAGAACGTGATTTATAGCCCCAAATGCATTATATTGATGATGAAATACAGTTTGATAGCGATCTGTGCCAGATAATAAATTTCAACTGGATGTGGTTCTGGAAGTTACTACACGTCATCTGATGTTGACCGGATGGGCGAGGGGGCGTTTATAATTCCGTGGGCAACGTTATACCATTCATTTAATGTGGGTCATATGTTCATCATAGCAGTTTATATCGAACACGGTAATACTACACGCTAAAACTCACCCCAGTCTCCTTATGGGATGTCGAAATACCCGATCTATTTCCAGGTTGTATAATAGTATATACGTCCAAATCATGTTTTTTCGAGTTATTTCCACCGATCGATGTTCACTGTGTGAAGACTGAGTCTCTCTAACATTAGCGAGTGCCCGGACCACATATGGAGTGAGTCCTGCCGGGTTAAAGGGTGACATCCGGTTTCGATCTGCCGATCGGCCACCAGATGGCGCTCTTGAACCGCTAGAGGATTGAGAGGAGATCAGAACTGTGTGTCAAGGCTGCAGAGGGGAAATATGATTCCGATCACAGATTTTTGAAATATTGATATCAAAGACGAGTTACGGCGTCCGCGGCAACTTGAGCATGGCGGGGAATGACGAGTTCCGGCGTTTTCGGCAGTTAAAGTGTTAATAATAATAAAAAAAAATATATATATATATATATATATATATATATATATATATATATATATAAAAAAAAGTGAAAACTTTTTAATTTTTTTTTTATATAAGTGCAGTACCACCGCATCCAGTGGTGATTAGCCACACACACAACCGTGGTGGGAAAATGTCATACCGCGACAGCCCTACTATCAACTCCTCCCTCAACTTGGGGGTGGTCCCCACCTCCCTAAAACAAGCCAGTCACACGCTGATAAAAAAAACAACCATGAACCCCACCGTCATAGGCAACCATCGTCCTGTCTCTCTTCTCTCCTTCCTTTCTAAAACACTTGAACGTGCTGTATCCAACCAACTCACTGATTATCTCTTACAGAATGACCTCCTAGACCCTAATCGGTCAGGCTTCAGGACTGGTCACTCGACAGAAACAGCCCTCATTGCGGTAAGTAAGTAAGTAAGTAAGTAAGTATTTATAAAGCACCTTTCATACATGTCATGTAGCTCAAAGTGCTGTACACAAACAAAGGCATATATAACGATAAAAGCAATAAAGTCACAGTGATCAGTTAAGATCAATGTTTAAAAAAAAAAATAAAAAAAAAAAATAATAATAATAATAATAATAATAATAATAATAATAATAATAATAATAATAATAATAATAATAATAATAATAATAATAATAATAATAATAATAATAATAATGTAAAAATGAAAATAACGTAAAAATGAAAACATGAAAACAGTCATTTGCTTACCAGTTTGGGAGAACAGGTCCGCACAAACATGTCCGCTCAGTAGCAACCGGAAGTAGGAAATGCACTAAACCAATGCACTTGTACGGTAGGTAGCAATGTTAGCTCTTATAACGCTAGTGTAGTTACGTTTTTATTAGTGGTCAGAGTTGGGTCCACAGGACTTATCCAAGTCCCATGGATCCATCAGTGGCCGTGTATTGTGTGCGTATGTACCCGTTCCCTCATGTGGTCAGTGGCCAGAGTTGGGTCCACAGGACTTATCCAAGCCCCATGGATCCATCAGTGGCTGTGTATTGTGTGCGTATGTACCCGTTCCTTCATCTAAAAAGTTGGGTCCACAAGGCTTATCCTAGCCTCATGGATCCATCAGGTTTTTCCAAGCCATAACTATTTGTAAGCTAGACTGTATAGGTACGTTTTTAATTTTCCTTTAAAAATGTGTATGGAGCTGGCGTTTCTGATGTGTGTTGGTAGTGTGTTCCATAGTTTTGGGGCATAGTTGGCAAATGCCATACTTCCTATCCTCTTTTGGTTTCTGGGCGTGTCTAGTAAACCTGTAGTGGATGACCGTAGCGTTCTTGAGGGCAGATAACTAACTAGGGAATTTGCTATGTATTTTGGGCCTTGCTCATTAAAGGATAACTCCACTATTTTGGGAAATTAGCTTATTTAACATCTTCCCTGGAGTTAGACAAGAAGATGCATACCTTTTTTGTCTCTGTGCGTGCATTTTAGCTTTGGGAATAGATGCTCCGTTAGCATAGCTTAGCTTCATCACTGGAAGTGAGGCAGGACAGTAGCCTTACAGTGCCTTACAGTTAGGGATGCCCCGATCGATCGGCCACCGATCGTTATCGGCCGATACTCAGTATAAATATGCAATCTGTGAATTCCGATAATTAGTCATATTCGCCGATAGCGGAAACCGATCAAGCGAAGCTCTCACTCGCTGTCTGTCTCAGACACACACGACCTGCAAACTGCCGCTGCTCCTCCTCCCTAGCCCCGCCCGCCCCCGTGTAGAGTTTGTAAACAAAGAGGTGCGGCTCCCCTGCTCGAGTCTGTAGTGCACTGCATTCGACCTGCGCTAACGTTAGCTACCTAGCTATCGTTACTGTTTAAACAAAATTACCCAGTCAACTATTCACGTTTAGTAGGCATTGTCTAACGGTATTTAGCCGGCTAGCTACCGATAGCTCCTGATATCAACAAATGATCCAGAAAGTCTAGTAGTTCATGTTCATACCTCAGTTAGCTTGCGTTAGCTGAGGTTCGTTTACTGTTCAAAACGAAATGTCCCATTGAACTAAAGTTCTGTCTTAACGTCATCTAGCCGGCTAGCAGTAGCTACAGATAGCTCTTGATATCAATGTCTTATAACATTGATTTAATGCGTATTCGAGCTGAGGGCTTGCTGAATGTGAAACGACCAAAGCACTTAACGTTACCAATGGGGTCCCGCTGCAGCGCCGGAGAATCCTTTTGAGCTGGGCTACTAGAGTACACACAGACAGTGGAGCTGTTTGCAGATAGTGAGCATTTTGACTTGTTGCGTGGTGGCGATGTCTCGCAGTCGCAGATAATACAAGTACAAGTCTAATTATATAATATATATATTTTATAAAAAAAAAAAAAAAAAAACTTTTTATATAAAATAATTTTTAATTTCTTTTTAATCAAAAACAATCAGTATCGGATCGGTATCGGCCGATATGGATCACGACGATCGGTGATCGGTATCGGTGGCAAAAAACGTGATCGGGGCATCCCTACTTACAGTGTATTGCAAGGTCTGACATTGACCAAACTTGATATGCATGACCTTGGTGGGCTCTAGGTCAACTCCTGAAAAGGGGGTCAATGTCAGACTTTGCAATCAAAAGTTAGGGGGCTAATAACCCTTGCCATAATTTCAGTGCGCCCCTAACTTTTGATTGCAAGGTCTGACATTGACCCCCTTTTCAGGAGTTGACCTAGAGCCCACCAAGGTCATGCATATCAAGTTTGGTCAATGTCAGACCTTGCAATACACTGTAAGGCACTGTAAGGCTACTGTCCTGCCTCACTTCCAGTGATGAAGCTAAGCTATGCTAACGGAGCATCTATTCCCAAAGCTAAAATGCACGCACAGAGACAAAAAAGGTATGCATCTTCTTGTCTAACTCCAGGGAAGATGTTAAATAAGCTAATTTCCCAAAATAGTGGAGTTATCCTTTAAGAGCTTTATATGTTAGGAAAAGGACCTTAAAATCAATTCTATGAGTTATTGGAAGCCAGTGCAGAGTGGCTAGGACTGGAGTGATATGTTCTCTTCTCCTTGTATGAGTTAGTAATCGAGCTGCAGAGTTTTGGATAAGCTGAAGCTTCCCAATGGTTGCTTTGGGAAGACCAGTGAACAGTGCATTACAATAGTCAAGCCGACTTGATACAAAAGCATGAATAAGTGTCTCTGTATCCTTTTTATTTACGAAAGGTCTTACTTTCGCTATGTTTCTTAGGTGGAAGAATGACGTTTTCATGGCCTTATTTATATGAGACTTAAAGGTCAGGTCTGAGTCCAAGATGACACCTAGGCTTGTAACCTCAGTCTTTACATAGGATGACAGACTCCCCAGGTTTTCACACAGCACTTCCCTTTTCGCTTTTGGGCCGATCAATAGGATTTCGGTCTTGCTTTCGTTTAATTTTAGGAAGTTATTGTTCATCCACTTGTTTATTGCTAACAGACAATTTGTAATGGACTGTATGGCTGTAGTGTTATTTGGTTCTGCGGAGATATATAGTTGTGTATCATCAGCATAACTATGGAAGCATACATTGTGGTCTCGAATGATGTCCCCGAGGGGCAGCATATATAGTGAGAAGAGTAATGGACCAAGGCAGCTTCCTTGTGCAACTCCAAAGCTGCTGTCATGTTCCTCGGATACATTTTCTCCAAGCTTAACATAGAACTTTCTCCCCTTAATGTATGTTATGAGCCAATTTAGTACATGATCGGAAAAGCCAACCAGTCTTTCAAGACGACTGATCAGGATATTATGGTCAATCGTATCGAACGCTGCACTAAGGTCCAATAGGACAAGAATTGAGACTTTGCCAGCATCGGAGTTTAGTCTGAGGTCGCTAACTATTTTAGTAAGGGCAGTTTCAGTGCTGTGATTTGTTCTGAAACCTGATTGTAATTCCTCCATGATGTTATTATCTTTGAGAAAGGAGTTTATTTGTACTGAGACTATCTTTTCTAATATCTTGCTGATAAATGGAAGGTTCGATATTGGCCTATAGCTTTTTAGTTCGTTTACAAGTTTGTTTTCTTTAGTAGTGGTTTTACTACAGCCGTTTTAAATGCATCTGGAAAAGTGCCTGTTTGAAGCGACATATTTATGATTTCAAGGACATGATTTGAGACACTATCGAACACCCGCTTGAGAAATGCTGTTGGTATAGGATCGAGGCAGGAGGTGGCGGAATTACACTCAGAGACAATCTTACAGAGGTCAGGTAATGTAATACATGTGAATTCACCCATAGTTATCTCAGGTGGGTTTTCACTCACAGCCAGATCTATATCAGAGGTAATGCTTGCTCTAATCAATGATATTTTTTCATTAAAGAAAACTGCGAACTCTTCACATTTTGTGGCTGATTGCTGCGGTATATGGGGGGGTGGTATGTTAATCAGCCGGTCGATGGTGGAAAAAAGTACCCTGGAGTTACCCATATTTTCTGAGATCATTTTGGAAAAATATTCCTTTCTCGCAAGTTGTATTGCCTTATTGTATGCGCCCATGGCGTCTTTGTATAAATTAAAGTGAGCTGTGAGTTTGAATTTCCTCCATTTTCGCTCGGCTATCCTACATTTTCTCTTGTTATCTTTAACATTGGTTTTATTTAACCATGGAGAGATTCTATCAGTTTTTACCTTTTTAACCTTCAGAGGGGCAACAGAGGCACTCGATTCTTGTACCAGATCTCCTATCTGTAGGGCTGTCTTAAATACTTCGAAGCTTCGTTCGATGGCACAAGCTTCGAACATTAAAAAAAAATCGGAGTTAAAAAAAAAAAAAAAAAAAACTTTTCTCAATTTTTTTTCTTCACATTTTTTATTTAATATTTTTTTTACTTCGGTGTGTGTGTGTGTGTGTGTGTGTGTGTGTGTGTGTGTGTGTGTGTGTGTGTGTGTGTGTGTGTGTGTGTGCATGGGGCCATTGGGTGGGGCCGGGGGACAAATACACTGGAGGAAAGTAACCCAGCTCAGCACTGCCCAAATTATATCATCACTATTGCCTGTTTGAAGGATATCATCCTCAAACACATATACACCACCTACACGCAGGGAGCGAAATTAACTTTTTGACTCACCGGCCAGTGGCGGGTAGATGGGAAGAGTCTACCCGCCAAGCATAGTTCTTACCTGCCAATTTTTTTTTGATTAAAAATATATATATATATATTTTATATAAAAAAAAAATTTTAAATAAAATATATATAATATAATCATACTTGTAGTTGTATTATCTGCGAGACATCGCCACCACGCAATAAGTCAAAATGCTTGCTATCTGCAAACAGCTCCACTGTCTGTGTGTATACTTGAGTAGCCTCCAGCTCCAGCAAGGATTCTCCGGCCGTGCAGCTAGACCCTATATTCAGCTAGACCCTACATTCAGCATGCAAGGATTCTCCGGCGATGCAGCTGGACCTATTTATAACGTTACCGTTCTTTTGTCAAATCACATTCAACATGCCCTCAGCTAGAATACGCATTCAATCAATGTTATAAGACATTGATATCAGGAGCTATCTGTAGCTACTGCTAGCCCGGTAGATAACGTTAAGACAATTTAGTTTACTGGGACAGATCGATCATCTAACGTGAGCTAGCTAACGCGAGCTAACGAGGGACCGGAGGTATTATGCACTCGAGTAGACTATTGCTGGAGCATTTGTTGATATCAGCAGCTATCAGTAGCTAGCCAGCTAGATACCGTTAGACAATGCCTCGTCATGTATTAAACTAAAAGTGAATAGTTGACTGGGTCATTGTTTAAACAGTAACGTTAGCTCTTGGAGGTCCGATAAAGACTAGAGCAGATGGAAGTAAACAAGCCAAATGATAGCTTCTGATTGGTCATTTGCTTTTTTCCTCATGAAACCAGTCACGTCACTCTACTGTGATTGGACCTAGTGCGATGTGGGACTTGTAGTTTTTTAACGATCTCGCGGCGGAGAAAAAAAAGACGAGCGGCTATAATCTGTACTCGCACAAGAGTATCGTTATGAAGTTATGAACTACACGTCTACACGCCACACGGCGGGCAGCCCTCTAAGTGTCATGCGCCAAAGGTAAAAACACGCCTGGCGGGCGGCGGGCTTTAGTTTCGGTCCCTGCCTACACGCCTATTCTCAGTCCTTGCCCCACAATGGTGGAATGAACTACCCACCCCAGTCAGGACAGCCGAATCCCGTCCAATCTTTCGCCGTCGACTAAAGACGCACTTCTTCAACCATTATCTGAAATAAAATTTTAAAAAATTAATTAAAAAAATCTAACCCTAACTAACCTTACTGTCATGCACTTGTCCTAATAAACTAACCTACACTGTAACACGCAACACTTTGATGAATATTGTTACTCAGCTGATAGAGTTGTATCCTTCCTGATGACCTGTCGTATAGAACTTGTAAGTCGCTTTGGATAAAAGCGTCAGCTAAATGACTAAATGTAAATGTGAATGTAAATGCCTTGTAGAATTCCACACATAAGAAAGAAAGATACTGGGATGAATAAACAAAATAGGAAATAAAATGTAGAAATGCATGCAATACATAAATAAATATGAATCTCCATATATGAAATAGAACATTTAGATAAGGTGCTACTGAGATGTTTTGGTGAGTTCTTTGTTTTTTTGTGGAAGTAGCCCTTCTTAAAAATGCATGAACATTCACTGATAATTGGTCTGTAGTGGAGTCTACAAGGTCTACATTGCCGGACCTTGTAGACTGACATAATTCTGTGCATAGTTTAGTCTACACAGGCCATATTTCAAATAATCAAAATCTTACTTCATTCATCTTAAACATTCTTGATTTGGGGGATTGGTAGTTCCCATGAAATCTGAAGTTGTTCAAACGACAACAGCGATCCACCTTGAATTAAATCACACAGCCGTGTTGGCTGCGTCACAGTCACGAAAGGGGCTACTTAATTCATTAATCCAATCCACTTTATTTATAGAGCACATTTAAAAACAACAAAGTTTACCAAAGTAGTGTACAAGTCCCACAACATAAGATACAAAAAAAAAAAAAAAAAAAAAATTATATAAAAAAAAAAGCAATAAATTTTTTTGTAATTCGAAGCTTCGAGGGGGCCGAGCTTCGATTGCCAAAAAAAATTCGAAGGTCAGCCCTACCTCTCTGGTAAACAAGAATACCCTGAAGACTCTGGCAGGAGCACTCATTCAAGGCAGGAGCACTCATTCAAGGGTACTACGACGATGCTTGCACCTCATGGTACCAAAGCACCTCAAAGGCGCTAAAAACTAAATTACAAACATCTCAAAACAAACTGGTCAGACTACTGCTTGACCTTACTCCTAGAACCCACCTCACCCCTGCCCACTTTGACAACCTAGGATGGCTTAGAGTAGACGACAGAGTACAGCAACTTGCAATGGGCCTGGTCTACAAGATACACTATACGACTAAGGTACCCATGTACATGTCAAAATACTTCTCAAAGGTCAGTGAATATCACGATCACAACACCAGAGGGAGCTCCACAAATCATGTTAAACCCAGATTCGGCTCAAACAAGGGACTAAACACGTTTCGCAATTATGCCACGCCAATGTGGAACGCCCTACCCAAAGCTGTAAAGGAATGTGAATCACTACCTACTTTCAAAACCACTCTCAAAGAACACCTACGGGGGACTGCAATTAGAAACTGGCCCCTGTAAATGTCCTAACCCAACCCCCTCCAATGTACAGTAAATGACCAAGTATGGTTGTCAATATTCCAATGTACAGTTTTGCTTGTACAGTTGTACCCCTCCTAACCCCCCCCCCCCCCCCCCACGTCCAATGTACAGCCCCCTACCCCCCCCCTCCTACCCAACCACCTCCAATGTACATACCCCCCCCCCACCCCCACCCACCCAACCCCACCCCACCTACCCAACCTCCCCCAATGTACAGTTTTTACATCAAATGTATATACTCTCTTTTCTGGACTCTTTTTGTATCACAAACAGTACTGTATTTGCAATTCTGGTATGTCATAAATGTATAGATGTAGCAGTACTGTCTATCTGTATGTCATGTATGTCATATATGTCCTGATGAATTGAAACTGGGGGACCCTGATGTAAACAAGATGAAAGTCTTTCTCTGGTCTGCATCCCCTTAACAATTGTGTGTATTGAACTGTACTGTATTGTACCCATTCTGCAATCTGTTAATAAAGTTTTCAATCAATCAATCACTTCACTTAGCAAAAGCGAAAGGCTTTCCGTCACTTCCTCTGTCCTGATTCTCCTAAACCTATCTGCAGCCTTCAACACAGCAGTGTTTCCCATTAATTACCTAGACTGTGGCGGGCCGCCACAGTCTAATTGGTCCCACCACAGTTTTATAATGAACCAAAAAGAATTATTAATATAAAGTTTTTCAATAGGGATGTATCAGTAGTATTGGCAGTGGTAGTAGTCATAATAGTAATCCAGTATATTTGTTTATTTTCTAAAAAATAAACCAGTTCAACACAGGTAACCACTTTTGCTTCATTTCTTTGATGGCTCAAATGTATGCTCTAGTAGTGAGTCTAGTCGATTTTGTGTTTTGAGCACAAAGTTCATTATAGATCTAGCCTCTTTATTTTGCTCTCAAAGTGCACCAGATTGATGCATTTAACTTAAAAAAATGTATTAAAAAGTTCCGGGGGGGCATGCCCCCGGCCCCCCTAGAGGGGCCGAGGTTCACCCACCACAGTCTCACAAAAACCTGTGGGAAACACTGACACAGTCAACCATCAGATCCTCCTCGCGTCCCTCGCAGGAATGGGAGTGGCTGGCTCTGTGCTGACATGGCTGACATCATCAATGACCGCTCCTACCAAGTGTCATGGAGAAGGACCCTGTCTGCCACCCACCCCCTGCAGACGGGTGTCCCCCAGGGCTCGGTCCTTGGACCCCTTCTCTTCTCCCTCTACACTAAATCTCTGGGTAACATTATCTGAAATAATAATTTAAAAAAAAATATAACCCTAACTAACCTTACTGTCATGCACTTGTCCTAATAAACTAACCTACACTGTAGCACTCAACACTTTGATGAACATTGTTACTCAGTTGATAAAGTTACCCTTCCTGCTGTCTTGTTGTACAAAACTTGTAAGTCGCTTTGGATAAAAGCGTCAGCTAAATGACTAAATGTAAATGTAATGTGTCCTTGCACAGGACATTTCTGTCATGAAAATGTCCAATATGTAAAGATATTGATCATCAGCACAAAATAGCATCTGTAGTGAACACTTCAATTAATTCATATTGAATTAATAGAACATGCTTCAATTAATTCACTGAAGTTTGTTATTAATATGACTAATTTAGTCTATTATGGGCACTACTTCAACTCTGTTCTAATGATCTCAATGAAAATGAAAATCCTTCTTGTAAACTCAAGAAGATGAATAATGAAGGAGGCATGATGGAGTCTCTGTGATCGTTTCATAAGATTTGCAAAACACTGGTACGTCAACATGGGTCCCATCGGTGTCCGCAGCATTGCCGTTTGGAAATTAGTCACTAGACTAGACAATACTAGACGACAACAGAAATGGTACACAATACACGGACCTTCAGTAGAGAAGAGAAGAGAGATGCCCATCTCTTACGACAGTGTCCTTTTTTTGGGGGGGGGGGGGGGGGGTGCTTTGCTTTCACAACCCTGCCAACACACAACTAAACCACAGTAGACAGAGGTGGCCAAGCCGGAGGTAGAGTATGTACTCAGTTTAACCTCAGCTCTTACTAAATGCCAGTGTGCCACATTACAGAACTGCTTCCTATTTCGGAAATGGACAACTCATCCATTTCCACATCCTCAGTTATCATCCTCCATTCAATATGTCATCATAACTCTCATCTGCCCTAGCTTCCATTGCTTGCTGACCATACCTGATGGCACCATTAAAGCCACTGAATTAGATTTTATAACTGTAATGTGATAGTGCCGCAATGGCAACCTCTGAATTATTCTTCAAGCAGATGCCATGGCCGTCATTTTGAGCAAACCATGTCATAACGTGGATCATGTTGACATTCGCTCGCAACCATGGCACATGGGTTCTTGTCACAGCATGGAAAAGGTAATAGTCAGAGGGAAGTGCCCTGCATACATACTAAAGATGCACAGTTACTCGTGTTTGTACAGTATCAGGTAGGCCTACTGGACTGATACTATTTATTGGCATTCAAGTATTGTATGTCCCCAGGACTAAAATCGTAAATCTCATGTGAAACATGTCAGAAATCATAGAAAAACAACTTGATGTTCTGCCATTTTCACACATAAGAGGATCATAGGATATCTTTCAAATAATGTCAATATATTTCTCAATATATCAATATATAGATATATGTATTTATGGATACTTTTTTACCAATGACCTCAGAAGGTTGCATTTCTATACATGAACATGAGGCCTACTTCTCTGCTCTACACTACTCTAAAATCTGTCCAGGCAGTGAAAATATGGTATCGGTGCATCCATAACATACAGTATAGTGAGTTCCATGAACATTTGAAAATGTTTGGCCCCAGAGTATCCTCACTAACTTCCCCGCAGCACACACCATGAAACTTGTTTGTGACTATCTTTGAGCTGTGCAGCGGGTGCATGATTATTCAAGGCTGATTTGATAGCTTGTTTACTCATACGCTACTCATTTAGACAACCATGTATTGTACAGTACTCCGTATGGCTTTAGTGCGAATGAAAACAACTGATCCATAGGCAGTTACAACTGAAACCTCATAAGAGATACAATGAAATGCAAAAAGAGGGAGATAATCCAACAGTAAGTGTACCGGTGACGTTTATTGGTTGCAGACACAATCACTGAAGTGATTATGCTGAACACTGTTCCTGAACTGTGAAAAAAAGACACAATGATGAAATGCATCTCTGTTGAAGCACAACAATGTGTCTGTCTAATCGTGGCTCGTAAATTCCCATGGGTGAAAACAAGGTCAGTGCTGATATAATATTCCTGCCACAGATGAGGAGTCTGTAGCCTATTGCAATTCTAAAATTATCCCGATGCTTTATAGGGTCGTTTAATCATGGATGGAACATAAGGTGTTTTGAAAGAGGTTATGGTGAATGAGAATGATCTATAACGCAGAGGTGCATGACATTATTTTGTATTAGTTCCCCCTATTGAAGCAGTCACTGTGGAATATTGCTTCATTGTCAATTAGTCGGATGGTGTGCTTAAGGTGTCAGACACAATATTACAAACAAACAATAATTGCACAGCATGTAGGCCTAAATAATTACTCCAAGAATCTGAAACGTTCTCAGGAACAATGTATTATTATTTGCAAAACAGAAAGGAAAGTATATCAGAATGGGACCTCCACTGACTGAAGAGTAACCTACGTAAATATTCTGGATATGAACACTTTCAGACATCTGAAGGATAACTGTTTACTGTTTGTTATGCTAGGACTTGTGGTAGGCTATGTCAAATGTATATCAGAATATGCATACGATTGACGTTGATGCACATGGCCTCAAAATAAAATGAATGACCTCCTTTCAATGTGAACTGTCATGCAATAGCTACGCTCGCCCCCTGAAGAGCAACCATGTACACACCTTTATCTTATATTGATGGCAATTTACAGAAGGCCTACTGTATATAGCCTAACGCTATGCCTCACGTTTATGACTATACACAACTAACACATTTTCCCACATAATATAGACCACCTTATCGAGATTGGATTTCCAAATAAAATATTTGATAGTCGTACATTCCATATTTCAGGCGACAATCAGATATCGATACACAGAAGTGCATATTATCTATTCTAGGCTATTGGTGGTTACTGAGGGGTGCGAGTGCTCCACTAACCCATATTTACTCTAGCCATAGCTGCGGTATGAATGAATGAATGAATGAAAACTTTATTTAACAGATTGCAGAATGGGTACAATACAGTACGGCTCAATACACACAATTGTTAAGGGGATGCAGACCAGAGAAAGACGTTTGTCTTGTTTACATGATGTTTACATGACCCTGCATCAGGTCCCCCATTTTCAATTCATAGCGACATACACAACATGCCATTTATGGCATAGGGACATTATACATGACATACAGGTATTTAGTTATTTACTATCGCGTATGGCCGCGTAAACTATATGGAATGTCACGCAGACAACACACATCGGCCAATAAGACATTATTATCGAAACGATGTATATCCCGTTCAGTGGGAAACACAGCGATTCCAAGATGCGGGAATGTAGCCAGATAGCCTTCTAATAAAAGGGTCAATGCATGGCTGCATCCGTACTAATATCTAGGCTAAAGTCTACGTGCCTCAAGATTTTAAAACATTACGTTGTAGCCTAAAATTAATGTACAGTTCTTAGAACTGCCATATTCGCTATCGGCTCCGACAAGCGTGCTGCTAAACGACCGGGACCAGCTGTTTCTGAACGGTGTTGTTGTTTATGGCTCTCTTACCGTGATAGGCGATGCCCTCGCCTGGCTTGCGGTGCTGCTGGTGAGGAGGATGATTTATGTCAGCGCAAATTCCGACGCCTGCTTCTTTTTTTAGGCCAATGCCTTATCTTCTGAAGGGAAGAAATGGAAATTATGTATCTATTGGCGACGACGAGGAAGAGAAGAGATGTAGCCTCTTATGTGTTTTCCCTGCTGACTGTTTCAGACCTCTATTGATTCCCGTCTCTCTTGGCCGTACATGACAGAGTGGAGACCCTCCCTCCCCCGGGCGGCGTGATGCATGTATCAGGTGGGCAGCGCTCAGCATCCTCTGCATTCCTGTAGGCCCAGTCACACTGGACTGGTCAAGGACAGACGAGGTAGTGGTGGTGGTGGTTTGTTTTTGTTCTTCGTTTGTTTGTGCATTTGTGTGTTTGGTTGTTTGTCAGCTTGCTTCCCTTTTCATATATTATATATATATATATAGATTTCTATTTTAAGAGGCTTTTAATTACATTTGATGAACTAACGAAATAAAATGGTGTCTTCCAATAACACAGATCCTCAATAACCATGGCTCTGTGGGTCTCTTTATGAAGCCTATATTTAGGGCGACTACCTTGTGTTCTTTTAACGGGGCCTCCAGAATATTTGCAATTTTACATTTCTAATCTTGAACGTGTAGGCTAATTCCAAAATGGGCTAACATCTTAATTAATAGAAACCATAAATGAAAGTGGAGCCATCTGCTGGCAAACACGAATAATGGCAACATACCACAGCCCGACGGCGGAGGCAACCATGCAACGTGCCAACCTGCTCATCGGGAGCAATTAGGGGTTAAGTGTCTTGCTCAAGGACACATCGACACGCTGCCCGGGAGGAGTGGGAATCGAACCGGGAACCTCCGGATTGCCAGACGACTGCTCTACCTCCTGAGCCACTGTCGCACTGTTGCCCCACACGTGTTACTGGCGCGGCATTAGCCGACAGACATTAACAGACAGATGACATACACAACATACGGATATACAGATATAAGAATAATCTACTCATCTAATCTAATCTAATCATGACATACAGATATACAGTACTGTTACATTCGTGACATACAAGATATGCAAATATACAGTACTGTTAAAACAGCTCCAACAGTAAATATATACATACTTTGTAGGTATATATTTTTGGGGTGATATAATTGCATTCATTGCATATTATTATAATTGCATTGCATGACAGATAAAGCTTCTTTCGGTTTAGTGTCTGTGGCTGTGCAGGGATTCATGGGAAAGGAAACGGGTTGGTTCGTAATGGGCTGCTGCTGTTAAAATGACTTGTACCTGAGGCCTGCCTGGACACATGACATCAGTGGTGGTCCACCCGTCACCTCTCACTTTACCATGACTGCACATAAACCTGGCAAACAACATACTTGTTCACATATAATTTTGCTTTCACTCTAAAGGAAATCTCACATAGACCCCCCAGTACTTTGTGGAGACGAAGATGGGAGGCCTGTCTGTGGACCTGATGATGAGTACCAGTCTTCTCCTCAGACATATAAAATCACAGTTTTTCACATTAGGCTAACATCCCAACAGGCCACCTTGTTTATGGTTTGATTCAGTTTTAGTAGAATGTGAAAGAAATGAATGATGTGACATACTATAAAATCACAGTTTCTTTACAGTGCAATGAAATAATTCTGGATAAGGGCTCTACATGCTACAGCAACTGCGACGCGACTGCAACACAACATGGTTGCAGATGTTGCAGAGGGTGTTGTAGAGTGTGTTGCGAGGATGTTGCGTACCTTTCACCCAAATCTAATCTGAACAACCGTTGCGTTGATGTTGCGTAGCATTGATTGGTTGGTTAGTGAATGGGGGCGGGGCTGTCATATAATAATATTGGTCCCGCAGGCAGGAATACTATCCTCGATAGTTAACGTAATTTATACAAATGGAAGTATTGATTTCGTCGTAACAAATCATTAAAAAAATATACCGTTAACTGGAATATGTTAGTTCCTTACACATATGTTGGATTATGTAATTGGTTTGTCATGACAAACCAATAAAAAATCACGAATTAACCGGTGGTTATCCTATAGCCCTAGTTATATGTACATTTCAACAAAGTGGAGCTGCAGGGGACTTCCATAGCATACGCCTTCAAATCCTCTTACCTTGACGATTCAAAGCCTCCACAATTTAGTAAACAGTATCCCCATGGCTAGTGTTGATATTTTACGATGCCAGCTTGTGAGAATTCGTTGTAGCCACCCAACTAACTTTAATGCCATTCAGAATTAATTAACATAGCTAGAACACACAGTAACGTTAATATAATTACATGCATCATTGTTTACAATGAACGGGTGGGGCTAATCGAAAGGACTGGACACAGGGACAAGTTAAACAGCAATTAATTAATTAGGTAGTTCGAGCTGCATTTGTGCCTACGACCGCGCCACGCCGCCACAGGGATATACGGCTTGTCGAGCTCTCTCTCTCTCTCTCTTCCTCGAGTGCCTGTAGCTGCCGTCAGCTCAAAAACACTGAACCGGCAGGCAGCAATAATACTTCCAGTCGGGGGTTTTCAAAATAAAAGAGCGACGTCTAAAACACCGGAAAAGACGTTTATTTTGTACATTAATTTTACATTTATTTGTACAATGTTGCATAGGCTACGTGTGGATGTTGCAGAAGCATAAAGGCAGAGTGTCTGCAACATTGTTGCGTTGTCGATGTTGTGTCGCAGTCGCGTCGCAGTTGCTGTAGCATGTAGAGGCCTTACTGTACAGGTCAAAGTCGTCTTTACCTTCTGTTTGGTATCCACAGTTTAAAACCTGACAGTCTTCCCTCTTGTCTGACACCCACTCTTAATGGTTTATAATATGGTATATATCAGTAAACACAATGGGTTTGATAAGCGATTGTCTTGATAAGGAAGGACCCCACAGAGATGCAAATATTCTATTAGAATCCAGGGCCCTCATTCATCAACGTGGACGTAGAACATGTTCTATTTCCACACGTAAGCACAGAATGTAGAATCAGTGTACGCACAGAAAAATCGGGATTCACCACACGTGCGTACGCAGGTTCTACGCACACCTGTCATGATGAATATGACTTTGATCCTACGTTTGAGCTCGTGCACTGTTTTAAGTATTTGCATACCAGAACCGCCCCGATTAACCATATACGGTAATGGTATACCCCCATGAAATGTGGAAAAATGGACTAAGCCGAGGGAAGCGTGTTATGAGAACGGTGATGTCGGATATGATATCTATTAACCATTGCTGCCTGGGCAGCGCAAACACTAATAAAGACCGTGCTGGAATATGACTGCCTTTTCCCGTGTTGTTTGATTAATACCCGTGTTGTTTGATTAATACCCAGGGATTAAAGTTCTCCTCAATTTTATTCCAAATCGCGATGAATTTCCCGTCAATTTTCTACCTGCTGCATATGATTTCTAGAGGCATACTACAATCTATTTTGATGTCAGTATTGGGTAGCCTATATAAACAATAATACGAGAGCATATACAAGAACAATGAATATCACTGCATGTATGATGTAGCCTGCATTTCAATACATGAACGTGAATCCCATCATGTTTGTGTGCGGGACTCACAAGGCTGTTGTCACAATGGGTGGTACCGGTACAGTAATAACAGTCCACACAATATCACGATGGACCATGCCATAGCCTATGTTCTATTAGGACATGATCTGTGACGACAAATGTTCTAGAATGTTTGATTAAGATATCATACTCTGACAGCATGCCTATGATCAACAAAAACGCGAACTTGAATCCCATCATATACATAGTCTGTCCACTATCTGGTGTCATTGCAATGCGTTTTTTATTCTTTCTTATACAGTAAAAAGGGGGAAGAACACTATATCGTGGGTGTTCATATGACTTGTATTCTGCTTACAGCTTCGAAATTCCACTTGTTTCGTTTAACGTAAAGCCTTTTAAATATAATCAAAACGTTCCCGTGTTTCTGCGGTCTGTGCGCAAAATAATAACGAGTTGAGCTACGCGGAGTACACCCCGTATAGTACACCCCGTATATTCCGATAACGCTATATGAACCATGCTGCATTCATTCTGAGAGAAAGATCTATTATTCCAAATGCTATTTATAGGGTTTTGACCATAATTACACTACTGTTGCTATTTTACAATGAACTATAATGGATTACGGGGGTCATACAGAACACGCGCCAGTGTCTTTATTTCCGCCTTGAAACTAATGCAGAACTGAGGAGCGCTTATGCGTAGTAACGATATTCTACCACTGGGCGTCAGCTAAGTGTGCTCCGACCTGTGCGTACACGTAAGCACGGAGTCAAGTTCAAGTTGAAATTGATGAATCCCACTCTTTGCTTAGAAATGATCGTACGCACAGGTTAAGCACAAATCTGTGCGTAAGAGACGTTGATGAATGAGGGCCCAGGTACTTTCTGTGTGGAGTTGGCATGTTCTCCCTGTGTCTTTGTGGGTTTCCTCCAGTTGCTCCAGTTTCCTCCCTGCAACGACTGTGGTGTTTTACAGTTCAGACAGATCTGGTACAGTAGCTCTGACTGTGGGGTTTTACAGTTCAAACATACACAGCCTCCGTCAGAGGAGAGTATAAAGGCTCTGTCGGGCAGCTGACCATATCTCCTCCATCACACACAGATGACCAGATACACATACCACACAGGTTCAAGTTGAAGACGTTTAATTTTAATGTACTGAATAATACAGGTACTTAAAGGAAAACTCCAACATTTTGGGAAATTAGCTTATTTAACATCTTCCCTGGAGTTAGACAAGAAGATACATACCTTTTTTGTCTCTGTGCATGCATTTAGCTTTCAGGAGGTCGGGGGTCAAGGACTACAGCCCCCTCAGCATCGACGGGGCACCGGTTGAGAGAGTGAACAGCTTTAAGTACCTCGGAGCCCACATATCCGAGGACTTGACATGGACCACACACATTGACAGTGTTGTGAAGAAGGCACGACAACGCCTCTACTTCCTCAGGCGCCTAAGGAAGTTCCAAGTCAGTCAGAAGATCCTTAAGAACTTCTACTCATGTACAATAGAGAGCATCCTGACTGGCAACATCACCTCCTGGTTTGGGAATAGCACTGCACAAGACCGAAGCAGACTACAAAGAGTGACACGTTCAGCCGAACGCACAATTGGAGGGGGGCTCCCCACCCTCCAGAACATTTACAACAAGCGGTGCAGGGGCAAGGCTAAGAGAATCATTAAGGACTCCAGCCACCCGAACAACTGCCTCTTTGAACTGCTGCGGTCAGGCAAGCGATACCGGAGTCTCAAGGCGAGCACAGAAAGACTCAGAAGAAGCTTCTATCCCCAGGCCATCAGGCTGCTCAACGAACAATGAACACTACACAACAACCATCAAACGCACATAGCACACACATCCACACGCACACACTCACTTTAAAAAAACACACTGTAGCACCCACTCCCCACACTTTATATTTATTGATAAAGGATTTGCACTACAACTCGTACACCTTACTGTAAATTGTACCTAAATTGTACCTCATCCCATTTCTGCTTTGCACTATATAGTATTGTATATTAGTACACTGCATAGTATATTGTATATTATATGGTAACTCAGTTACGTCTATTCTGCATCGAACATTGTACATATGTCTATACTGAACACTGTGACCTAATTTTCTACTTCTAATTTACATACTATGTTATTTGATACTTATCTTGTCTAGCACAGTCTCTGGAGCGTAACAGTAAGAAGCATTTTGTATAAAAGTATTCTGTACTTCTGTATGACAACTATTAAAGAAACTTGGAACTTGAACAGTCGCTCCGTTAGCGTAGCTTAGCTTCATCACTGGAAGTGGGGGAGGACAATAGCCTGACGTTCCCTTACAGTGTATACAGTCACCAAATACACTCCAAATACAACTCCAAAACGTTCATGTAAACATGTTGTGACCTGTGTATTTACCACGTGGAGAAATAAAAAATAATTGAATTAGACAATTACGTTTTCTAAGCAAATATTTTTTGCCTAAGCACTCGTCTCTGCGCGCAGTCAGTGATTTCTACGTGAAGCCGTGTTTGTGGACATTCTCATTAATTCAAAGGATCCGAACCGATTGAAGTTTATGGATACCATGACTTAAAATCCTCTTACCTTGACGATTAAAAGCCTCCCCAATTTAGAAAACAGTAATCCAATGGCTGGTATTGATAATATAATACTAACTACTGCACGTAGCTAACCGGAGCTAACACAGAACCGGATGGTCACTAAAGCAAATATAATGTCTTCCTTTCTGGGGTTTTCAAAATAAAAGTGTGACGTTTATAGCAGCGGAAAACGTTTATTTTGTACATTATCGATAGGTTATGTATATAACCTAGTTATATGAGTACTGGCTGAGCGTCCTGCTCTTCGCCATCTAGATATACCTCATCTCCAGTACCTAGTGTACTCCATCAACGAATAAAAAACAATACACCCAGCACCTGCCAGGCCCCGCCCTAGTGCTACGTACTATATAGCACTAGGCGTGGTCACCACTCGCTCTTCCTCGGAAAAAAACTTTTCCCAAGAAAAGTTTCCCCAAGGGACCTCAGGGCAAGCTAAGAGCAGGACGCTCAGCCAGTACTCATATAACTAGGTTATATACATAACCTATCGTTATATTAGTCGTACTGGCGAATCGCGTCCTGCTCTTCGCCATCGAGATATGGGGACAGAGCAGACACGAGGACCGACAAATGCACCCCCTGAGGACCCGAAAGCCCACATCAGGGGGGAGGGGAGTCCCGTCACCCCATCCTTCCTAATGAAGAGGGGGCGGCAGTCAACTCCACCCGAGTGCGAACAAGAGGGAACTAGAACCTCTTGAACGCACAGCACAGGCGGAACCACATGTGACACAACACATTGTGGCCCACACCCACACACTCCTGCTACCCCACCAAAGAACGGGAAGCAGGAGAGGTCCCAGACCTCAGAACCGCCTGGGAGACAGAACCCCCGGTCATGTCCATGAGGTAAAACTTTACGAAGGGACCCGGTGAGGACCATGAAGCCGCAGCACAGATGTCCTCCACCGAGGCCCCACCCAGTAGGGCGGCAGAGGCCGCCACCCCACGAGGGGGAGCCAGCCCGGCCAACGTGTAGCAAAGGGCAATGCCCTCGCACAACCAATGGGACAGGCGCTGTTTCGACAGTGCCTTACCAGCACGAGAGCCACCGTAACAGACAAAGAGCTGATCGGTAGCCCTGAGGCCCTGAGTATGGCTGAGGTAAATCCCCAAAGCCCGGACCGGACATGACAGGTGAAGGAGGCGGATGAAACGCCTGAACCATAATATCCCTGGAGCGGAAAGAACTCCGGATATTTTGTGGCACGAAGGCTGGATTAGGCCGCAGAGTGGCACCGCTATCGGAACGAATAGACAGACACTCGGGCCGCACCGAGAGAGCACAAAGCTCACCCACGAGTTTAGCGGAGGTGATGGCCAGCAAGAACGCAGTCTTGAACGACAGCTGTTCCAACGGCGCTGGCTCAAGAGGCTCAAAACGGGGCCAAGGACAACCGACCGAGGACCAATTGAAGATCCCAGCTCCGAGCCAAAGAGCGTTTCACCGGCTTAAGGCGTCGAACGCCAAGCAGGAAACGCTTCACAAGAGGGTGGCCTTACACCACTCTTGGAAAATATGCCACCTACCCGCGTAACCCGCGATAGTGGAGGGAGCATGCGCGTTCCGGATGGTACCAACCACAGAAGGATCCATCGAAGCAGGAAACGCTTCACAAGAGGGTGGCCTTACACCACTCTTGGAAAATATGCCACCTACCCGCGTAACCCGCGATAGTGGGGGGAGCATGCGCGTTCCGGATGGTACCAACCACAGAAGGATCCATCCTCTCCAGACTCACCCTCTCACCAGCCAAACCATCAGCAGCTGGCCCAGCACAGGGAACTAACACAGAGACCCGTGCGCTTGAGAGAGGGCCCGCGATGACCAAGGAACAGGCCATGACGGGATAGCAAGAGCTGGATCAGGACCGGGAACCACACAGCTGCGCCCCGGTCCGGCGCAATCAGGATCAAGGACCTGCGCACCTCAACGTACCCGCCCCAACAACTGACCTAACAGATGTATGGGGGAAAGAATCCCAGGCGGCACGGCATCGGTCCCAGACCTGCCTGACTATGTCCGGACGTAATCCCCACTTGTCAGGATGAGGACCGCCCCGCGACATTACACCTGTACCCACATTCACCCTGCTGGGGATGTGGAGAGCCCTCAGGCCACGCAGATGGAGAACGCCCATAGCCAGCCGCACGCCGCCCGGTGCAGACGGGGAAGCGTACTCCTCCCTGTCTGTCGATATACGACGCTGACGTCGTACTGTCCGTCCTGATCAAACACCGTTTGAGGACCAGAAGGACCGCTTTCAATACCAACACATTGAACGTAGCGCAGACCGGGCAGCATGGCTTGCCAGCTGCCCCCTACTGCGTTGGCCCGACGAGTCTCCAGCGAGGGAGGCGTCGGTGAAAAACGTGACGTGTGACAGCCTACTGCCCATGGGGACCCCCCTGGTGAGGACCCCAGGCCCTCCCCAGGGGCGAGGTCCCCCAGTACTGACACGGGAACCTTAGCTGCTTCCACTTGCCTCTCACCGGGTCTATTTCCATACTGGAAAAGAACCACCTCCGTAACCTCCTCCTGGGGTGAAGAGGAGGCCAAGAGGGACCACGGAATGAGCAGATGCCCTCATACCGAGCAGGCGTATCACGGACAGCGCCGTAACCGTCCTAGGACGGAACCTCCCGAGCGTGTCGCAACACGCTCTGAGAGGGATGCCCATAGCACTCCACCCATTGACTGGGAAGAGGAGTACTCTACTTCCAGTCTACAGCAACCCCAGGCTGGTAGGAAACCTGCCTGGTATGAGACCTGACGATCCACCTTGACCGCCAAGGACCAGAACGTCGTCAGGGCAGAATACACTTCGTAACCCCTGACGACGCAGAGGCCCCAGTGCGCCCTCCATGCACTTGGTGAAGATGCGGGGAGCCAGAGAAAAGCCGAACGGCAGCCTCTGGTACTCATACGCTAACCCTGCAAAGGAAGCGTAGGTAAGCCCTAGGATGGAAGATCGGGGATGCGAATACGCATCCTACAGGTCTATGGAGGAGAACCAGACCCCCACCTGACAGTGTTCAACAGGTGTTGTAGTTTTGGCTGGGTTCCGTATAGCAATAACTGGACAACACACACAAGCTCAGTTGGTAGCCACAGCAACAGGTTTAGTGAGCGTCAGGTCAGGAATGCACTACAGACATCATTAGTCGATCACAACACTCTTCAACATGCTGCTCTTAATCGAACCCGAGTACCATATATCACATCCCCCTTTCTTAAGGAAAAGTTATTACTTTTAGTAAAAGTTATTACTCTCTTACTGCAGACCAGAATTAGCAAAATACTTCAATCACTTTTCCCAATAGCTTACCAACAGGAATAATGTAACAAATAATAAATTCATATTGTCAGTATCAGTTGCTTGGGGCCAGAGGTTCCAGAACATAGCCCACCGGTGGAGCTCAACCTTCAGCGTTGGCTCGTGTCATAATCGCTGTCGCTGTATCTCACAGGCGGCACGACAGCTCTCCCAGATCTGGTGCGGCATGTAGGGGAGTCGCCCGTGCTGGACTGGGAGGGCTGGTTCTGGGCAGGCGGCTCATCCCGCAGAGTCCACGGCTCGTCCCGCAGAGCTTCTGGCTCATCGATAGACTCAGGATCAGCATACTCAGGATCAGCATTCTCAAGCAGACTTGGATGAACCGTCCTCAGGTGGCATCTGTTCCTCCTGAAGATCACGCCTGCCGGTGATTCCACACTGTAAGAGCGTGGCTCTACTCTCTTGCTCAACACGACAGCAGGCTTCCAGCCTTGCCTTGTTTTCATGTGTACTGTGGTTCCAGGAGTCAGTACAGATAGTGGTCTGGTACCCACATTGTAGTACTTCTCCCTTCGTGCCTGCAGGTGTTGGAGCCTGTTATGTATGTTACTTGGGGTGGATGGCTGCAACACTGCGCTGGTGCACGGCAGCGGGCTCCTCAGGACACGTCCCATCAACATCTGCGCTGGGGAGACATCTAGGCCTGTCACTGGTGTGTTTCTCAATGACAGCAAAGCCAGATGCGGGTCAGTGCCTGTTTTAGTTGCCTTCTTCAGTGTGCGTTTCACCATTTTGACCATACTCTCTGCCAGGCCATTGGACTGTGGGTATCCAGGGCTAGAGTGTGTGATCTTGATGCCCCATTCTGCAGCAAACTTCTGCATCTCACAGCTCGCAAAAGGAACATGATCACACACTAGCTCTTTGGGAATCCCATGTCTGGAGAAGACTGACTTCAGCCTTTGTATGACTGAGTGGGCAGTCTTGTCTGGTAGGTTTAGCACTTCTGGGTACTTGGTCAAGTAGTCAACAATCACTAGAGAGGATTGTCCATGCAACTCAAATATGTCAGTCCCCAGTTTCATCCATGGCAGTTCTGGTATCTCATGTGACTGGAGAGGTTCTCTTTGATTTTGTGGCTGCATCTGTTGACATGTGGCACACATTTCCACTTTTTTCTTTATGTCTTGTGCCATTCCTGGCCAGTATAGGACCTTCCTGGCATGGGCTTTCATTCGCTGGACACCTTGGTGTGCAAGATGCAATTTATCCATGATTACTGCTCTCATGCTCTGTGGAATGATGATCTTGTCTTCCGTTATTACTACACCATCTCTGATGCTCACTGTGTGACGCATCGGCCAGTATTGGTGTAATATGCCATCACAGCGTTGTCTCCTTTCTGGCCAGCCCTTTTGGTGTGCTTGTATCACTGCCTGCAACACTTTGTCTGCTGCAGTTGCTTGCTGGAGTTGCTTGAGCATGTTTTCACTCAACGCATCTGTGGCCTCCATCGCATACACCACTTTCTCATCAAACAGATTCTCAGTGAGATCTCCAACGTGCCCTTTCACCACTGCACGAGAGAGAGTGTCGGCAACATGCATGTCTTTTCCTGGAGTGTATGTGATTTCAAGATCATAGCACTGCAGCTGGAGAAGCATCCGCTGTAGTCTAGCTGGTGCTTTGCTTAGATGTTTCTTAAAGATGACTTCCAGAGGTTTATGATCCGACTGCACACTCACTGTCTGCCCATATATGTACTGATGGAACCGCTTGGCTGCGAACACAATCGCCAACAGCTCCTTCTCTATTTGAGCATAGTTTTTCTCTGTGTCTGACAATGCTCGGGAGGCATAGCTCAGCGGGTAGCCTTCCTGTAGAAGACACGCCCCCAATCCATCTTTAGACGCATCCGCTTGGATCGTCAAGGGTTTGTGTTTGTCATAAAACTTGAGACTTGGGGCTTGAATGAGAGCAGCCTTCAGGCTTTCCAGCGCTGCATCATGTTCATGGGCCCACTGCCATGCTGCATCCTTTCTCAGCAGCTGTCTCAGAGGAGCCGTTATTGTGGCTTCCCCTGGAATGTATTGGGCCAAGTATCTTGTCATGCCTAACAATCTCTGGAGGCCTTTCTTGTCTTCCGGTGCCGGCATGTTGGCGATGGCTATCACCTTTGCATCATCAGGCTTAACACCCTCTGGTGTGATGATGTGGCCCATGTATTTCACTGTGTCGACTTTGAACTGGATTTTGTCTTTGTTGAACTTGACATTGGCAGCTTGTGCCCTCTTCATGACCTGCTGGAGAATTTCAGCGTGCTCTTGGTCTGAGGATGCAGCGATTATCATGTCATCAGCTATGATATGTACACCTTCTATGTCACCGAAGGTCTCACTGTTCTTCTGCTGAAACACTTCACTGGCTGACTTGATGCCAAATGGCAATCTCTTAAAGCGGTAGCGGCCCCATGGTGTGTTGAATGTACACAGCTCAGATGATGGCTCATCCAGTTTCACTTGCCAATATCCATCCTTCTCATCCAGAATGGTGAAGATAGATTTCCCTGCCAGTTTGCAGCAGACATCGTCTAGAGTGGGAATGGAGTAATGTTGCCTCTGTATGGCCTTGTTCAGATCACAGGGGTCCAAGCACACCCTGAGTTGAGTATTTTTTTTTCTGTGATCACCAAACTGCTCACCCATGCTGTTGGGTCATTCACAGGGGTTATTACATCTGCTTCCACAAGGTGGCGCAGTGTGACCTTCAGCCTGTCCAGGACAGCAAGGGGAATCTTCCTGCACCCATGTACCACAGGTGTAACTGCCGGGTCAATGTGTATGTGATGTACACCCGGGAACTCACCCAGCCCGCAGAAGAGAGATGGTTACATCTCCAGCAACTCCTCTTTAGTGGCTGGAGGTCTCTTCAGCTTCTCTGTTGTGGCTGGAGGTGTCTTCTCAAGTGCATCAATTCGTTTCACAAGCCGCAGTACTTCACTTGCCTCTCTGCCCATGATCGGCACGGTTGACTGGTTGATCACATAGAAATCAAGCTTGGCTTTAGCCTTAGTAGTTTCACACATCAGTGTCACGGTCCCTTCAGGCTTCAGACGGTTCCCTCCATAAGCTACCAGCACTGTTCTTGTGGGCTGTAGCTGGATACAACCTGGAAATGTCTTTACAATGGACATAGGCAGCACGTTTCCATCCACCCCCGTGTCAATCTTGAATTTGACCGGGACATTCCTCACCTTGGCCACAGTGTACCATGCAGTGTCTTTACTTTTAGTGACTGCATCCACTTCCACACATGACACAGTACCTATAAACAGTGAATCTACATCTACCTCAGTCTCAATGTCGTGGACACCACGTCTTATTACTGTTCTGTATGTTTGGGTGCCCGTCCTGTCAGCTGGTGTAGAACACATCCTCGCAAAATGGTTTTGCCTGTTACATTTGTGGCATACAGCACCATAAGCCGGACACTGGCGTGGTTCATGTGTTCTCCCACACTTGTTGCATTGTGCAATCCACTCTCTGTTTTTCTTTTCTGTCCTCCTGTCTTTGTAGAATCTTCCCCTCTCTGGTTGAGCTGGAGCTCTACTTATGGCTTGCACATATGATTCCCCCACAGCCTGTGTTGTTTGCATAGCTTGCAACTGGCTCCTCGCAGCTTCTGATGCTCTGCACACATCTACTGCTTTCTCAAGGGTTAAATTCTTCTCCCTCAGTAGCCTTTCTTTCAGAGCAGCATTATTCAGGCTGAACACCAATTTATCTCTGATCATTTCGTTCTCACTTATTTTAAACTCACAGTTTCTGCTCTTCTGGCGCAGTTCCGTGACAAACTTGTCCACTGTCATCCCATCAGCCATAGAATGGGACCAGAACTGGTACCGTTCAAAAACAATATTCTTCTGTGGGCTGCAATATGTTTCAAAAGCCTTGAGGATTGCATCCACTTTCTTCTCGTCACCCCCAACAAATGTGAACGTGTTGAATACATCCAAAGCATCTTCACCAATTGTGTGTAACAGTATGGCCACTTTAATTTTTTCATCCTTTGCAATTGCTCCAGAGGCTGTCATATACAGTTGAAAACTCTGCTTCCACCTGCGCCAATTCTCTGCCAGGTTTCCCGTGAGTAGCAGCGAGGACGGTGGTTTGAGCTGCTCCATCTCCTCTGTTCTGTGCTCTGCTGCGCCGTCCAGACGCTGTTGCTAGCGTTAGCAACAACTAGCCCAACAAAAGTTCATCACTCACTCCGCAAATCCGCTGGGTTTTATAATCCGTGAGATCGACGTGCGTAGAGTGAAGATTCAGCCGCTTCTGACACCATGTTGTAGTTTTGGCTGGGTTCCGTATAGCAATAACTGGACAACACACACAAGCTCAGTTGGTAGCCACAGCAACAGGTTTAGTGAGCGTCAGGTCAGGAATGCACTACAGACATCATTAGTCGATCACAACACTCTTCAACACGCTGCTCTTAATCGAACCCGAGTACCATATATCACATATATAGGAGACGATCCAAAAAAATGCTGAACCTTCCCATGGGACAGGTCCAGCATGGGTCTGACACCCCCCTCCCGATTTCTCAGGCACCAGAGAACACCGGGAGGAAAACGCCACGACGATGGCTTGCTTCGTCCACAGAGATTGGATCTCGTTGACTAGAGCTGTCACTGCTGGTGACCCTGACAATAGGGTCTGTACCGAAAACGGGTGGGGTTGTGTAAATACAAGTCCCCGCCTCAGCGTTCTCTCCATCCACCTCGACATATGGTACTGCTGTAGCCATATGTGATGACACTCCCAACGCACCCGCCGCCATGTGGCGCAGGTCCGCTAGGAACTGTAGATAGGCGGCCCGGTCCCACCGGCTGTGCGTAGCCAACCCTGGACCCGTGCGAGCAGAGCGTTCTGTGTCGGGACATCTGACCCTGACACTACCCACGAGGCAATCGCACCCAAGGGGGGACCCCGACAGAAAGGGCCGGTTTTATACGGGGGAAGCTGACATCAGTCTAGGTGACAAAAGCTCCCCCACTGAACACCCCTCCAGAACATGCTGAGGAGTTGTTCTGCAGCCGGACATGCAAGGTGTGAGGCCCCCATGGGTTCCTACACACCGTAGCCCTGCAGTGATATTACTACCACCCAAATCACTCGCGCCTGTGAGACCACTGCCAATCTTTCAGGAGTGGGAGGCACCAACATGATACCCGGCCTGGCGAAGGCGAGGTCGGGGAAGCCCGCACTGTGTGCCTCAAAAAGGTTTCGAGTCCCCCTGCTGACAACACTTGTAGTTGACAGACGTAACACCAGGCTCAACCAAACACAGCTTATGGTGTGGGAGCCGCTTGACAGCACAACATTCTCACGGACAGACCCAGGCTCAGCCATCAACTGGGTGTCAGCCCCTGTCCCCATGAGAAGCGAAACGTGGGGCCGCATGCGCTTCAACGAAGGCTCGCGGCCTGCAGCCAAAGGAAACAAATCAGAGCCCCTTTTCCGCTGATGTTGGGGGAGGGAGTGATCTGAGAGCAGGCTGCTCGCGGCAGGACGGCGACGGCTTGTATATTCCAAGCCGAGCTCATCCAACATGGCCGATCCCTCGGCCGCCAAGGCTGTCGGCCTTGTGGACACCTGTCGATTCAACGCCCAGGATACCTCTGGCCGGGGAAAACATGGCCGCTTGTCGAGGGCCTCGCCATAGCCGCTGACGAGGCAGTGCTCTCACCTCTGGCTGTGCGGCGTGAGGCGGTGTGGGGCCTAGGACAAATACCGCCCGCGCTCCAGCGGAAGACCAAGATCCTCTGCGGAGAGGGGAGCCCTGAGTGGTTATAGCTTGCGGCTAGGTCAAAGCTAATAACGTCAACAACCTTGCGCGATGTGTCGACGTCGGCTGGCCCTCATGGTCCCGCCACCAGACACCATTTTTGATAGAAAAAACAGCAATTCGAACACAGTTACTAATCGCTGCCAATTCCATACCGTGGCGGTACAAGCTTTAGCAGCCCACCAGCCACTTGCCGGGCCGACCCCCCTCATGGCGTCGGCCGGGCGGGGCACTGTTTCAACATGTCAAAAGCAAAGGACAGATGCTAACACGGAGCACCAGTGGTGGTTGCAACCAGCAACCTCCACTGTGGTGTGCACCATGAAGGGGTTAATGAATAAATGAACTAACACCATGAATATACTGTAGAATGGGCTAGCCCATGCACACAACGTTAAGGGGATGCGGACCAGAGAGAACCAGTCCCGCATTCATTCATAATATTCACAACAGCACACCAGCCCTAGACCTCAGCCCATTTACCCATGAAAAGGTAAACAAAGCCCCCCCCACAATACTCCCCCAGTAGACACCGATTGACCATCAGCATGAATGGTTGAGAGGAGGGAAGACTGTAGTGTAGACAGACATTCCCGCAGCAGGGAGACAAAACAGAAACAGTAGCCCAACATAGCATAGCGTTAGCCGCGCGCTCCAGGATAATGGGGAAAACAACAACGTTTACCCAGATATCCCGCCACTTGCGCCAATACACAACTCGGTTGTCTCCCGGGACAACTCGAGCACATCACAAACGCCAGCATTGTCATGCCTAGTGACATCCCACAGCGGGGAACAGTAGAACAGTGACCCAGCATTATAGCATTTAGTATTAGCAGCGCGCTCCAGGACAGCCTGGGAAACGTCCACCTCAGAGGGACGTTTACCCAAACATCCTGCCCCTGGCGCCGATATACAACTCGGTTGTCTACAAAACAACAAGCAGCATTTACTAACACCAGCGATAATGCCTAGTGGCGCAAGTCCTACCTTGTGTGAGGTAGCTCGATAGCTACACCTCACACGCCGTCCCTCTGTCTGCTGTCAACAAGACGAGGAGACTACAAACTCGATGCTGAGATGCATCGAAATGCATCCCGCTGCAGAGTCGCAGAACCCATACGAGCGCCGTCAGAACATGCCGCGAAGATTCCAGGGGTAGGCAAATCTTCGGTAAGCACTCAACCTAATTTCTCTAAACTTTTCATGACAACTAGTTGCATAGGGTGCACGCATCCGCTATTATGGAAACGAAAATAGAGGAAGAGCGAGTGGTGACCACGCCTAGTGCTATATACTACGTAGCACTAGGGCGGGGCCTGGCAGGTGCTGGGTGTATTGTTTTTTATTCGTTGATGGAGTACACTAGGTACTGGAGATGAGGTATATCTCGATGGCGAAGAGCAGGACGCGATTCGCCAGTACGACTAATATAACTAACGTTAACACGAACCTAAACTAACTTTAGGTTAGTTGTAACGTTAGTTTAGGTTCGTGTTAACGTTAGATAATGTACAAAATAAACGTTTTCCGCTGCTATAAACGTCGCACTTTTATTTTGAAAACCCCAGAAAGGAAGTCATTATATTTGCTTTAGTGATCATCCGATTATGTGTTAGCTCCGGTTAGCTACGTGCAGTAGTTAGTATTATATTATCAATACCAGCCATTGGATTACTGTTTTCTAAATTGGGGAGGCTTTTAATCGTCAAGGTAAGAGGATTTTAAGTCATGGTATCCATAAACTTCAATCGGTTCTGATCCTTTGAATTAATGAGAATGTCCACAAACACGGCTTCACGTAGAAATCACTGACTGCGCGCAGAGACGAGTGCTTAGGCAAAAAATTGTTCCGAGTACATTTGCTTAGAAAATGTAATTGTCTAATTCAATTATTTTTTATTTCTCCACGTGGTAAATACACAGGTCACAACATGTTTACATGAACGTTTTGGAGTTGTATTTGGAGTGTATTTGGTGACTGTATACACTGTAAGGGAACGTCAGGCTATTGTCCTCCCCCACTTTCAGTGATGAAGCTAAGCTACGCTAACGGAGCGACTGTTCCCAAAGCTAAATGCACGCACAGAGACAAAAAAGGTATGTATCTTCTTGTCTAACTCCAGGGAAGATGTTAAATAAGCAAATTTCCCAAAATGTTGGAGTTTTCCTTTAAATAAATGTTCAATTCATCAAGACATTTAGAGACATACAAATATACAGTACTATGTAAGAAAAAAGCATCAAGTCGTTCATTTGTTTTTATCGTTAGTATTGTCAATGTGTTGCCACGCTTCTAGGCCTCTTTTCTTTTGGAAAGAATGATATAAAAAAAATATATATATATATATTTTTTTAATATATATATATTTTTTTTGTATTCGACTAAGAGGTTGGCAGTCGACTACGGCTCCTTTCGACCGATTAGTCGACTAATCGACTAATAGGGGTCAGCCCTAGAATGCTATATAGGTTAAACCAGAGCTAGAAACTCATACAAACATATTTTCTCCACACGCATGCGCACTATGAAGCCCCGCCCAACATATGCACCTGAGCCCCGCCCATCCGAGCTCAGACACCCAACGCCCCGCCCATCTGAGCTCAGACCCCCGAAGCCCCGCCCATCCAAGCTCAGACCCCGAGACATTGGGCAGTGTGGCTCTGCAGATATACCCTACTGAGTCCCCCGCCAGTCTGTGCTCACGTAAACATCACTGACATGACCGGTACATCGTAGCCTCCGTTTTCAATTTAACAACATAAACGTTCTAAAAGGATCCACATTTATTTCCTGTGGCAATGTTAGCTAATACAGTAGTTGACAACAAATACACTTGGGTCCAAACTGGCAACATAATTCTAGTGAAACCATCTACTGTATATCACCAATGGCAAAGGGTTTGCAGTGATTCTCAGTTAAGATAAGATAAGATATTCCTTTATTGATCCCCATGGGGAAATTCAGGCATCATAGCAGCATGGGGGGGGGGGGGGGGTAGAGGTATGGGCATACATAGTAGAATACATAAATACAGGCAATACAATTATAGTACAGTAGAAAAGTAAAAAAAAATAATAAAAAAATAGGCAGTGTAAACAATATAATTAACTCTGAATATACGCATCTGAGCAAGTAGGCAGTGTGCTCAAAGGTGCAGATGAGGGTCTGTATGCCCTATGAGTTATATTATACATTACAATAAATATGGTTACAATAAACACTAGAATCTAAATATATAGTAATATATATATATATATATATATATATATATATAGTAAGTAAGTAAAGTATACAGTATACACAGGTGCAGTATACATAAGGTACCCTACCCGGCGTGATATACGTCATACGCTATATGTTGTAGTCCATACAGGAGTCAGACACACTCGGTGATCATTTAAGCACCATGTAAGGATTCTAGTGAAAGTGTGTGTGTGTGTGTCTGCGTGCATGCATGCGTGTGTGTGCACATGTGTGTCTGTGTGATTGATTCCCCTTGCTTTGGCAGAGTCAAAACACAAGTCTTTGCTGACCTGCTGTGATAATATTGTAACAAAATTAAATGCTTCTTGACTTGTTTCGTGGACAAAGCTACAGTATGGCTAACAGGCCTGACTTCACCTCTTAACTCCCTATTGGAAAGTCCTCCATCTCACATGGTTCTGGTCAAGGTTTTTACAAGGTTGGACCAGTTGAGGGAAATGGATTTTTCTCCTTCAGCTACTCCTGGGATAGCCTGACCTCCTTTGCCATTGGAGATGCATGTTAATACATTGAGTTAAATTAATAGCAGGTTTGTGCCGGGTGTCCCATCCAGCTCCACTTTCTCCTCTCTGATGTCACCATTCACTTGGTTCTTGTTCTGCACAGTGCCTCATTCCTTCGGCTGTGATTATTCTTCTGAGGCAGTTACACAAGTTACTGGTGAATGACTGAATTTGTTCTTGAATGTGTCGTTAATATTCATGTTTCTGATCAGTAAAAAGAAACAGGATTAGGCTCGAAACCCAGTGTAGCTCACACCCCCAGTGATAAAAATTAACATGTTCAAAGTGAACAGTCTTTCACTTTACAAAGTGATAAAGGGATAGTTCAGATTTTTGCTGAGAAAGGACTATCGATCAAATAACATCATTGGTAAGTAAGAAATAGGGCTATAGGGTTCCAAAAATCAGAACTACCCCTCAGGAGTGTTGATTCAAAACATTTAATAGTGTTTACATTTACACTATAAAGTGTTGAGTCACTTTATTGATTGTGACAGCCACACCCGTGGGTTTGAGAATTGGCAGATCTCCTCAGTGCTATTGAAGGATTTAATAGCAAGTAATGATTTGTAATAACAAACATACTACTGTTCATAGAACTGCAGCATCATGAAAGTACACACACACACACACACACACACGGTTCACGATTTCACAAAGCATGATGGGACTGGGTATGAAAATACACAACAAAAAGTGTGGAACAAGACATCCCAGCTTATTTTTACACCCTCTGACCTACTATAATCCCCAGGTTGCAGGATGGGGGTCTTGAAGGGGAAGATTAGCAGTATGTAAATGCCACATCTGAAAGCTGGGACCTGAAGATTAAGTTAAGATGCACTGTTAGCACTGTTAGTCAAGCTTCTTTTTTCAAAACACAGAGATAATTGATTTCTCTGAGGTGCTTCTGCATCTTGCATCACATTGTAATCCCATCAGAACCTGAATTGCTTTATTTGACAAATGTATCGCATTTTGAGGAGAGGGATAGCCTTAGGATAAAAACTGTTCAGGTGTCTGGTGGTCCTGTTCTCGATGGAGCAGAATCTGCGGCCAGATGGACGTTTTTTTGATGAAGTGGTGGGCTGGATGTAATGGGTCTGCCACTATCCTGCTGGCCCACGTCCTGCCTCCTGGCATCATGCAGAACACTCACACATGCATTGGTAATGCTTTGAAAACATCAGCGCTTTGAAAAGTTGAAACTAGATGAATGCAGTCAATAGAGTGCAGGCTTAACAATCTCCCCACTTTGCCACTACTTTCACATTTTACTGGGTAGATGACAGAAATGAGAGTTGCCAATATTGCCAGTCTCAACTGACCCAGGCTGTAAATCCATGTTTTATGTAGCAACAATGGTGATATTACCTCACATCACATTGTCGTACAACAAACATATTTTTTTGATCCACTTTTTCTCCTCTCTTTTTCTATTTTTCTCCCATCCCGATTCCGCTGTGCCAATTCTTCCCTCCCCTGTCTTGAACGTTGCTCGCATATGCCCCCCACTGGCCGGTTGTAGGGAGGATAGAAGCCTTGCATCACGTGTCCCCTCCGATACACGAGGAGGCAGCCTGTCACATCTTTTCACCTGCCAGCGCGATCTCTCATTGGCGAGGTGTAACGTGTGGGAGGCTCACACTACCCCCGCCATTTCCTGTCTCTGCTGTGCAGGCGTCCCCAACCGACCTGTAGGAGTCGCTGTCCACAACGTCCAGATTTCCACCCATCGACTTCCACCCGCTAACTCTGCCAATTGAGTTAGTGTGACGGCTGGCCCAAGCCGGAGGCAACGCCGACAGCCGGAGTAGAACCCGGTGTCTCTTGCGTTGGTGACGAGCGCAATGTCCGCTGCGCCACCCAGCCGCCCCTACAACAAACATATTTGTCTAGTTTGGTGTAAAGCAGACAAAGCATTCACAAGTAACATCACTGTATGTTTACCATGTATTTTTCAGAGATTTTATAAGACCAGGAGCATTTTTGGGTGGGGGTTACTTGGTTTAAATCCAAATATTTATATATCTTAAATCCAAATATTTTGGATCAGCTTTGGATCAGATTAAAATGTAGATACTTAAAAGCCCTGGAAACCAAGCATCAAATCATTATGTATGATATCCAACATGAGTGTGTTATTAAGCATCCACCAAAAAGTTTGAATGATCAAATATTGGACTAAATGAAGGTGACAAGACGTCCCTGTTTTTCACGGACAGTACCTGAATTAAGTAATCTGTCCTTGACGATATCCTGTCCCCGAAAATGCCCCCGATTTGTTCTTACAGTAAAAAATGCTTATGCTTATCACATTATAGAAGGCAGAAGGGGAAAATGAGATTGTAAACTAATCATGTTTGTTGCAATGGTTGCAATGTCAGATTAAAAGAAACTCTGTATTTTGTGCTTGAATTGAGAGTGCGTGAGAGTGAAGTGAATGATACAATGTTGCAGTTTTTGGAATTTCACCCTCTGTATGAAATGACGTTATGTAAATAATGGCTCCCACCAAGTATGACTCAGTTCCCTTCGTTCGTACCAAATTAATGATGAATGATCATTACATTTATATATAGCACTTTTCTAGACACTCAAAGCGCTCCCCACAATGTAGGGTGGAAATAGCCTCCTTCACCACCACTGGTAGCACCCAACCTTGGGCTATGCAGGCTCAATGTCTGCCATACACTGGCACCAGGCACACATCACACTACACAATGGCTGAACGGCTCAGGAGACAGGGATTGATATTAGCCAATTAAGGGAGAAGGGATGATTTGGTGGCCTTGATGTCAGAGATCTGATTGGGAATTTGACCAGGAACGTCTGGGAATCCCCTACTCTTTGCCATAGGCGCCCTGGGTTCTTTAACTATCAAATTCAGTCAGGACCTCGGTTTAGCGTCTCATCCAAAGGATGGCACTCGCAGCTGTACGGTGTCTCTATCACCGTAACAGGGGCATTGTTACTGACGAGGACAGAGTGCTCCCTGCTGGACAACAACACCACTTTCTGACAACAAACTGGTGGTCTTCCGATCATGAGTCCGGAGCACTACTCATGTAGCCACGCTGCCGGACCAAAGAGCCGCTCAAAATCGTTCGCAAACATCACATAACTAGTTGGTGATGGTTATTACTGGTGCCACAATGATGCTACAACCCCTGACCACTACCTGAACTCCACGCAAATAAAATAATGTGTGCTTGTTTGTGGTTCATGGTTCGAAAACCATTTGGCTTTCCGCCTAAGGGACCCCATGTTATGGGACCTGCTATTCCTGTTTGCTTACCTGGATGATATTGTTACCAGCAGCTCCAGGGCAGAGCATGTGTCTCACCTCCTGATCCTCTTTGAACATCTCCAGACCAGCATGGTCTGATCATCAATCTGGCTAATTGCCTGTTCAGGCTGTCCTTGATTGAGTTCCTCGGGCACCACATCATGAAGGACACAGTGGTGCCACTGCCATTGAAAGTGGAGGCTGTGAGAGATTTCCTGTGACCCCTCATCATTAGGGCCCTGCAGGATGAATGAATGGAATGAATGTAAACTTTATTTAACAGATTGCAGAATGGCACAATACACACAATTGTTAAGGGGATGCAGACCAGAGAAAGACGTTTGTCTTGTTTACATCAGGGTCCCCCATTTTCAATTCATATCGACATTTATGACATACACAACATACATGACATTAGGGATTAATAAGAACGAGCCGCCTCGGAAGAAGACGGCCGCTGCTGCTGAAACCACCGCCTCGCTGGCTCTTCCGCTTCACAGCGCGGCAGCGGGCGATAAGGGGGGCGTGCTAGCGCGCGGTCACGTGGGCTTAGTGGCCAATCAGAGGAACCCGGAAACCGAACTGCGTTGTATTTGGCATAGACGCATGGTGAACCTTTATCAACAAAGTTCCCCAGGCAGCCCAGCTCATGAGGAGGCCCTCAAGGGCAAGTCCCCCAAGCCCATCAAATGGTACGAGGAGATGATCAAAAATGTCATGGACACACAACGAGCCCTTGCTAATGTGACCATCCTGGTGCATCTGTTTCCCAATGCGGTGACCACTATGGACTCTTTGGACTAAGTCTGTTTGGACTAAGTCTTTGGACTAAGTCTGTAAGTCTGTTTTTTGTTTTGCATATATATATATATATATATATATATATATATATATATTTTTTTTTTTCTTTTTTTTTTCTTTTCTTTTCTTTTCTTTTTTATGTTTAAAATAGTACACTCATTTGAGTAGTGGAAAAGGGGTAGGATTAAATAAGTGTATACTTCTTCCTACTCCTTTTCGAACATGCAGATTGAGTTGTTTTTCTTTTTTGTTATTGTTTGTTGTATTCATTGCATGTTCGAAATAAAGACTTCAAATCAAATCAAATCAAAGTCGTCAGTGGCGTACAGCAGCAATTGGTCAATGGCACCTGGCAGCCTCTTACCTTTTTCAGCTGGCAACTCTGCCCCTATGAACAAAAATACAGCATATTTGATCGTGAGCTCCTCCCCCTTTCCTCCCATGGTGCTGGTTTATAATAGTGTTTCTCAAATGGGGGTACATGTACCCCTAGAGATACATGGGAGTATTGCAAGGCGTACTACGTGAGAAGAATTCTTTGGGGGAATAAAGTTACTTTGTTTCAGAATCACAACACGGCAGTATAATGATTTATTCCATACATTGACTGATGTCAGCACAGTCCTGCTCAACAATTGTGTCCTGTGTGTGTGTGTGTGTGTGTGTGTGTGTGTGTGTGTGTGTGTGTGTGTGTGTGTGTGTGTGTGTGTGTGAGTGTGTGTTTGCATTTAATTAACTTATAAACATGATGCTGATAACTCGCATATTAAATTATTGCTGACTGAATCAGTTTGCATTGTATATTGCAGCATATCTATAACCTATTTGAAAATGATTGCAATTAATCAAAAATGAAATCAACAGATTTTATGACGCATTGAATATATGCCTTAATTATGGTAATATAATCAAATTGTTATTATAATTAATCGTTACACCCTTACCACCCATGGACACCAATATCTGATGTGTGCACATTGCTTTGCACCAAATGACTGTATTGAAATGAAACACAGTACACATCATTCGTCAATTGGGGGCAGTATTGTCCCAGAAATACAGTGTAAGTAAATTCATGGATAGGTTACTAATTGATTCAAGAACAGTTCCATGTGGGCACTACACTGATTTACCTAACCATATAAAAGTAGGTTAGTTATGATTAAAATGTTATCCCAAGCTCTGAAGGCACATTTACTCTAGATTATTCAACACTGTTGCAGTCGTCAACCCAGAGTTAATCATCACAGGATCAACATGTTTACCTGCTGAAGATGATTCATTATCAAGTGTTTTCGAGAACCAATATGATTGACAGGTTTAAAGGGTTACACAAGGTTCAAGATCAGACCTGCCCCCCCCCCTTAATTCTTGACACTCCTGAATCATCTTGAAGTGCTCAAGCAGCCAGCATGCTGTCCTTATCTCTGTATTACCTCACTTATTTGTATTTTCCCTGGACTGTGTCATCTGATCATAAGTAGTTAGTAGTCCTATATAATAATAATAATAATAATAATAATAATAATAATAATAATAATAATAATAATAATAATAATAATAATAATAATAATACATGTATTTTGTATAGCGCTTTTCAATGACCCAACGTCGCTGACAATAGGCAAACAACAAAGAAACATAGAACCACAGGGAAACAGGGAACAATATGATTACACAAGAACATGGTTATGGGTAGGGACTATAAAAGGCTGTATCCACTGTAGAGTTGTAGCAGTTCTGCCAGGCTGTTACCTGTTTCTCGGATGGAATAAAGCCCCCCCCCCCCCCCCCCCCCCACACGTTTCCCGCCGGCCGCGCCTTCGCCTTTTTACAACCTTATAAATATCTCTGTAGAATGTCTTTGTCAATTGCACTGACGTAGGGAACGGGCCGAGCACTAAAGTCAGTACAACCTGGTCTGGTGTTATTCAAGTCCTGTGGGCACACGGCGTCCAGCTTTTCGAAAGCCGTCGACAGCTGTTGAATTCTGGACGCTTTGCAATGAACGAGGAGCTGCCATCTGTAAGCACATGGTCCATTAATTAAAATGAAGAACCAAAAGGTTAAAACCATCGCCATAAGAGAGAGGAACAAATAGCTGCCATGAAATAAATCTTTCCTGGCGACGTTAACAGTACTTCACACAGTGACACAGCACTCGACTTTGTGGAGATATCAGCAGTGAGATGCTGTGCAAGACGTTTGCTTTCCCAAGGCCAGAATACCTTGATTTATTGATTGATTGAACATTTTATTAACAGATTGCAGAATGGGTACAGTACAGTACAGCTCGATACATACAATTGTTAAGGGGATGCAGACCAGAGAAAGACTTTCGTCTTGTTTACATCAGGGTCCCCCATTTTCAATTCATCATATATATGACACACACGACATACAGATAGACAGTACTGCTACATCTATACATTTATGACATACCAGATTTGCAAATACAGTACTGTTTGTGATACAAAAAGTGTCCAGAAAAGAGTATATATACATTTGACGTAAAAACTGTACATTGGAGGAGGTTGGGTAGGTGGGGTGGGGTTGGGTGGGTGGGGGGGGACTCTACATTGGAGGTGGGGGGGGGGACACACACACTGTACACTGTACATTGGAATACTGACCAAGCCATACTTGGTAATTTACTGTACAACTGGGTTAGGACATTTGTAGGGGCCAGTTTCGAATTGCAGTCTCCCGTAGGTGTTCTTTGAGAGTGTTTTTGAAAGTGGGTAGTGATTCACATTCCTTTACAGCTTTGGGTAGGGCGTTCCACATTGATGTGGCATAATTGCGAAACGTGTTTAGTCCCTTGTTTGAGCCGAATCTGGGTTTAACATGATTTGTGGAGCTCCCTCTGGTGTTGTGATCGTGGTATTCTCTGACCTTTGGGAAGTATTTTGACATGTACATGGGTACCTTGGTTGTGTAGTGTATCTTGTAGACCAGGCCCATTGCAAGTTGCTGTACTCTGTCGTCTACTCTAAGCCATCCTAGGTTGTCAAAGTGGGCTGGGGTGAGGTGGGTTCTAGGAGTCAGGTCAAGCTGACTGACTAGTTTGTTTTGAGATGTTTGTACCTTACGGTAGAGAACAGATATTTTCCACTTGCATGTCAAACAGACTCCTGTCCAGAATTAACCTACAATTTGATCTTCATCTGCATGTCAAACAGACTACTGTCCAGAATGAACCTCCAATTTGACCTTCACCTGCAAGTCAAACAGACTCTTGTCCAGAATGAACCTCCAATTTGACCTTCACCTGCAAGTCAAACAGACTCTTGTCCAGAATGAACCTCCAATTTGACCTTCATCTGCATGTCAAACAGACTACTGTCCAGAATGAACCTCCAATTTGACCTTCATCTTCTCCCGCTTAGCAAAAATGGGTGTTTCCTTCACAGGTCTCATGTTCTTTATGTCCAATGGTTCTTGTTTCACACACGAGTAGGCACATTCACAAACAGCACAAGCAAGAGAGCGGCGGCAGCAGCATGCAGACTTTCACTTTCACTACACACATGAGTGCATGCTTACCACTGTCAGTCTGCAACACTATATACTATCACCGACATCTAAGAAGGGAGATCCCCCCTTGAATGGCCCTTCTAAGGTTTCTCTCCTCCACACTGCCTGTGGTGCTTTTTTCCCTATTGTTAGGTTTTAGTGAGTTTTTCCTTACCTTCGCGTGGGGTATGTCTGGGAGTGTTTGCATTCATTCATTTATTTGCATTTATCTTAAATTTGTTGGACCTTATGGTGTTCTTGTTTTGTTCTTGACTTATTGTTATGTTTCTTCTTGACTTGTTTAAAGAAGACGTGTCCGGCCCATGGGGACATTAACGTGTGTTGTCGGGCCTTACAAATAAATTTGATTTGGTTTGATTTGATCTTGAAATATCCAAGAGATATTGGATATAAGAGTCTGACAAATATCAAATCCCTATACCACATAGTGACCAAAGAAAAAAGAATACATTGAACTGTCTATCTGTATGAACAACGATGACTAGTTGTTTACAAGTGACCAGGGCCGGGTCGGTCCTGATGCCAGACGGCGAGACCCGCCACCGCCGTGCTTTATGATAAAACGCTTCATACCCCATTAACCTTCACACTAGAGTGCGTATCAAGTGGGGATTTCAGCCAGAATAAAGTACTGGTGTCAGCCGGCAGCTGTGTGTCCTCTGTCCTTCTCTCTTTTAGGGTCACTCTTGAGCTGGGCCTTTCACAGCTACTGTACGTCTGATAGGAAAGTGATTAAAGGGATCATTTGGAAAACACTTGCCAGTGGTGTAGTTGATACAAAGCTATTAGCTTACTTACAGAATCCCGTGGTCAGAGTTCTGGCTGGGTTCTGAGCGAAATGGAAAGCAAAGTGGGTCTCTTGACACCAAAAGGTTTTAATGACACAACATGCAGGCACAAGACATTTACATTTAGATTTACATTTTGTCATTTAGCTGACGCTTTTATCCAAAGCGACTTACAAGTTTTGTACAACAAGACAGCAGGAAGGGCACAACTCTATCAGCTGAGTAACAATGTTCATCAAAGTGTTGAGTGCTATAGTGTTGGTTAGTATATTATTAGGACAAGTGCATGACAGTAAGGTTAGTTAGGGTTAGATTTGTTTTACCTATTTCTAATACAATATCATCATCCTCCAGCACTAGGGATGCTCGATATTGGCTTTTTTACCGATACCGATATTCCGATATTGTCCAACTCTTAATTTCCGATACCGATATCAACCGATATCAACCGATACCGATATATGCAGGGTTTCCCCCCCAAAAAACTGAATAATTTCAGGTAACTAATAATTTCACTGGATATATTATATATAACAAATATTGTTATTGTTTTTTCTTTTTTTTTAAACCGATACCGATATTTTCCGATATCACATTTTACTGCCGATATCGGCCGATAATATCGGTCGGCCGATAATATCGGACATCCCTATCCAGCACTGATATTTCTTTCCTTGATAAAGGCAGATGTATTACTACGCACTGGTCGCTGGAGCCGTTTTGACAGGTAATGCGGCCTATCAGCTGTTACACAATTCTGGAGGACCATGGTTTTGTTTTGGCTGTGGGTAACCCTTTGCCTGTAGAGCATGTGTGGATTAAAACCTTTTTGCTGGGAACCCGGCCAGAACTCCGGCCACGAGACATTGGTAAGTAATCTAATAGCTTTGCTTCGACTACACTACTGGCAGGTAGGTATTTCATACAACTCAATGAAAGATCTGAACTATCCCTTTAAGTATAGCAGGTTCTGCCCCAATCCAATCCACTTATGGCTACTGAAAGTAGTTCCGAAGCTCATAAAGCTGTATCAACAGCAGTTTTTAGATTAAACTTCATATGACACACATGTATTTGGGCTCACGGGATTTAACAGCATGGAATCCGCTTATGTTGTATTTCACAAAGCGCTGTTCTGTATAATAGAAATGTCAGGCACAGCGGAACGTGAATATTGATCAGGGACCAAATACTTCAAAAATCCCAATGTTTATGAGAGGCTTGTGCTGTGTGTGCAACAAATCAGCCGGTGGAAATTAATGTTACACATACATACAAGCGTGGACACCCAAATACACACACACACGCACACGCACACGCACACACACACACACACACACACACACACACACACAGGCCTCTGATTTCATCCATAGGGATCAGCAAATCAACCATGAAATTCCCCTGATGATGCATCTGGGTGGCACCCATGAAAATAGAAATGGCAGGGGCTGATCCGTTGATGTGGGTCCAGCCTGCTTGCTTATCAGGCCCTTCATTAGAGCATTAGCCCCTGTAATCCCCCCCCCCCTCATACAATACCACACATGACCTTGAGATTGACAACAGGAAGAAGTCAGCCAGCTCGTATATACTACGTCTTGTAGTCAGCGGCTTCTCAGAAATAACATATGTTAATGAGCGGCTGTGCTGTCTTTCTGCGGGTGATAAACTTGTTGTGATGTGTTTGGGGAAATGGAGGAAAAATTGCCCATAAATTGCTGGTTATGATGATGATGCCTGAATCCTCATAGAGTCCCTGGTTACATTAAAGTGACTGATAATCTCATGCTCAGAAACTCATAGTACAGCGGATAGCAAAACAATTGTGCACTTTTTCATAAAAGCACGAAACTTCTACCATAGTAAGTTTATACCATGAGGTTATTTTCAGATGTGGAGGGAAGTCATATTTTACCTCTGATGCCCGGGAGAGGTCAAATCCAAGATGGCCGCCCAAAATATTCAAAACTGCATAACTTTGGAACCGAACACAGTAGAAAAACACTTAAGGTATCATTTCCTACCAACTTCAGGGTGCCCATTCTGTTGGTGATACCTTTGAGACCAATAGCATTCAAGAAAATGCATTTAGATCAATGTGGAGGTCAAATTATGCAGACAAAGGGAGGTAAACAGTGCAAAAAGGTAGTTTATTTCCAAAATAATAACAGTAATAATGATGTTAATAATGATTATAACAACAATAATGGCAGTAATAATAATTATCATAAATTATTTAAACTAATTTATTATTTAACTTTTTAATATGTTTTAATTTTTTAACTGATTTATACATAACCTTTCATTGGTCATAAGGTCGCTTTACAAAACAAAAATCCATCAAGGGACGGAGAAGCAGAGAACTAAAGATCTAAAATCTTAACAGTCCCCAGAACAGAAACGGAGATCTGTACACTTAAGTGCAGCTTTGACACAGGAGCACCGTCCAGTGCACCCTTTCTGGCAGATGCAGCGGACCAGCTCATGGCAAGACTTTGCTGCTTCAGGGAGACTGGTCCAATGTGGCTGCCATCCAGTTGTTTCTTTTGTCCAGCCCCAGGCAGATGGCTCTGGCATCTCTGGATCCAGGACCAGTGACTGGTTCCAAATGTTGGCCTGATAGCAAGTCCGCTTGATGTGCTGTATGAGGGCTGCCTGGGTTGGAGAGATGTTCTCTAATGTTCTGGACTTCTGGGAGAAGAGCTGTTTCCTGGCGTCATTCACATCCATGCTCTCACTGGTTCGGTCATACATAAGCACCACAAATCGTTCCAGAAGTACCCTTGAATCTTCACTGACCTCACTTGGCATGCACAGGAGTTCCTGGAAAGCATCAGTGACCTCTGGGAAAGACTTCCAAGTCTCCCAGGCACTCTTCTTTCCTCTGCCAGCAAATGCAGACACAGTGTCGCACCCAGTGAAAGCATGAAAGACAGGGAGAGTCTTGACTCTCACTTGACTGGAGTCATTGTGGCAACCATTTGATGAATGGCAATGAACCGGAAACTCGACCCAACACTAAAGGAAACCCACAGTTCATCAGGAGCTATTCTGCTAAAAGAAGACACTGCCAAAACCACCACATCTGTGTCAACGGTGCGTATGGTCACTTTCCTACAACCCTTCTGCACAGCATCTGCCACATGCAGAAGAAGCCGAGTGTCAGCCTCCTCCTGCGTACATGGGGCAAGGCAGGCCACACATGAGTCAGCAGGAAAGCAGAGGACTCCAGTTCCATCTGTTGGGTACAGTTCCTTGCCCTGTGCTAGAGGCAGATGTACGGCTTCTTGTGTCAGGAAGGAAAACAACTCTGTTTTGTTTTCATCACACCGAAGGAAGTCTTTCCAGTTCTTGGGCATCACAGTGAGGGGAGCCACTCTTTTCCTTGTGCCTTTTCCCCTCTTCTGTCTTGTGGAGGATTTCAGGCTGGCAGACAGGTATACATCCCAGACAAGGTCAACACGGACGCTTACCATCTAGTTGAGCAGAGATGTATGGTGCAAACACTGTTTCACCATACTCCTAGAATATTCTTGATGTCTTTGGATTCAGCATTTGAACTACAGCTGCACCATCTAGAATCACTGCATCAAACTCAGGGACACTCTTGTTTTCCAGCAGATTTGACTCCAGGCAGCGAAGTAGATCTGCTTTAACCCCAAACCGAAGTGTTCCTTCAGTTGATAGAGCTGGGGGTGCTGCCTGGTTTTCATGGGGAAAGAAATGGTTGATGTCTCCATCTCGTGTTTGGCACGAGATGTACAGCCTTGAAAAAAGTCCACAGTCACTTTTCAGTGCTGCAAGTTGTGCCTTCTCTTTTGACTTGACTTTGACAGGTGGTCTACTGAACAGTGGCAAGTTGTTCTTTTTGAAGTGTTTGTGTGAGAGGTGTTGTACACTTTTCCAGCCTTTGTGTCACAAACTCTGTGTACTGCTCCTCACCAAGGGTCTTGATCCTTCTCACAGTGTCGGCTACTTTGGTATTCATGATGTCTCTTGTGTCAATGACTAAAAGATCTTGGCTGTGTTCTAGAAATGGATTCCCCATCTCTTCAAGCACAGTCACAAGTGCCTTAACCTCCTTCAGGAATGCTGCTTGCACTGCAGGTTGCTGGTCATGGTGATGGTGTCTAGAGTCACTAGGTCCACGCTGTTGCTTTGTTGCTTGTTCTTCAAACTCTTTAGTGATCCTAGCGATTTCTGGCCCTGCTATCATCCAGCGTCTGAGTGCTCCGGGGATTGCCAGTCAGTCCAATATCCCCACCAGAACCTTTGACCATGGCATTGTTTTGTTCATGTTTTGTTTTGTTTCGGAGTGGGCACTGTAAAGGTTAATTTGTAACTACTTGACAGAGGACACAAAGGTCCCAGTTAGTGCTGGGAGGAGGCTTGGTTTGCTTGGATGAAGGGGTCTGGGTAGGGTCCATCAAGCTGTGACGCTTTGACATGATTGTGATCAGAATCACCAGCAAGTCGACATGGAAATCTGAAAGGATAACAATTGAACATTGTTTAGCATTGTTCAAGTATTTTTAATAGTACAAATGTGTCTTGTCCTAAACGAATCCTATGAATTATGCTTGTTAGACCGTTTAGAAGTTTGACCAAAATGAGCTAAAATGCTAGCTAGCTGGCTAGCTAGCTAACCCATAACGTGCTAGCTAACGTTAGCTGATGTTGCTGCAACTAGCCAGAGATAGTTTTGGCTAGCTAACACACATCAAAAAGTTCACAATAACTTGTAGTTAATCACCAGATATATATATATTTTTTTTAATGTAGGCCTAGGTTGAATCATTTGTATAGGAAAACGTATACGGACAACTGAACGTAAAATCTTTCTTACCTGCTTGTCAGTTGATTGACAGTTGAATGACAGTTGTGACAGTAGGTGCTATGCGTGTGAACATATGGGAGAATGACAGGTGGGCATGTAATTCACTTCAGATAGCCAAGGTAGACTACTGTATATAAGTAGGCTACATAACTAAAGTCTCACCAACTAAATAAAGTTGTTGGGCTTGGGAATTTCAAACTGAGTGAAAATGAAGTGAACATCTTGAAATTCTGGTTCCTCCAGGGGGTCTGTGAAAAAGGTCTAGGGGGTCACAGTGATAATTATGTGCTGGGAAGGAATACAATGTGTCACACATCCCAGGAAATAATAACTAATAGCTGAATAATACAAAAACTACAAATAAATTAATCAAATCATGTTTTAGGGTACATAAAACATTTATATTTTGATGTGTTTTTGCCTTGACTTTAACATAAATAAATGTTCTTGAATGCTATTAGTCTCAAAGGTATCACCAACAGAATGGGCACCCTAAAGTTGGTGGGAAATTACACCTTAAGTGTTTTTCTACTGTGTTCGGTTCCAAAGTTATGGATTTTTGAATATTAAGTTTCATGCTTTTATGAAAAAGTGCACAATTCCTTTGATTCAAAGGCTTAACCGCTGTACTATATACTCAGCATCTTGTCTCACTAAAAGCATAGAAAGTTAGCTTTTTTATAACAAGGTGCGCGCGTATAATAATAATAATAATAAACAGCCAACGGCGGAGGTCCCGCAGCCTCAGGCTGAGCCGCGGGTGCTGGGGCTGCAACATCATTGTCTGTCCTGCAGAGCTATAGACGCGGGCAGACCCTGTCCCGGGGCAGAGGGAGCCTGCACCCTGCGCAGTCGGCCAGCATGCCAACGCGTACCATCAGCCAGCCTGAATGAGGCCGGGCCAAGCTGCTGTTTGACCTGGACCGGTTCTGACCAGAATGACCAGAGCTTGTTGTCCCGGTGGGGTCGGCGAATCCTGACCCAGTCTGAGACCGCGATGGTAGGTGGTCTCGCATGTTGGGTCCTGTCGAAACGGTCCTTCATCCGGCGCTGACGTGTGTCGACTGTGGCTTGAAGCGAGTGGGCCGGAGCCTGAGCCGGAGTAGGGCGCAGCCTGTCCAGGGGCAGCTGAAACTTGCGCCCTAGCATGAGGGAGGCTGGGGAGATGCCTGTGGTGGCGTGTTGAGTAGCCCTGTAGTGCAGGAGCGTCTGTTGGAGACCGTTGATGAATGTGCACCCTTGTGCCAGGTGGGCCCTGATGCCATTCTTCAGGGATTGGTTCAGCCGTTCCACACCCCCGTTCGCAGCCGGGTTGTAGAACGACGTGCGGATATGACGTATCCCCTTACCCCCCAGATAGGAGGCCAGTTCGTGGGAGATCATTTGTGGGCCATTGTCTGTCGTGATTCTCTTGGGCAGGCCCCAGCGTGATAACAGGGACTCGAGAATCTCAATCAGCACCCCGGCTGTGACAGAGCCCACGGGCGCCACCTCAGGCCACTTGGAGTGGAGGTCGTAGACCACAACGAGGAAACGCTGGTGATGCGGTACCCTGTGCAGTTCACCACAGACGCCGAGCTGCAGGTGCTCCCAGGGTTGGGACGGCCAGTCCAATGGCTGCATGGGTGGGGGTGGGGCTGGGGCCCTGGTCTTCCCGCTCAGAAGACAGGCAGTACAGTCCTTGACCAGGGTCTCGATTTCCCTGTCGATGCCTGGCCACCACACCAAGTCACAACACCGCTGTTTGAGCCTGACTATGCCCAAGTGGCCCTTGTGCGCCATAGCAAGGACACGCGCCCAAAGGACACTCGGGACAGGCAGTGTCTTCTCCGTACCTCACCGGCAGCTGGAGGGAGCCAACGATGTTGATCTTGGAGTTGGCGTAGCCTCGCAGGGTGGTGGTGGGCGGGCCCAGTGGCTTGTGGGGGAAGAATTGAGAGTATGTCGCCCAATTCAATAGAGACACTGTGGCTCCAGTGTCGAGGAGAAGGGGCAGTGTGATGTCACCGACCACCAATGAGCATGTTTTGAATGGCACTCGTCCTGAGCTGACATTATGGATGATAGTGGTCGGTGGCTTGGAAGCGCTAGCTGGGGCTGACCTGCAGACCTTGTGGAAGTGGTTTAGCCTCCCGCAGTTGGAGTAGGCTTTGCCACGGGCAGGGCAGGTCTGGGCTCTGGAGTTGTGTGAAAGGGAGCCACAATTCCCGCACGGCTGGCGTGAGCGGTCACGTGACTGGGAGGCTAACAGTATATTGTCCCCGCTGTCGTCTGCACTCACGTTGAGGAGGGACACCCTTGAGCTGAGCGTGTGTGTTTGGACTGGGGGAGGTAGACAAGCTAGCTGCACAGTTCATAGCAGATTCCACCTGCACTGCTAGTCTAATAGCTACTTCCCTGATTTTATCACTGTCAGTGTTCAATATGAGTTGGTCTCTAACCATTTCATCCTGTAATGCCCCGAATTTGTATGAGCTAGCCAAGCCCTGTAGGTCCGCGACGTACTGCGTTATTGACTCGCCAGTACGTTGATGCCTCCATCGGAACACAACTCGACGGAGGAGTGCACTCTGTGGAGTGGTGAAATGTCCCTTTAGGAGCGCCACAACCGACGCATATGTGTCTAAGGTGCAGAGTGTTTCACACACACGCTGTCCCTCCACGCCTAAACAGTGCAGTAGCAATGCATGTTTCCTCACCGCGGACATTTCCAAACCGGTAGCCAGAAGATACGTCTCGAACGAGGAAATCCAACGCGCCCACGGGACGGGCGGCTCACCGGGCAGAGATATGAAGGGTGGAGGTGGTGGGATAGAACAATCAGCCATCTCTCGTCGCCAATGTTATGTTGGAAATACTTGGAATAATTAGACAACACGTTGTTGCAGCTAAACAGTGTTTACTCAACTGAAGACACATGCAAGGTAACGTACATCAGAACATCAACGTCAACGTCACGTTCGGCCATATGCCGTAACGTGAATCTCAACACATGAACACGACACTGTCGCAATAGTCAAAACACTGGTTAAAGTGCTGGCACTCGCTAGAGTACCAGACGTAACAAGGGGCTAGCCCCATTCGTGCTATTTGAGACCTAACGATCAGGAGAATGACACAATCTGAAACAGCAAGGCCGAGAGATGACATGAACTAAAATACTAATAAAATGTATGAAATTTAGTAAGATGCTATCCATACATAATACATTTGAGTAAATCTTTAAGAATGAATAACATTTGTCTGCAGTTCTTTTTGGTGACACTAGGTGGGGCTCTGCCCCTAATGACCAGTCGCCACTGGTCCCACGCCAGTTCCCCGTTATATATCAGGATCAACTCGAATCATGTGCGCATCTTGTCCCACCCTCTTAACACCCATAAATGCCTATAAATGTCCAGGGAAACTCAATTCAAACAGAAATCAATACCACCCCAATAGAGAAAATGACAGCAAACATTGCAAAGAAGGCAAAGAAAATAAATTTAACGGATTGTGGACTCGAGATTCTAATAGAGATTCTAATAGGGGATGTAGAAGCCAGGCAGAAAATATTGTTTGATGGACACAATGTCTGCAATACCAATGCCATAAAGGCGTCTGAGTGGCAGAATATTACAGATGCCATGAATGCTGGGAGCTTAGAGGTGCGGACCGTGGCAGTTCCCAGTCCGGCACAGAGGTCCAACAGGACAGAGGTCCAACAACCCAGAGGTCCAACACGACAGCCCTGGGTAGTCGGAAGTGGCTTGGCAGTAGGTCTTGTCAGTAGGTCATTGGCCAGTAGGTCTTGTCAGTAGGTCATTTGCCAGTAGGTCTTATTAGTAGGTCATTGGCCAGTATGTCCTGTCAGTAGGTCATTGGCCAGTAGGTCTTGTCAGTTGGTCATTGGCCAGTATGTCCTGTCAGTAGGTCATTGGCCAGTAGGTCTTGTCAGTATACCATTGGCCAGTAAGTATTGTCAGTAGATCATTGTCCAGTTGGTCTTGTCAGTAGGTCATTGGCCAGTAGGTCTTGTCAGTAGGTCATTGGCCAGTAAGTATTGTCAGTAGGTCATTGGCCAGTAGGTATTGTCAGTAGGTCATTGGCCAGTATGTCCTGTCAGTAGGCCATTGGCCAGTAGGTCTTGTCAGTAGGTCATTGGCCAGTAGGTCTTGTCAGTAGGCCATTGGCCAGTATGTGTTGTCAGTGGGTCATTGGCCAGTTGGTCTTGTCAGTAGGTCATTGGCCAGTGGGTCTTGTCAGTAGGTCTTGTCAGTAGGTCTTGCTGGTCCCTGAAGACTTGCTCTCTCCAAACTCCTTCATCATCAGCCAACAGTAGTACCAATAAAGCAGCCATTGTGTGTCATTACACATTGGAATTGCATGCCTTTTTATACCAGCCCACAGACATTATATATAACTGCTGCGAAGCTCAATGACATATGAACCATAATGGATTGATTGATTTTATTCATGGGAATAGAATCAACTGAGCCAGCGAACACAGCATCAGTTTAAATGTTGCCCTAAAAGGGGATGTAGCCTACCATCCAGAATGCCAAAGTCTTTTATTGACCAATTATACACAGCGATTTATAAATGGCCTATAGCCTTTAATAATGTATGCATCCTATGAATTTGGATTCCTGTGTCAAACAATGAGGCAGTTCTCTTTCGACTGCACAAAATTGTACCATTCATTTTCTAAATCAGACACAAACACCACCACCAACAGCCTATTTAAGATAAGAGAAGGCACAAGGTGCCTCCATGAATTATGAATGGCAATAGCGAATAAAATAAATAACGAGTTAAAAATGTATACATGATTGGCCGTCAAGCGCTGGCTCCCAATCACTTATATATACGTGATTGGCCGGGAATGTGTTAACGGCAACATACAGGTCCCTGACATTGAATAGGATATTATATATAACGTATATATACGCGAATGGCCCCGAAAGTGTTAACTGGCGCCCCCAAAAGTGGCAATTTTTAAACTTGAACTTGAGGACTGCATACTTTTTTTGCAAACCAAAATACTATACTTTATACTTATAGCACATGCATGAGCCTGGTCTCTTTTGAAAGATAACATTCTGAAGTCTCTGATACATACTCTGAAAATTCACTTTCAGTGCTAATGAAATATAGTAGCATAGGTCTGAACTTGAGTTGAACTTGAACTTGTGTATACTCATGTTTTTCTGTAGTAGTTGCAATATCCAAAAGTATATTTCCCCAAAAATTGGTATGGCTGAAAAAACACCCTGGGTCCAAATCCGTTCAGAAATGAGTGATTATGAGCGATTTTGGTCAAATGTAAAAAAAATCTAAATAAAAAAGGCAACAAATAGGGCTTTAATTCGATATATATAAAAAATATGCACACCCAAGCCGCTAGAGGTCGCCAAAGTGGCACGTCACACCGGTGGGCAAATAGTCCTCAAAATGTCCCGGGGATGGGTCGGTGCCAGTTAAGAGAAACTGGTCCTGGACTTGGATAACTAAGTGGAATGTGCACACACGCACACACAAGCAACACACAAAAAACATTGCTCACCTCAGCATCTCTTTCTAGCGTAGCTTTCACTTATCTTGCGCAAAAAACTATAATTTCCACAGATTTGATTTCGGAGTAAGTATGATGAATTAGCAATAATCCACTTCATGAAGTAAAATTGGATGCAACCCAATAATACCATGGCTCTAGTCAAGTGAAAACGGATGACTGACAAACTTTTTAAAGCGAAATTAAATAAATACACAAGGTAGACTACAACTGAAGGCTAAATATTGTGTCCTCCTCCAATGGACCATGAAAGCACATTGATGCATTTGTATTCAATAAAGACACAATGCAGCAGGCCAAAATGAATTAATAAGCTAATTCAGTCTGGGGGCCAGAAGCAAATGCCAGGCAGGCCGGGTTTTGCCCTGGGTCTTGAGTTTGACACTGAACTATACTATTACATTTATATGTTGTTCTTACTGTAGACACTTGAACGTGTCTAGTAGAGCTCTCTGCAGAGATTTTCCTTTTGAGAGGACTGACACTAAGGGGAGCTGGTTGGCGTCAGTCTGGTGGTCAGAGGAGCCAGCGCGGAAGTGGTTGAAGAAAACACGAAGAAGAAGCAAGTGCGAGCCCCTTCGGAGCGAGCCGCGGCGATGGACAGACGTGTGTAGAATGGCTCCGCCTCGACTCGAGTGACAAGCTAAAGGCTAATAGTGTACCGGAGCATAATAAATAACGCAACGTGCTGTAAGTTTATTAATTCTAAGTATAGTGTCTAGTCGACACAAGAAGAAGAATAGGGCGGTTGGCAGGCGGTCGGCAGACGGTCATGCGAAGACAATGTTAAGTTTGCATATAAAGAGTGAGTCGGAGAGTTAGGTTAGCCACCACGGCTACTAGCTTAGCTAAAGTGCCTTGAATTAGCATATTAGCTTAGTGCGTCGTGTCGTCCTTGCTACAGCGAGAGAAGGACTCGTCATCACTCCAGACTACCTACTGACCGCCAGCCCTTTGTGTACCACAGGTGACGGTCTTTCGGGGGCCATTTTATTGTCGAAGGGACTCAGACATTGTGTATGCGGGACCATTTTGCACCGTGGCTGTAGACTCTCACGTGCGGGCGAGTTTGTTAAAGGTGCATTCCGCACCTGCAGTGTTGGGAATTATCACCTGTTTTATTTCAGTAACATGCTCAGGACTGAGTGAAGGGGCTGTTCCGTTTTGGGCCACTACGTTCGCTAGCCACGACACAGCGCTGCAACAGGGGGTTTATTATTTCAAAGTGCCGGCTTAGCCATAGTGAACGTTCTTTATAAAGTGTGGGCCCCACTTAAGGTTTGTGTAACCAGCGTGTTTAGGCTGTGAAGTGTATACAGGGGAAACAGAGAGCATTTGGGGCTCTCGGGTTGGGAAGTGTATGCAGCGAGCGTTCACCAGTAAAGTAGCACAGTTGTGCGTTGGGTTATTGCCGTGCCACCATAGGGCGAAGGTCTGTTAATAACGTAACAGTGTTATGCGTTGTGCTACTGCCGTGACGCCTTTAAAGGGAACGTCCACCGTTAAGGTACCATGGTGAAGTATTGCTTTCTGTTCCAACTGAATGAAGAGAGACTGCTTATTAAGGAAGCAGTACTGTGATACACTGTTTATGTCTATGTCACCCTGCCGTTTACAGTCAAAGTTAACTGGGAAACTGTATAACTGTTGTGCTGTGTCTATATCCACTTACTGTGAATAGGGAGTTAATTGTCGTACTGCATTGTCAGCGACCAGTATAATTAAATGGGTCATGCACTAATTGTAATTTCTCAACAAGGTATTATTTTGGGGAAACCGTATTAACCACTACTTCCACTGGGTGTGAGGGGATATGCCGCTTACTAGACGGGATGCAGTTGTTAAGAGAATTACAGTGTACTAAGGAGTATTTGTCATTAAGAAGCCGTGTATGACAACTGTACAAGCTCCTAGGTTGGTAAATCCTAAGGCCCTGTCGACTGCCTTCATATACCTTACGTGGCAACTGCAGTTGGGGTCCAGCTGGACTTAGCTCCTCCGTGTCCCTGCTATCCGGTGTTTGTAGAACCTCACCCTCACTATAGGGATAATCCACCCTGCTACATTACCAAAGATGAAAGCAGGAGTGGGGAAGACGATGAGGTCAGGAGGTGCATCAGACAGGTCCAAAAGTTGCGATGTAGCAAAAATCCATTGTGAAAATGTATGTTTTTCTTGGAGCAGAGTCAACAAACAAGATCCTCAATACTGTCCACCACAACAAAGTTACATATTAAATCAGATATGTTCTGTTGCCATAGTATAACATAACATTCTAAACTCTCAATACTCTGCTAGATGCATCATATTCAATTCTAATTGTGTTTTAGTTCATTTTGTGGCAGACCGGCTGGTGTGGTAATAGAAGGCGACTATGTATGTATCAGCCAAGGTACTGGGGCATATGCCCATATTAGGAGATGCGAGGAGACTCCCGACAGAGCATAGCGCATCAGCACCAATGCAGTGCACCTGTGCCAGACCCGCCCGAGACAGGTGAGCGCAATCACCAATCAAGCAGCATAGAAAATGGAGACAGAGAAACAGAATCATTGGAGTAGCTGAGGCTAAACCTGTACGGAAAGAGAGGCCGTGAGTAAGAGAAGAGAGTGAGCGAGAAGAGGAAGAAGATTATTGTCTGTGTGACCAATGCTGTGTTTATCTGCTTTTGTAAGGAGGACCCTGCTGTGTGCTATAACCCCCGATCGTCTGAGAACCCCCATGTGTATCGACACCTGCTTGCCTGACGTCTCTTCTCCCGGATAAGCCCCCGCCCATATGAGAACCGCTCTCTGTGTACCGAACCCCACTAACGGACCAACACGATTCTCTTGTATTACGGACTGGCTGACGATCTCACTAACCTCTCCTTCAAGATTCCAGATTCCAGATTGTTTATTGTCATATGCACAGTTAAACAGACAGTTTGCCATACAATGAAAATCTTACTTTGCTAACGTCACAGTGACCAAATGCGTCCACATTTTTATAGGATTCTATCACATTTTCATAACAATAGCGAATATAACTTACCCTGCGCCGTTTTCATTGAGGTTTCTTACAAATTAACGATGTTTTATTTGTCCTTTATATGCGGATAACATTTAAAATATTAAATTGTACCATTATGTTTCCCTTTAGACAACAAACATAATGCTAATGATGCACTTTTGTTAAGTTAAGTTAATAGTTTAACGCTCCCGTGTTCAGATCACGTTTTCCTCACCTTTAATCCGGTGCTGACCTGTGAACTAAGGTGACAAAGGTCTTGGGACTTGTAGTCATTTTGCTTTGACATACCATTTTCACCTTTTAAACCAATGCTGCCATCTACTGACAACAGAAAGATAGTGTACATAACGTTACAGACCGCCGTCGCCCAAAACACATTCTAGAGCAGACCTGGGCATTGTACGGCCCGCGGGCCAAATACGGCCCGCGGGATGATTCTGACCGGCCCGCAAAAGATTACATGATAATTAGAAAAAAATAAAAATAATAATTCTTACTTTTTGAATATTTTTTTTTGAATTTTCTTTTTCATGTCAACGTTCACACGCACAATATACGCTTACCTAGGATTTGACTTGATTCAACAACAAAGCAGTCGGGGCAATGGCAAGCCGAAAACGGTCGAAAGTGTGGTTATTTGAAGTTTGGATATTTTGAGGTAGGTAGATTACATTTTTAGAGACTAAAGTACCGAAAAATTTTACCGTTGGGTACCGGTATCGATTCACAGGTACCGGTTACCGTATCGGTTCAAATGTGAACGGTACCCATCCCTACTGAACACACAACTGCAGGGCAAGGGTATTTTTGCTCATGAAATGCATAGCCATGTGAAATCCTTCATGACAAAGTTGCAATAAATTTCAAGGTAACTAGGCAGCAACAATCTCGAACACATGAAAACCCTGAAAGAAGTCAAACCATCAGCTGATCACCGGCACAGGTACTCATCCATGTTGGGAGCACTGCATGATGAATTTTCAAGGCGTTTTCAAGATTTCAAAAAGGTTGAGGATGAAATGCAGCTGGTTTCCTCTCCCTTTACCTGCAGTGTTGATAGTGTACCCACTGATGTTCAGCTTGAACTCATTGACCTGCAGTCTGATTCACTACTGAAAGAGCACTTTAAGTCAGCATCACTGCTAGAGTTCTACTCTGCTCTCAAGGAGGAGAACTTTCCAAACATGAGGAGACATGCTCAGAAGATGTTGGTTCTCTTTGGATCCACCTACATATGTGAACAGACATTCTCAGTCATGATGTTTACCAAATCCAGGTACAGATCCTCTCTCACCGATGAACATCTGTCAGCTGTGCTTCGCATCTCCACCTCAGACATTCAACCTGACTTTGATGGACTTGTTAAAGCTCAAAAGAGACTGGATTTCTCACACTGAATGAAAAAAAAGAACTGAAGAACACTAAAATGTGGGAATATAACAAGTGAAATGAGACACTTGATCCTTTTCTTTTTTTCTGCACAGTAAAAAAAAAGAACTGAAGAACACTAAAATGTGGAAATATAACAAGTGAAATGGGACACACTTTTTTGCACAGTTCTGAAAACATTAAATGTTTAATATAGGCATGTAAAGTAAAAAATGCTACAAAACAGGGACTTTTACACAGTTACACAGTTCAGTCACATGTCTTGTTTATTTTGGCTACAAAGATGATGTGATGTCTTTAGAAAGCTAAGAAAATCCTTGTTTCAATAGTATATGAAACTCAAAAGGCCCTTTGTTATTAATGTGACTGAAAATGAGTTAAATGTTTCACATTTTGTTTATCATTTTGGAAATTCTATTTGAATAAATGATATTTTTTAAAGCTAACCTCACCTTTTAATTGCCAAATAATAACATACACTCTTACCTTACCAGCGGTCAAAAAACAATGCCATTTACTGCTTTTTATATAGAAATAAAATGTATATTATGTATAATTGAGTTCGGAATTTTGGCCCGGCCCTCCAAAATATTTTCAGTTGCTCATTTGGCCCCCTGGGAAAAATAATTGCCCACCCCTGTTCTAGAGATTCCCACTTCTTACTGGTAACATACGTTCATATCTAATAGTCTTTAGATCACTAAATATAGATGAATACTCGTGGAATTTGATATATATACTCTAAAATAAGTATTATTTCACATCACCTACCTTTCGACGTCAAAATCCGACTGGGCTTTGAGTAAAGCCCCAGAATGCCACGCAAAAGGGGGCGTGGCCGGATTTGGATAGGTTGGTTCTGAGTGGACGATAATGGCTTACGTTCCGTTAGTCCACCCTTCACACAAAATCACACAATACTTAACTTAAACATTTAAAATACAAGCGAGTAATAGAAAATAAGGTAAAAATAGATACATTTATATATACAAGGCACAGTGAGTTACATTGCTCGTTCCGATCAGTATTTACATAATGTAGGTGACGGGTCACAGCAGCAGAAGTGTCTTTAGTGATTCATAGTTCATTTACATTTACATTTAGTCATTTAGCTGACGCTTTTATCCAAAGCGACTTACAAGTTCTGTGCGACAAGACAGCAAGAAGGGTATAACTCTATCAGCTGAGTAACAATGTTCATCAAAGTGTTGCGTGTTACAGTGTAGGTTAGTTTATTAGGACAAGTGCATGACAGTAAGGTTAGTCGGGGTTAGATTTTTTTTTTTTTTTTTTTTTTTATCATTTCAGATAATGGTTGAAGAAGTGAATGAATGAATGAATGAATGAATGAAAACTTTATTTAACAGATTGCAGAATGGGTACAATACAGTACGGCTCAATACATACAATTGTTAAGGGGATGCAGACCTGAGAAAGACGTTTGTCTTGTTTCCATCAGGGTCCCCCATTTTCAATTCATAGACATTTATGACATACACAACATACATGACATTTATGGCATAGGGACATATAGGTATTTAGTACTGATACATTTGTGACATAGGCGGTATTCAAATATACAGTACTGTTACCCCTAGATCCTGACAGAGTATATACATATGATGGGGAGGGGACTGTACATTAGGAGGGGGTGGGTGGGTGGGAGGGAAATATACATACGGCGGGGAGGGAATATATACATGCGGTGGGGAGGAGACTGTCTATTAGGAGGTGGTGGGGGTTTTGGGCATTTATGGTGGCCAGTTTCGAATTGCAGCCTCCCGTAGGTGCTCTTTAAGGGCGGTTTTGAATGTGGGCAGGGATTCACATTCCTTTACAGCTTTGGGTAGGGCGTTCCACATTGTTGTGGCATAATTGCGAAACGTGTTTAGTCCCTTGTTTGAGCCGAATCTGGGTTTAACATGATTTGTTGAGCTTCCTCTGGTGTAGTGGTTGTGGTATTCACTGACCTTTGGGAAGTATTTTGACATGTACATGGGCACCCCGGTCGTATAGTGTATCTTGTAGACCAGGCCCATTGCAAGTTGCTGTACTCTGTCATCTACTCTAAGCCATCCTAGGTTGGCAAAGTGGGCAGGGGTGAGGTGGGTTCTGGGGTTCAGGTCAAGTAGTAGTCTGACCAGTTTGTTTTGTGATGTTTGTAATTTTGTTTTAAGCGCCTTTGAGGTGCTTTGGTACCATGAGGTGCACGCATAGTCATAGTACCCTTGAATGAGTGCTCCTGCCAGAGTCTTCAGGGTATTCTTGTTTACCAGAGAGGAGATCCGGTACAAGAATCTAGTTCGTTGGTTGACTTTTTTTATTACATTGGATGCCATTTTGTCACAGGAAAGATTTGCCTCTAGGATGGAACCCAGGTAGGTAATTTCGTCTTTCCTTGTGACAATATTGTCACCCACTGTAACTGAGAATCCGTCGGTCTTGCTGAGTTTGTTATTTGAACCGAAGAGAATGGACTCTGTTTTGCCCATGTGTAATGATAGTTTGTTATCAGCGAGCCATATGCAGATTTTGCCTAGTTCCGTGCTGAGGGTTTTTTCAACCTGCAATTTGTTCTTGTCAGAGACCAGCAGGGCTGAGTCGTCCGCAAACAGGAACAAGTTGCAGTCACAGGCTGACGACATGTCATTTGCATAAATTAGGAAGAGTAGCGGTCCTAGTATGCTTCCTTGTGGAACACCACAGCTCACTGTGAGGGGGGGGGATAGAGTACCGTTTACCTCTACCATCTGTTCTCTCCCCTCCAGGTAGGATTGCATCCAGCTCACTGATAGGCTATCAAAACCAGTCTTTAGTCGACGGCGAAAGATTGGGGGGGAAGGGAAGGGTGACTGTGTTCAGCAGTAATCAGTACAGCAGTAATCAGGTCAGTGTCTGCCGAGAAGGTGTGTGTGTGGGGGGGGGGGGGGGCTAGGCATTCAAGAGCCTGATGGCCTGTGGGTAGAAACTCTTTGTCAGTCTCGTAGTTCTGGCTTTCAGACTCCTATATCGCCTGCCTGATGGCAGGAGGTTGAAGAGTCTGTGTTGGGGGTGTGTGCTGTCCTTAATTATGTTGTGGCTCTCCTGGTGGCCCTGGTAGAGTAAATGTCCTGTAGTGAGGGGAAGGCTGCTCCAGAGATGTACTGAGCAGTTTTAATCACTCGCTGGAGTGCCTTCCTCTCCTTAGCAGTGCAGTTTCCATACCAAACCGTGATTGAGCTGGTAAGGACACTCTCAACCGTACTTCTATAGAAATAGCTGAGAATTTTGGGTGGCATGCCAAATCTTCTCAGCCTTCTTAGGAAGTACAGTCGTTGGTGGGATTTTTTTATTATCTGTTGGGTGTTGTGAGCCCAGGTGAGGTCCTCGTTGATGTGGGTACAGAGGAATTTAAAGGTTTTAACCCTATCCACCTCCGTCTCACCTATGTACAGAGGTGTGTACTGTACACTCCTCCTCCGTGGGTCAATAATCATCTCCTTGGTCTTGTCTGCGTTCAAGGAGAGATTATTGTCCTGACACCAGGCCGCGTCTATGCCTTCTACAACGCTGTTCGGTTTCCACGTTGCCGTTTTGCGCTCTGATTGGCCGAGCGCGCGCATGCGCATGAGCCGCGGTGCGGCCCTCAGCCGTGCTGCGATAAGGCTTTCGCCAGCGGGGAGAGGGGCTACCGCGAGCGGGATCGCTGCGCTTGATTGATTGATTGATTGAAAACTTTATTAACAGATTGCAGAATGGGTACAGTACAGTACAGCTCAATACATACAATTGTTAAGGGGATGCAGACCAGAGAAAGACTTTCGTCTTGTTTACATCAGGGTCCCCCATTTTCAATTCATCGTAATCAACGACTCATCAACGACCCTCCGTGCTCCGGCTTTCAACAGCGGGGAGAGTATTATGGGGCTTATGCCGCGAAGCAGTAACACACATAGTTGCAATGCATCTGTCAGTCGTACTTAACTATGTGTTCACTGTTGTGTTACTGCTTCGCGGCATAAGCCCCATAATACTCTCCCCGCTGTTGAAAGCCGGAGCACGGAGGGTCGTTGATGAGCGCAGCGAAGCCACTCACGGCGCCCCTCTCCCCGCTGGCGAAAGCCTTATCGCAGCACGCTGAGGGGCGGCGATGAAGCCCGAGTCGCACGGCAGGCAGCAATACTAAGCTCCAGTTAACCTAATTTATACCGTAAGCAATCATTAAAAAAATATACCGTTAACTGGAATATGTTGTTTCTTTACACATATGTTGGATTATGTAATTGGTTTGTCATGACAAACCAATAAAAAATCGCGCGACTCGGGCTTCATCGCCGCCCCTCAGCCGTGCTGCGATAAGGCTTTCGCCAGTGGGAAGAGGGGCGCCGTGAGCGGCATCGCTGCGCTCATCAACGACCCTCCGTGCTCCGGCTTTCGACAGCGGGGAGAGTATTATGGGGCTTATGCCGCAAAGCAGTAACACAACAGTGAACACATAGTTAAGTACGAGTGACCGATGCATTGCAACTATGTGTGTTACTGCTTCGCGGCATAAGCCCCATAATACTCTCCCCGCTATTGAAAGCCGGAGCACGGAGGGTCGTTGATGAGCGCAGCGATCCCGCTCGCGGTAGCCCCTCTCCCCGCTGGCGAAAGCCTCATCGCCTCATGCGCGCGCTCGGCCAATCAGAGCGCAAAACGGCAACGCGGAAACCGAACAGCGTTGTAGAAGGCATAGACGCCACCAGGCCACCAGTTCCGCCACCTCCCTTCTGTACGCCTCCTCAGCTCCCCCAGTGATCAGTCCGATGACTGTAGTATCATCTGCGAATTTGATGATACTGGTGTTGTTCTGGGAGGCCACACAGTCGTGTGTGAAGAGGGTGTACAGTAGGGGGTTCAGCACGCAGCCCTGGGGGGTCCCTGTGCTTAGAACCTTTGTGCCTGATGTCCGGTTGCCGACTCTGACTGACTGGGGCCTATTTGTAAGAAAGTTGTTGACTGCATCCTCAGTGGACCGGTTCTGACGGTAAGCAAACTGCAGAGGGTCCAGTGTGTCTGGGATGTTCTTCTTGATGTGTGACATGACTATCCTCTCGAAACATTTCATCACTATTGGGGTGAGTGCAATGGGACGATAGTCATTCAGTGTTTTTCTTTGGCAGGGGCACGATGGTGGTGGTCTTGAAGCAGGTTGGCACAACAGCTTGTGCTAGTGACAGTTTTGTGACCTTAGTGACTTTAGTGACCTTTTCCCCTAAACAGCAATAAAACTGCTGTTAAACTTGCTTCTACCTTGTGCTGTGTGTATTTTGTTAATTACAATTTGGTGACAGCTCAAAACACCCCAGAGTCTGTCACATTTTATTTTATTTATTAAAATCACAATGGCAACTAGTTTAAATCAGAAACCTTTGCACACAGGCTGTTTTACAGCATTTGTTTTGACTTTTTATATATTGGTAAACTGCTGTCTCTCACTTGTCTCTCACCATTTTGCCTTTTTGTCCATATTGTTTTTGATCCTGAACCAAGGAGGCTGGTGCACCCAGCTCTCCACTTTTGAATTAGAGTAGTTGAATAAATATGGTTATTTTTGCTTAAAAACGTGTCTGACTCCTTGTGTCCACCACGTTGCAACCAAGGCCTAGGGGGAAACGAGCCATCTCTGCTTGCCTGTGGATGCCTTAGGGCAAAACATGCAGGCTTGGTTGTAACAACAGGAAAAGGCTAAAGAGCTATTTATTATCAAACATTATTATTAGTTATATTTGTATTATTATTATTATTATTATTGTTATGACTAATAATAATGATAACAATAATTATTATCCACTATTATTATACTATATTATTAATAGTATTATTATTAAGGCTCTGGGTGTAACAATAATACTGACCTATCTATTAGTTATTCTTTAACTATTGGAGAATTATCCGACGTTTTTCCCAATATGTTCATTATTATTATTATCATTATTATCATAAATAACATTTATTGCATGCGTTAGTTATTGTCTGGTGCCGCCTAGTGGACGCACTTTGGAACGCGTATTGTGACTCTGGACAGGTAAGCTGTCTCTGCGCCGGTGCGTCGCGCTATTTAAATGACACTCTTGACCATAGGCTGTAAGGTGAAAAGCCCTGTGGGCGAACTGACGTGGCCAACGGTACGTTGCATTGTATGCGCCGTTAATATCCGCAATTATCCTTTCATTCATATATCTAGTTACTAATTAATGCCGTTTATTTCCTTTCCTTTGTATAGGTAAATAATCTGACTACTGACTAAATGCTATCGACTACTGACAGTTGCTAAATGCTACTATCCAGTGCTAAACGCTGACAGTTACTAACTGTAACCTGACCATCAACAAACTGTTATCCGTGTTGACTCTGCTGGACATTACCAAATGCCATATTGACCTCTATACTGACATTATCCACTAACGTCTGATCGTACGCTGCTGGCTAACTGCTAACAAGTACTACTATCTACAGACTTAAGCTGCTACTAACTACCAGCTACCAGCTAACTGCTTGCTTAATTGACCACCTGGTGATGATGGCAATTCAGTTATCCAAATAACGGAATGTTTGGACATGGAGTCCCAATAAATGAACATTCTTGCAAAGTCCGAATTGTTTCTTTTGCTTCAATTTATAAGTCGTTCGCCTACACCCTTCCAATGGGGACATTTAGTTGACTCGTACTTAAACATGGAAGAATCAAAGTGGAGAGATGGTTCCACTTCGTCGACAGTCAGACGGTGCTAGGTGCCATCCAAAGAGAAAGCTATGGATTCTAAACGTTCTTCGCGAATCGGGTCGGAGAGATCCAGAAGGCTGGTCCCGTAGCTGACTGGTGGTGGGTACCAGGAGAACGCAACATTGCTGACCTGGTCACAAGAGGCCGCTGCTCCCCAGAGCTACTCGGAGAGGACTCTGCTTGGCAATGCGGCTCTGATTTCCTCGCCTACCCCGAAGAGGAATGGCCAAAGAAATCAGCCTCAGAGGTAGCTACCGCTGCGAGAGACGCAGTAGGTAGGCTTCAAAGAAAAGCCTTCACAGTTGCTATCACAAGAACACAAGCAAAGACAATGCCTTCCCCTGCCAGCTCAGGGGAAGAAAAGACAACAGCCATGAAAGAAGAACCAGATGTTACTGTCTCGCCAAACAGAACCTCCGACAAACTTTGGGGCGGGGCTCTCATAGGTCAGATAAACCCGAAAAGATACATTTCTCTTAAGACACTGCTGCGTCGTCGGCTTCACCAGAAGGGCACTAAAGTTCTGGGCGACAGTAAAAACCCGGAAGGCCCAGACGACAAAAGCACATTTGCCAACCCGCACATTGGTAAAGTGGGAAGCATTAACAGTAAATGAAATTCGAAGTGCAAAGCTAAAGAAGAGGCGTACTGCGGCGCAGACAGCTTTCACAAGGAGAGCCAACCAGGTAGCAGACAATGTTGACACCGCATCGCCAGCGGAGCTCGTCAACGACAAGAAAGCTCTTCAAGTAGAGTTTGCGAAGCTCGTTGACACGACGGGAGACTATGTTGGAGCATTGGAGGAGGCCGACGGAACCGCACATGCTACCGTGATAGCCGACGCAATAGCAAAGAAAGACGCGAGCAAGCAGAGGAAAGCGGCACTGGAGAAGAGGATCTTCTCAGAGGTATGGTCCCGCTTCGTGCAGCCAAAGTTAGGCCCCCTTGAAGTGGAGTTCGAGGAGGCCTTGGAAGAGACAAAGAGACTCAGCACCCAATGGGCACCCAAAGACAAGAGAGCGTTGCAGGGGAACAAATTGGAGAGGAGACTCAACGCCTTCGAACAGATGGTGAGAGAGTGGAGATACCTTCTTCCAAGTCCCAACGTAGCTGAGTTGGAGAAGCGGTACAGGCACCTGGACGAGGAAAGAGCAGCACTAATGGACAGGTGGTCGACCCTCCTAGAGCCTGGGGGAAAGGGTGACATTGGAAGTGCTTATGAGGATGAAGAGGAGGAAAGGACACACAACATTGAAAGAGGCGGTGACGTGGCCAGCCCACTTGGTATTGCAAACGATGTTCTGCAACTTGCCGCCGAAGCTAAACCTTCCCCGTCCACTGACGACAAAAGTGCGGTCCTTCACATCCACTCGTCATCTCCTCAGCATGACAGCAGTCAAACAGAGGGCACTTACAAAGACTCTCCCTTACCTTTCGGGAGCCACGAGGAGGCCTCTAACGCCACCCACCTCCAGCTTGGAGAAGAGACCGCAAGGAGTGGGCCTCACAAGTATATCGGAGGGAGTTCACTCCCACGGGTGAGACAACCCGGCAGCGAACCCCATTTTAACCAGCGCGCCAACCTCACTATCATGCCTCAGTCACGAGGTGACCGCGCCACGCCACCAGGTGATGAGGGCGCAACGCAGGAACGTCTCGCTCACCACAGAGACCACCAGGGGGCCCGACCAAGGATCAAGCTCGCCGCCATCAATCTACCCAAATTCTGTGGGGACAGAAGGACCTATTGGCGCTGGCGGGATAACTGGGAGGACCTCCAGGCTTTAGCCGAACCATCAGGATTGCCTCTATGCAAGTTATACCACCTGCTGGACAGCGTAGAAGAGCCGCTGAGAAAGAAACTCGGGCTGGATCGCTGCAGAACGGCGGACGATGTTTTCAGGCTCCTGGACAACCGCTTTGGGGACAGGAGCACAACCGCAAGTCTGATCCTCAAAGGTCTGGAAGAAGTGCCTGCAGTACAGAGTAACCAGCCTAGGCCAATGATCGACCTGGTCCAGGCAGTGGAAACCGCACTGTACGACTTAAAGGACCTTGGGATGGAGGACGTGATCAAAAACCACCTAACTGTCGCCGCCATAGAGAGAAAACTGCCTATAGGCATGAGAGAGAAGTGGATCTCCTATGAGCGTGACCCCGCGAATGGCGTCACGCCCGGAAGTTATTTCGATAGACTCTTGTCATTTCTGAAAGGACAGGAAAGGATCCTCGAGAGGCTAGCACAGTTGGAGATCGGAGCCACCCATGCTGGCGATAGACCAACCCAGCGTGAGAGGCTGAGCGACAGGGGAGGTGACAGACGGTCATTTACCAGAACAACAGCGAGCGAAGTAAGAAGAGAGCCCCAGAGGGACTCGTGCACCATGTGTGCAGAGGAAGCACATGGAAAAAGACTTTACTTCTGCCCGGCCTTCAAGAAGGCTAAACTGCTTGAGAAACGAGCCCAGGTGAAGAAAGCTGGAGCATGCGCCAAATGCCTCGCTTATCACAGGGCCAACGGCCTATGCGAGAAGAGATTCCTCTGTAAGAAGGATGAGTGTGTGAAGGGGGGCGGCCCTGTCAACCATCATTTTCTCCTCTGCTCCAAGACACAGGGCAGGGGCGAAACAACCAATGAGCCCGGTGCTCGTAGAGGGCTCCGAGGCTTTTACGGCTGAGCAGGAGAAGGTTGTCACGGAGTTGAAGTTGTCGACTCTCCAAATGGAAGCATTCAAGAAAGCCTTCATGAACAAAATGACCTCCCAAGTGTGCGCCAGCAAGAGCCTGTTGGACAAAAGCGACATAAAAAAATACCCAGTCCTCATGATGCTCATGGATGTCACGACAAGGGGAGGAGACTGTGTTGGAGCGTTGATGGACCTCGCCTCCGACACCAACTATATTACTCACAGAGCCGCCAAGAGGCTCGGGCTGGCTGGCGAGCCTATCACACTGGTCGTGTACGGTGTTGGGAAGATGGCAGTCAGAGTCGATACCAAGAGGTATGTGGTGGCAATAAAAGTATGGACCCCGAAGGGGACCTTGAGGGCCCACGAAATGCTCTGCTACGGCCTTGAGGACATCGCCAAAGTAGACAGAGTGGTGGACTCAAAGAAATTAGAACTGTTTTTCCCATGTGTCAAGCCAGGAGAATTGACCCGGCCTGAAACCATTTATCTGCTCATCAGCACCCGAGAAGGTCGCTTGGCCCCACAAAGAATGGAGAGAGCCGGTGATCTGGTGCTATGGGACGGCCCACTGGGCAAAACTGTGAGCGGTGCGCATCCGGACCTCTTCGAAGAGGTAAAAATGATTACGCGTCATTCATTGACCCACTTCGCACGCTCCATGGGAACAACAGCTGTGAGAGAATGCAAACACCTCGCAGTGGACTTAACCAGGAGGAAAAGCATAAAAGAAGCAGTAACTGCCGCAAGCAACAAGGAAGTCTTTGACTGGCTGAAATGGGACAGCATAGGAGCAGCCTGTGACCCCGTCTGTGGGGGGTGTCGCTGCGGTAACTGTCCTCCTGGAGGAAAGGAGATGACACTGGCTGACGAGAGGGAGCTAGAGACCATCAAGGCTCAAGTTCAAGTTTCTTTAATAGTTGTCATACAGAAGTACAGAATACTTTTATACAAAATGCTTCTTTCTGTTACACTCCAGAGACTGTGCTAGACAAAAGATAAGTATGAAATAAAATATAGCATGTAAAAATAGAAGTAAATAGAAGTCACGTACGTAGACACAGTGTTCAGTATATACTGGCTGGCTTGACCTTCAGGGAGAAAGACTCGCACTGTGGAGACTCCCACTGGGATGCAAAGTACCCCTGGAAGGAACAACCAGCATGGAAGGTTGCCTATACCAGGCAAATCCACGAAATGGTGGAGAGAGGAGCTGCAGTGAAACTAACTAGGTCCGTGATGGACCAATGGAAAGGAGCAGTATGGTACGTGAGTCACTTGACCGCACCGAACCCACACTCTGTCATCACTCCAGTACGCATCGTCTGGGACAGCAGCCAAGAGTACAGAGGAGTAAGCATGAACAACATCTTACTGAAAGGTCCTGATGTGCTGAACCCAATTCGAGCGGTACTCCTCAAATTCCGGGAAGGAGAACATGCAGCCATCGGTGACATCAAAAAGATGTACAACTCAGTGTGGCTGGAAGAGGAGGAGGTTCATGTACACCGCTTTCTGTGGAGAGACTCACCACAAGACAAGATAGAAGATTACGCCGTCGTCAGGGTGAATATGGGAGACAAGCCGGCTGGATGTATTGCCCAAGTTGCTATGCGAGAGACCGCATACCGTCCTCGGTTCTCCCATCTAACCGATGAAAGAACTGTCATCGTGGACAACAGCTACGTGGACGATCTCCTCGTGTCGCACAATGACTCACACAGACTGGAAGAGATCCTGAAGGGGGTCGAAGTCATCTAGTTCTACCGAACCAACTCAAGGAAGAGGATAACAAGGCTTTGGGAGTCGGTTACCTTGTCCATGAAGACAAGCTCTTCGTAATGGCATCCATCAACTTTTCCCGGAGGAGGCAGAAGATGAGGATGGAAGCAGATCTAGCCGAAGAAGATATCATAGAGAGGACGCTTAACCCTCTGACGCGCCGAGTCCTACTCAGCCAAGTCACAGGACTGTATGACCCGATTGGTCTCGCAACTCCACTCAAGCAGAAGGGAGTGATCCTAGTGAGAAGGGCATTCCAGGAGGCTGGAAAGATGACCAAGGACACTTGGGACCAGCCACTATCAGAGGAGCTCTGAGAGAAAGCGGTGGAGCTATTCAAATTATACGCTCGCCTGAGCCACGTCACATTCCCGAGAAGTATCACGCCCGCCGGCTGGTTGGGCAAGCCATGGGGGATCACGTTCTCAGACAGGAGCTGTGATTCCTATGGCGCGGTACTATATCTGCGGTGGGAGACGTCCGGGGGAGCAGTCACCCGGCTAGTGGAGTCAAAAGCGAAATTGGCCCCTCTTGACCTTAGAGGTGACCCAGTGAAGGCGGAAATCTGTGGGGCGGTGTTCGCATCCCGCCTAAAAAAGTACGTACTTAAACATGGAGGAATCAAAGTGGAGATGGTTCCACTTCGTCGACAGTCAGACGGTGCTAGGTGCCATCCAAAGAGAAAGCTATGGATTCCAAACGTTCTTCGTGAATCGGGTCGGAGAGATCCAGAAGGCTGGTCCCGTAGCTGACTGGTGGTGGATACCAGGAGAACTCAACATTGCTGACCTGGTCACAAGAGGCCGCTGCTCCCCAGAGCTACTCGGAGAGGACTCTGCTTGGCAACGCGGCCCTGATTTCCTCGCCTACCCCGAAGAGGAATGGCCAAAGAAATCAGCCTCAGAGGTAGCTACCGCTGCGAGAGACGCAGTGGGTAGGCTTCAAAGAAAAGCCTTCACAGTTGCTGTCACAAGAGCACAAGCAAAGACAATGCCTTCCCCTGCCAGCTCAGGGTAAGAAAAGACAACAGCCATGAAAGAAGAACCAGATGTCACTGTCTCGCCAAACAGAACCTCCGACAAACTTTGGGGCGGGGCTCTCATAGGCCAGATAAACCCGAAAAGATACAGTTCTCTTAAGACACTCTGCTGCGTCATCGGCTTCACCAGAAGGGCACTAAAGTTCTGGGCGACAGTAAAAACCCGGAAGGCCCAGACGACAAAAGCACATTTGCCAACCCGCACATTGGTAAAGTGGGAGGCATTAACAGTAAACGAACTTCGAAGTGCATTCAAGGAACTATGCCTGGCCGCACAGGAAGGCGCGGAGTTCCCCGTGACCACACTGGACAGACTCGTGGTCCACAAAGAGGAGGACTCCAAACTCTTACTGTGCCACGGCAGAGTTCAAGCCATGGCCAAGGAATGGCCTGGGGTGCCCTTACTTCCCTACAGGGAATGGGTCAGCATCCTCCTGGCAGAGGAAGCCCACAGGGCAAACCATGAGGGCATTGCAGGAACCCTCTTGCGCATGAGAGACAAGGCCTGGATTGTGCAAGGGCCAAGAGTAGCCCGAAGTACGATTGATTCGTGTATACACCCCCGAAAGAACAAGGTGAAAATGTGCCGTCAAATCATGAGCAAACTCCCCCCGGAGCACACAGAGCCGGCCGCACCATTCGAGTATACAACATTAGACCTATTTGGTCCCTACACGATCAAAGACTCAGTGAAAAAGAGGACAAGCAAGAAAGCCTGGGGCGTAGTTTTCTGCTGCATGGCGTCCAGAGCGATACATGCCGACATAGTGGAAGACCTCTCGACCGAAGGTTTCCTGAAGACGTTCCAACACTTCACCGCATTGAGAGGCCATCCCAGGAAGCTCTGGTCCGATAAGGGGACTAATTTCGTGGGAGCAAAGCCAGCGCTGGAAGAACTTTACAAGTTCCTAGCGAATATCGACAATAACAAGGTACAGAAGAAAGCTGCAGAGTCTGGAACAGATTGGACTTGGGTGTTCCACCCCGCTGACTCTCCTCATAGGAATGGCGCGGCTGAAGCAGCTGTGCGAGTATTGAAAAGAGCACTGAGCAGCTTAGGCGAAGAAGGGAGCCTTACGGCCCTGGAGTTCCAAACCCTCCTATACCTAGCTGCCAATCTATCAAATGAGAGGCCTATTGGCGCCAATGCCCAGCTTCGGGATGGCACCATTGAGGTCATCACTCCCAACACTCTCCTACTGGGACGTGCAAGGCCCCGTGGAGACCCCAGAGGTTTTGAGTCCGCTAGCTACCCCTTCGTCTGTCTGAGAGCAATCCAGATTGAAGTGGACAGGTTCTGGAAACGATGGAGCCAGCTGGCGGGACCAGAACTCTTTGTCCGGAAGAAGTGGCACATTCCCGCTAGGAATGTCGCAGAAGGAGACCTGGTCTGGCTTGCGGACCAGAACGCACTCAGAGGCCAGTTTCGACTGGGCCGAGTGATAAAGACTCACCCTGACCCGAAGGGTGTCATCAGGAACGTGGAAGTAAGGACTTGCCATAGCCTTCCCGTTACCGCCGGTCATCCCAAGCGTGACCATCACGTCGGGGTGTGCCCCACCACCGTCCTCCACAGGGACGTCAGGAGGTTGGTGGTACTTCTACCATTCGAGGCAATGACCGAAAGAAGGACGTCGAAAGTCGCCTGTTTCTGGCACAAAGAAGGACGCAGAAGGTCGCCTTTTTCTGGCACAAAGAAGGACGTCGAAAGTCGCCTGTTTCTGGCACAAAGAAGGACGTCGAAAGTCGCCTGTTTCTGGCACAAAGAAGGACGTCGAAAGTCGCCTGTTTTTGGCATGATTGAGGACGCGTGTTGCTTAATGACAGCGGAAGAGTGCAAGGGCGCTTCCGCATTCTTCGCCGCGCATGCGCATGAGGTCCTCGCTTAGTTCAGATGCCCCATTCAACACGGTGAATCCCAAACTCGAAACTCTGTTAAGCTCCAGAGAGAGAGGCTGAAAACCGCCAGTTCTTGCCCGACGGATGGGAGCCGAATCGGGATCCGAGTTTTCTGATGAATAGCCCCAAAACATGGAGGTCGCGATTCGCGAACGGCGACGGCTTCGCTGACCAGAGCTCTCTCAGATTCAAAATTGCAGCCTGGAACATACATGTTTCGGAACCAATGTGTAACTAGACAGTTACAATATAACATTTATATTAATTAACCCAGTTAATGCCTTAAGAGAAAGAGTCTGGTGGTCAATTACTACGGAAATGTTGTGTCTTACTAATAATAACTAATTCCGCGGTCAATATAAGTCTCTGTGATACTTTCTGAATATGATTTGGGAATGGGCAGGGTTATATTAGAAGAAAGACAGTGTAAACAATGTAATTAACTCTGAATATAATAATGACGAAAAATAAACAGGATACACAACACAACAAGGTGCACTTATGAAATGCGCGAGGCAGTCACTGTCTTTCTTCTAATATAACCCTGCCCAATCACCGTGTTGAATGGGGCGTCTGAACTAAGCGAGGACCTCATGCACATGCGCGGCGAAGAATGCGGAAGCGCCCTTGCACTCTTCCGCTGTCATTAAGCAACACGCATTGAGGACGTCAAGAATCGCCCGATGCCGACGTAACCTGCGTAGTTTTCGCGGGTGCCGTTGAGCTACCACCGTAAATGGGGCATAGTTTAGTTCTTTGTTCCCCTGTAAAATAATAATAATAATATAGACCGGTGAACACTTTGTATAGTTTGGGTAGTTTTATGAGCCTGACGGTCAGAAAACTAAGTGGAGAATTATCCGACGTTTTTCCCAATATGTTCATTATTATTATTATCATAAGTAGACTCTGCTGGACATTACCAAATGCCATATCGACCTCTATACTGACATTATCCACTAACGTCTGAACGTACGCTGCTGGCTAACTGCTAACAAGTACTATTATCTACAGACTTAAGCTGCTACTAACTACCAGCTACCAGCTAACTGCTTGCTTAATTGACCACCTGGTGATGATGGCAATTCAGTTATCCAAATAACGGAATGTTTGGACGTGGAGTCCCAATAAATGAACATTCTTGCAAAGTCCGAATTGTTTCTTTTGGTTCAATTTATAAGTCGTTCGCCTACACCCTTCCAATGGGGACATTTAGTTGACTCATTGACTGAGACCGCTAGATAATTGGACAACTATGGTTACACCTGTGGTTAACCAAGATCTCAGCAATACTGGTGATTACATTTGCATTTCTTTTATGAAATCTATTTGTATTTCTTTGAGAAAATACATGTCAGTGAGGGGGAGTGAGATGAGTTTGTTTGTATGTGGAGCGAGGGGGAGAGATGAGTCTGTATGTAGAGGGAGAGAGACAAGTCTGTTTTTATGTAGAGAGGGATGAGTCTATGTATGTAGAGAGGGGGAGAGAGATGAATATGTTTGTATGTAGAGAGGGGGAGAGATGAGTCTGTTTGTATGTAGTAGAGAGGAGGAGAGAGATGAGTCTGTATGTAGAGAGGGAGAGATAGATTAATATGTTTGTATGTAGAGACAGGGAGAGAGATTAATCTGTTTGTATGTAGAGACAGGGAGAGAGATTAATCTGTTTGTATGTAGAGAGGGGGCGGGGAGAGATGAATATGTTTGTATGTAGAGAGGGTGATATAGATGCATCTGTTTGTATGTAGAGAGGCGGAGATGAATCTGTATGTAGAGAGGGGGAGAGAGATGAATCTGATTGTATATAGAGAGGGGGAGAGATTAATATGTTTGTATGTAGAGAGGGGGAAAGCAATTCATCTGTATGTAGAGAGAGGGAGAGAGATTAATATGTGTGTATGTAGAGAGGGAGAGAGATAATAATAATTGAATGCTTTGTATTTAAGGAGGAGGACCTTAAAATAAATTATAAAATTACTGGAAGCCAGTGCAGAGTAGCTAACACTGGACTGATGTAGTATCTCCTCTTGGTTCTACTGTAGTTAATAGAGTTTTTAATGAGTTGGAGTCTTTCTGTAGTATTTTTTGGAAGGTAAGGATTACATTACATTAGTCAAGTTGGCTTGCAATAAAGGCATGGATTAGTATTTCAGCGTCCTTTCGATTTATAAATGGCATAGCTATGTTTCTAAGGTGGAAGAATTCGATTTTTGTCACCTTGTTGATGTGTGTTGACCTTGTTGATGTGTGACGCTTAGGTCTGAATCTATATGATAACACCAAGACTTGTAACTTTTGGTTTAACACAAGGAGTAAGTTGCCCCATATTGCTCAGCTGCATTTCTGTTTTGGTTACAGGGCAGACTAGTAGGATTTCTGTTTTGTCCTCATTTAATTTTAGGAAGTTGTTGGTCATCCATTTGTTTATTGCTAAGAGACAGTGAGACATGGAGGTAATAGCTGTAAGATCATTTGGGTCAGCATAGATGTAAAATTTTGTGTCATCTGCGTACTGGAAACATACATTGTGTTTTCAAATTATGTCCCTTTTGGAATTCCAAAGTAGTCATGAAGCATGATCTCCAAGCCTGATTTTCTTCCTTTGATTATTATGTTCTGAACCAGTTTAATACATAGTCAGAAAGACCAACTAACATTTCTAGTAGTGCATGGTTGTACAACCTCATTGTCATTATGTTCTCACTCATTAAAAGCATACAGTAGGCTAGTCTGACCTCGGAGGCTTGGTGCCAAGTCATAAGCAATGGCTGCATGAAGTCACGAGTGGGTGACGGATAAAAAAAAAAAATGTCAGAGCCTGTACACCAGGGATCGGCAATAGGCGGCCCGCGGGCCAACATTGGCCCGCCAGCAATAATTTCTGGCCCGTCAGATTATTTTGAGAATATGATATTTATTTGACGCGCTGGAAATATTCACTGGTTCAATTTATACGCCAGGGTGTCTTTTATTGTGAAGCTGTATCTATCTACCGGCAGTCATCAAAAGCATGTCTGTCACTATAGCCAATTGAAATGCTAGAAATGGTCAGGTGGACTGGGAGAACCAATGGAATAGTCCCACCGGGCCCCGTGTCTATTTCCCTAACGCACTTTCACTTCCGCGTTCGAGATGCGACTCGCGAGCGAGTTGAAGAAAACAAAACAAACATCTTTGGATAGCAACGGGGAAATATAACGCTTCTTTTAATAAACAGGAGCCATACTTAAAATACGGGTTTATCGCAACAGGTCGGTGATTCTTGCGTGCCGAGCCGACGTCCTCTCTGCATAATATGTGGCGACAACAACAACAACAACAACAACAACAACAACGAGGCAAGTTGGCAGATAAAGTAGCTGCATTCAACGCCAATCTGGAATTGGAGGGCGACGAGTGGATATGACATGTTTCAAACATTAGCAGGGATTTTGGAGGACTTAACAACAAACAAGGAGGTATGGTGAGTCGTGCTTTCATGCATTCTGATCTGTTCATCACCCGCCGGCGCCGCGGTGATCTGCAACAGCTGAGAGCTGTTCATGAATGAATGGATGAGTGAGAACTTTGTTTGGCGGATTGCAGAGTGGGTGCAGTGCGGCGCAGTGCACACGGTTGTTGGGGGGATGCAGACCAGAGAAAAACGTTTGTCTTTTTTCAATATCAGTATATTAAATTAGCCATTGTTTTTGATCCTGGCCCGCCAAGCAACGGCTTGGGGAAAATCTGGCCCGCGGCCAAACCTAATTGCCGACCCCTGCTGTACATCATGGGGGGAAAAGACAGCTGTCTATACCCATTAGGAATGAAGTTCAATCTCCTGTCTTCGCGATTTGAGTATCAGTAGAACCTTTAAACAAGGAGGATGTTGTAAGAAGTAGTGCTTAAGTGATTACAAAAGTGATGATTTGCAATGGTACACTGTGCACAGTAAACACGAACGCAGTACAGATTACACCCATTAAGGTATCTGGTTACTCAACAGACGAGAGACAGAAGAGAGAGAGAGAGCACGCGGAAGGCTGTGAGAGACACAGAGAGAAGAGGTAAGCTATTGTAAATATCACCATCACACAGATTGCATCATATAATGCACTCTGGTGCTGAGAGACTGCAAGGACATAATCGACATTGGGTGTTGGCCAAAACCATTGTTTACTTGGATTGATTACCTTTCTGTTGAGCTGTTAAGCCTGGTATATGCGATATAGCAGGAGATATCCCAGAAGAACGAACTGGCAGGATGGCCAAAATATGGGACCTCAAATATTGAGTGGGTGTTTGTTTTGCCGCAGGTATTCTCACCAGAATTTGTGGAACTGAAATACTACCTGTGTACTAATCATGTCAATTATGTGAGTCTTTCCCGCAGAAAATGTGTAATAAATGACTGTGTGACAGCGTGTCTTTTTCAGCAACATAATATCTTGATTCTGAATAGTGGTGGCAGGGTGTGTTAGCTGTCATGTGTCAGGTGACATTCAGTCAAAAACTGGTTCAAGCCAACCGGTCTACAAAAATTGCAAGCTGTTCGAATGATCATATCATTGGACAATAGTGTTGGGGTATTATGGATTAACCCTGACTGCTGCTGCCACCCCCACCACCGGTTACCCCACAACCTTTTCCTCTAGCGCCGCCATCAGGCCAAAATATTAGAATCATTGTATTAGTAGCTTTTAGGCCTGTCCCCGACTAAGAATTTGTATAGTCAACTTTGATTACCCCCCCCCCCCCCCGAATGCAAAAGAAATAAGAGAATATAAATATTATTATTATTATAATTTTTTTTATCATTCTATTTGGGCTGTGGGGGGTGCTTAACACTTTGATCGCCGGGGTTAAATTCATAATTTACCATCCCTCGCCAGCCCTATTAAACATCTTTGCAGGGCTATAACTTTTTAAATTTTATTGCTAAATTGACATTACTATGGCCCATTCAACGTCTTATATCTATTGTTCAGGGTGTAGCAACGTTATACTTTTTCATTCACATATTCATACTAAAATACGGTCTAAAGTATAAGTATGTTTTTATCGTTTTCTGCAGCTTTCTCCAGAACTTGATTTATAGCCCTAAATGCATTATATTGATGATTAAATACAGTTTGGTAGGAATCTGTGCGAGATAAAAAATTTCAAATGGACGTACTTCTAGAAGTTACTACGTATGATCTGATGATGACCGGGTGGGGGGGGGTCGTTTATAATTCCGTGGGCAACGTTATATCATTCATCTAGTGTGGGTGATATGATCATTAGAGCAGTTAGTATAGAAGACATTACAAAATAACGCTGAAACTCACCGTAGCTTCCTCTCGCCGTTGGGAGATGAGCGTGGAGCAGAATTTTTTCTATTATGGGATGTCGAAATATCCGATCCATTTCCAGGTTGTATAATAGTATATACGTCCAAATCATGTTGTTTATCGAGTTATTGGTAACGGATCACTATCCGTCGTGATCAGCTCGAGTCCTGGGAATATTACCGAGTGATCGGACCAAATTGAAATGAGCACCAGCTTCCACTTCCTGTTTCTTCCCTGGGCGATCCGCCGATCGGCCACCAGATGGCGCTCTTGAACCGTTAGAGAGTTGATAGGGGCTCACCAGTACATCTCATGTCTCCGGGGGAGAAATATGATTTCGATCACAGATTTTTGAAATATTGATATCAAAGACGCTGTCCAGCGTCTTCGGCAGAATGAGCATGGCGGGGAATGACGTGTTCCAGCGTCAACGGCGATTAAAGTGTTAATGTCTGAAGGAGTCGACTGAAGGCTTCTTGTCCTCTGCGAAAGCATGCAATTGGTCCACTGATGGATACATCTTGATATTTGTCTACTCTAGTGTGTTCATTAGCCGGGTGAAATCCTCTTTCTGTGCCTCCGTGCCCTTTTTTAGCTGGTATGCACGCCATTATCGTTAGCCACGCTTCTAGACCTCTTTGCTTTTGGAAAGAATGATAAAAGATTTTCTTTTAAATAAATATTTATAATTATTGAATTTTTTTTCATTTATAATGATTTTTGAATATTTCAGCTAATGAAGTTAAATGTTTATTATCATCAACTATCTAGTTAGTTTTTATAGTGTAACATTTGGCTACTAAAAATAATTGAACGTATAGAGAGAGAGAGAGAGACCCCCCTTTCCTTTCCTATTGGAACTCGAAACTGAAACTGATGTCGCAGAGTGTGAGCGTTTCCAGGGTTAGCTTAGCTTACAGTAGCTTAGCTTACCTTAGTTTAGTTAGCTTTAGCAGCTAACGTTAGTTAAGGTTATACCGCGATGTGGGCATAAAGGAATGGCGAGGATGCAAATCATATTAGATGCATTGGACCCGTTACTCGCAGAGTTTTCAAGCACATAGAAACAATGCGACACGCAAGAGAGGAGTTGTCACAGGGCTGTGAATGCAGGGCTGAAGAGCTAGATGCCATAGCTTCTAAAAATGAAGGTCAGCGCTGGTCTGTGTCTATTATGAAATGACAATTGTGCGCCATCGAAGGTCCGCGCTGGTCTGTGTGTATTATGAAATGACAAGTGCACGTCATTGAAGGTCCGCGCTGGTCTGTGTCTATTATGAAATGACAATTACGTGTCATTGGAATTCTGATTATTTTCTAACTGGGCGGGTCTTACATACCGAAATGTGGCACCGATTGATCTAACATGAATCAGTACTCAGTAGTACCAACGTAATTCGGTCGGTACCCTTAAAAGTACAGAGTTCGGTACCCAACCCTACTGACAGCTCATGTCTAGTTACAATGTTCCTTGCGAGGGTCCGATTCCAACGGGAGATGAGAGACGTTAACATCATGTGTTTCACGGAGACATGGCTCAAGCCAGCGACGCCAGACAACAGCGTCTCTCCATCGGACAACTTCACCGTCCTGAGAGCAGATCGCACGGCAGCCTCTGGGAAGAGCATCGGAGGTGGGGTCTGCATCCTCACGAACAATCTCTGGGTTAATCCCAAAGAAGTACATGTCCTCTCAAGTTCATGCTCCCCAGATATGGAACATCTCTCAATCCTGTGCCGTCCGTTCCACCTACCCCGTGAGTTTACCGCGGTCATTATGTCCGTCGTATATATACCCCCACAGGCAAATACTGGCAAAGCGCTGGTGGAATTACACGACCACCTCAACAGACAACAGATCAAGCACCCGGACGCCGCGATGATAGTGGTTGGTGATTTCAACCAGGCGAATCTGAAGAAAGTGATGCCGTCCTTTTTTCAGCACATCGCCTGCTCCACGAGGGGGAGGAACACACTCGACCATTGTTACACCCCGTTCAGAGCCGGCTGCAAAGCTGTAGCGGCTCCGCCATTGATGGGTGCTGCAAGCGCGAGCGATCACGACTCCATTTTTTAATCCCTGCATACAAACAAAGATCACGTGACGCCGTCGTGTCACGTGAGACAAAAAAGTGGTCTGACGAATCAGAGGCCACGCTCCAGGAGGCGCTCGCAGACACAGACATGTTTCAAGGAAGCGCCAGTGACGTCAGCGAGTACGCTGATACCGTTGTGAGCTACATAACAACAGTAGCTGACAGTATTGTCCTCACGAAAATGGTGCGGGTGTTCCAAAACCAGAAACCTTGGGTGGACAGTACTATCAGAGCAGCTCTGAACTCTCGCACCACGGCTTATAACCTGGGCAGAGAGTCAGGAAATATGGAAGAGTACAAGTGTAACTGAGGGGTACAATTCCCTGACTGTATTGAGAGTATGGTATCATTAAACCACTACTTAGTTATGTACTTTAATTACTGGCCATACAGTACATGATATATCTGGTGAACACCCACACAAGAATACGGCAATGACAAAGAAAGTTCTAGTTAGAGGTATTTATTATTAGAGCAGCAACGGTAGGTTACAGATTGAGAATTATAATTGCGCTTGTAAGGCGAAGAACACTTAAAGTAGGTCAAGAGCGTAAGTCCATGAGAATAGTAAGATGGGTATAACTGACGCCACCTGTAGCATAGTAATTACATAAGGCACACTTGTAGTCAGCTGGAGATACTAGGGGGTTCCCTCCGGTTGTAAGCCGGCAGGGTAGAGGAATGTTCGGGAGCAAAGTCTGGATCAACGCGGAATAACGAGGCTCCAGATACAGGAGCCAGTGCAGTACTCCCTTGGTCCGCAGACAAAGCAACAGCTATAATCCAGTATGCACGACAGCATGGATGAAAGCTAGCCAGCCTCTGGTCCTAGAGGCGGGCTCGAGGGTGCTCCTCACAGGGGTAGATCCCACACAGCAGTGGGGTAGACGGTTCTCTGCTCCAGCAGCCACGGTACCAAAGCAATATAATCCAGCCGGAAAAGGCTCTGCATTCGCCGGTGTAGATTCTCCGGTGTACATATCCAACGGTTCTCGTCTAGGACTCCTCGGGTGGTGGCACGAGTTTAGGCCGCCCAGCCTGGATAAGTGCACTAGCTATAGGTACGACGAACCGGTGGTAATGCTGGTCACGGAAGAACGGTAGCCGCACGATACACTATAAATAATAGACTATTACTTCACAATAGAATAAGTCGAACTCGACGATACGGCGTTAAACTCTGACACTTTAGCTATATATTCACACGCGGTTCTCAAGGCTCTATTCAGGGGCAAAGAGGCCCACTTCACGGCACGTTGTATCGTGGTGAAGGCTTCAACGTTTAGGTACTCAACTACTGCTGTATCCACCTGCGACGTATTTATACGTAAGGTGAATAATCTAGTGCCAACCTCAGTTCTGTCTCGTATTACTGCGCAAACCTGGACATGTTGAGACATGCCTTGGCGGTGTCTTTGAACTTGCCATTGGGGGTATGGCCGTTGGCGCCTAGGGGTCGCTGTCCAATAGGAGAACGAATATTATGGTCTGGCTTGTACCCAGGTAAAGGGATATTCCGTGTATATATACAAAGAATATACAAGGGATATCAAACGATATACAAATATTATACAAGGGATCTCAAGTAATAAATATATATATTCGGTTTAATCTGACCCTTTGTAACAGCCGCCTCCTAATTAGTCCGCACCTAATTAGATAAGCAGAGACAGATTAACCGTCTTGTCAACTACTCAATGTCCGTTGTGGAGAGTAGGGCAATTCACAAAGTCAGTGGGTCATGGTCGTCATCAAGGGAGTCAGGTAGCCTTGGCAACTCTATCAGCCTCGCCACGGGTCGGGTGTATGTCCGTCCCTGGACAAGAACTTCTGCCGCTCTGACCTTTCCGTCGGCACCAGTGATCACTTTGCTTACGCGGCCGGCCGGCCACATAGCTCGGGTAGTGACTGGTCTATGATCATGACGACTGTGCCCTCCGTCAAGTTGTCTCTATCCTTTACCCATTTCTGGCGGGTTTGTAGAGACGGTAGGTAGTGGAGGAGGAAACTGTTCCAAAACTTGTCAGCCAATACTTGACTGTACCTCCACATTCTTCTGCCGTTTGCTTCCTCAGGTCTGTACACCGTCTGTGGGAGCGCGGGGTCCAGCCGCCCCATCAAAAGAGTGTTGGGGGTGACTGGGTCGACATCTGCTACATCACTTGAGACGTAACCGAGGGGCTTTGAGTTCAATACTCCCTCGATCTCTGTGAGGACTGTCGTGAGGACTTCTTCAGCCACGGTCTGGGCTCCAAGCACGGCGTACAGGGCTGTCTTTATTGAATGTACTTCTCGTTCCCAGGTTCCCCCGAAGTGAGGGGCGTTCGGGGGGTTAAACTGGAAGTCAATCTGAGAGGGAGCGAGGTGGGTCTTAAGTTCTGGGCCCATAGCTTGGAAGCTCTCTCTCAGCTCTCTTTCTCCGCCTTTGAAGTTTGTCCCGTGATCAGACAGTAATATAGACGGTTTTCCTTTCCGCGCTGTGAATCTCCGGAAGGCCATAAGGAATGAGTCCGTACTCATGGTTGGAAGGAGTTCTATGTGTATCGCTCGGGTGGTCATGCATTTGCATACAATACCCCACCTCTTCTCCGTCCCTCTTCCTCTCTTCACGTACAGCGGGCCGAAGCAGTCCATACCGGTGGAGTGAAAGGGCTTGTCGCCAAGTCGGAGGCGACAGGGAGGCAGGTCAGCCATCCTGGGTATACTGGGCTGTGCTCGCCACTTGCGACAGTCTAGACAGGTCCGCTGGAAGCGTCGTACTGCTTCTCTTCCTTGCAGTATCCAATAGCGACGTCGGATCTCAGCGAAGACTCTCTCTGCCCCAGCGTGGTGCACATCCTCGTCGTATTTCTTTATGATGAGCTCTGTGACCTTGTGTCGGCTGTTGAGAACTATAGGGAACTTGATGTCGTCCGTTAAGTCCGGGGCCCTTCTCAGACAACCACCCACTCTGATGAGATCATGGGCGTCGCGCTCAGGGGCCAAGTGGAGCAGTCTGCTGTCTGACGGGACTGGCTTTGATCCCTGCAGACAGTCTAGCTCGTCGGGGAACGAGTCTCTTTGGGCTCGCTGTAGCAGAAGGAGTTCTGCTTCTTCGTAATTAGCTGCATTAATGTCAGTAGTGGAGGGAACCTCAGGGTGGTGCCACAGGAATGTCTTTAACTGCGCACTCTCAAGGGTGGGGCAGTCGTCTATGTTAGGGTCGGTGGGGACTGGTGTGTGCGTCAGCCCACAGAACATAGATTTCTTCATCTCTGCCTCCTCTTGACTAGCCTCCCATGGGGTGGGGTTAGGCCACTCTTCTTCCGGGAGCTTGAGGAACTCGGGACCGTCACTGTAGATATTGTGACGTGTGAGGTCATCTAGGGACATTCCCCGTGTGATGACATCTGCTGGGTTCTGTTTTGTGTCCAGGTACCTCCAGCATGCTGATTCTGTTAAGTCTTGGATCTCTGTGATTCTGACTCCCACGAAGACCTTGTATCTACACGAATCGGACTGGATCCATGTGAGTACGGTCATGGAGTCTGACCACAGGATTGTTCTTTGCACCGGGATGGTGAGTTCACGTTGGATTAACGTGGCGAGTTGCGTGCCTACTAGGGCTGCGCAGAGCTCTAGACGTGGGATCGATTGTTGCTTGCGGGGGGCTATCCTTGAGCGAGCCAGGATGAAGGCGGTATGTATTTCTCCTCCCTCCTCTCGGGCCCGCAAGTAAGCTACCGAGCCGTAGGCTACTTCTGAGGCGTCGCTGAAGACGTGCAGGTCCATCTGGCACGTCTCCAGCCGCACTGTGGGTGGGAAATAGCTGCGGCGCATGTTCACACCTGGGAGCGAGTTGAGTTCCCTTTCCCACTCTCTCCATGTTGAAGCAAGGTGGTCGGGTATGGGGTCGTCCCAGCCCTGGTCCTTGTCCCACAGCTCTCGCACAATCATTTTTGCCCTGGTGGTGTAAGGTAGGATACATCCCAACGGGTCATATTGTCTGGCGAGTGTTCTGTATACACTCCGTCTGGTGGTCGGTAGTGAAATCGACCTTCCCTGCTCCTTGGTCAGCGGTGTGTGTCTGTAATGGAGCGAGTCTGTTTTGAAGTGCCAGACTAGTCCTAATGTCATTTCTTGGGCTTCACCTGGGATGGTCGCCATCCAGGTCTCGCTGCTTGCTGCCTTGTTCTCTGGGGAGAGGCTGCGAAGTACTTGAGGGTTGCTGCTGGCCCACTGCCGGAGATCAAAGCCGCCTTTGATCAGGGAGGCGCGGAGCTTGAGTAGGAGGGCCTCGGCCTCTTCTGGCGTCGAGACGCTTTGCAGACAGTTGTCCACGTAGAAACTCCTCTCTACACTTTGTCGGACCTCCTCGTCAGCTGCTGGGTCCTCTGCGACATGTTTTTGCAGTGTGAACGTAGCACAGCATGGGCTGCATGTGGTTCCGAAAGGGAGGACCTCCCATTGGTAGATGGATGGTTGCTCATCCCCGATCCTCTCTCTCCATAAGAACCGCAGCAGGGGCTTGTCCTCTTCCACTAGTCGCACCTGCAGGAACATCCCTTTGATGTCGCCGCTGATGGCCACCTTGTCTTGGCGGAAACGTAGCAACACGCCTAGTAGAGAGGGGCCGAGTGTTGGGCCGGGCAAGAGCTCTTTATTCAGATTCTGTAGTCCGATCTGGTAGCTGCAGTTGAACACAATACGATCCTTGCCGTTGTGGTGGACCTTGTGGTGGGGCACGTACCATGATTCGGTCGTCTGATCGGCCTCTTGAATGTCAATTTTCTTTATGTGTCCCGCTGTGATTAGCTTGTCAATCTCAGCGCGGTACACAGTGGCTTGAGTGGGGTCTCTGGCTAGACGCCGCTCGGTGTTCAGTAGATACCGCTCCGTCGCTTCTTTTGAGGCGTGGAAGGTGGGCATACCCTCTCGCCTCAAGAGTGGAGTTGCGTATCTCATCACTCCATTGACCTCGACTCTCTTTGTCCTCTGCTCGAGGAGGGTTATGGCATAAGTGTCTTCCTTTGAACGAATTAGTTTCTTTTCATTCTTAAAGGGCATTGTGTCTAATGTCCATAGCCTCTCGACGTGCTGTAAGAGGGTGGTGTCTTCTTCTGTCATTCTGGAGTGGAGGCAGCGAGTGGCTGCTGGTCGGTTGGGAGACCTGGAGAGGGGGCCTTGTAGTGTCCATCCTAGGCGGGTCTCGACTGCCGCTGGACAGCCTCTGGGCCCGATGTGGACCCGGTCCGTTGGGACGATGAGGTGTGCGTGGTCGGATCCTATGAGCAGGGTCGGGGTGGCGCCGTCGATGAGCGGTATAGGTAGTTGACGTAGGTGCACGTATTTTTCCATCAGCTTGGGGATGGGGTAGGTGTACTGTGACAGGCCTATGTCTTGGCTGGTGAAAGCGTTAGTAATCCTATACTGCCTCTCGGGCTGCCCGCTTGCTGCGATAGTGAAGGAGACGTTTTCACCCTTTATTGTCTTCAGGTCTCTTCTTATAGTACGAATCGTCATTGTTTCTTCGCTCCCCCGCAGACCCAGCCGGGCTGCAGCGGATGCGAGGAGGAGAGTCTTTTCTGACCCATCGTCAAGGACGGCGTAAGTGTCCATGACCTTGTCCTCGTAGCTTAATATCACTTGGACCACTTTCAAGAGCACTCGGGAGCTCCCGCTGCTGGCGGGGTCGATATACATGACGTTTACTCTGGTGCTGCTTGGGGGTGCGAGTTTCTTCCTGTTGCTGTCATGCAAGACATCCAAGTGGGCGCCGTCACACCTGCTGCATTTCTTCTTTAAGCGGCACTCTGCTGCCATATGGCTGCGCGCACAATGGTAACAGCGGCGGTTGGCTTTGATCCACTGACTCACCTCGTCAGCGGTCATCTTCTTGAAAGTGTCACATTGAGACAGCCAATGTTCTTTCTCGCAGTACTGGCATACAATCTTCCACTTCTCTTTCGTCGAGGGGGTGTTGTGGTTCTTGTGCCGCGGTACTGATTCGGCTTGGTGCATAACGGTCACCAACCGGCGGTTATCATTAGATCTCCGAGGTCCATCTCTTGGGCTTGGTCCACTCCGCACGAACGTATCCAGTCGTAGGCTGCTGACTTCTCTCGCGAGGAAGTCGGCCAGGTCTAGGAGGGATGGCTCGGGACCGTCGGGATCACGGTGGTCTCTCTGCCGCCTAAAGCGCTCTTGGCGGGCTGGAGGGAGCTTCTCTAGTATTCGTTCTACATTAGAGTTAGCATATAGTTCGTGTCTCCCTTTTTCCTTTTGGGACCCCAGCATCCCTACCAGGGATTGTACCTTGATAGAGAGGTCATCCAATGATCTATTGTCTGTGGCTGGGGGGAGACGGTCAATATTCCTTATTTCTTGAATCACGTAGTCCCATATGCGTCCATAACGCTGGTCGAGGGCTACCAGAGCCGCGGAGTATGGGGTGCTTGAGTTGGAATATGCCAGCGCTATATTATGCGCTCTGGGCACCTTGAGATGCTTGAGGAGGATAGCATATTTGTACGACTCATCAGGGACGTCGGACATCATAGTCTCTAAGCACATCCGTAATTCCGTGTACTGTGCTCTGTCCTCGTGCTTAAAGTCCGGGAACGTCGGTGTGCCAAGGTGCGATGCCATGGATGGCTGGCACATCGGTGAGCGTTGGGGGAGAGGCCTCCTGGGCGAGTCTCCCCGTACGTGTTGTCGTGGGCTGGTACTTGGTGGGTACCAAAGGCCGGGTACCCAGGTGCTGTTCCTCGGTGCTGGCTGTGCGTCAAACTCACCCTTGAGTTGAGTCGGGGGTTTGTAGCGCAGTGCCTCGGGGGTGAAGTCTGGGCTGTACTGGACCTCCTGGTCCTGTGGAGTACGTTGCTGCTGGTGGGCTTGACCTTCCTCCTCTTCCTCTTCCTCTGCTAGGTCTTCTAGGTCTTGAAGTCTTCTATTCAGTCTCTCGGCGGCATAGGCCGGTTCTTCCCGGTTGCTGGGTCTCGTATGGACCGGTCGGGGAGGGGGTTCGGAGACGTGGATAGGATCTTTCTGTTGGCCGGGCTCCGGGTCACTGGGTCGGGTAGGGGAAGGTGCCCTAGACCCTTGTCGTGATGATGCTCTGGAGCTCCGTGCGGAGAGAGGGGGTGTCGCCCTGGCAATCAATTGCTCCATTATATGCGCCTGTAGCCGGTCGCGCTCTGCTTCGCGCTGGATGTGAGCGATGTCGCGCTCTGCTTCGCGCTGGGCTTGGGCTGCGTCGCGCTGTGCATTGGCGGCGGCGCGCTGTGCATCGGCGCGGTCTCTTTCAATGTTCTCTTCCGTCTGGAGGCGTCTGGTCTCCAGGCGTATGCGGTCGTCTTCACTCCTTTGCTGCGCCTGGAAGCGCTCTCGCTGGGTTGCAGAGTGTTCGCGTTCACTAAGGGCTTGCGCTTGGAGTTGCGCGTGAAGGCGCTCTCGTTGGTCTGCAGATTGTTCGCGCTCACTCAGTTGTTCAGCCTGCAGGCGTTCTCTTTCCATGGTAGAGTGTTCGCGCTCACTTAGTTGTTGCGCCCGGAGGCGCTCTTGTTCCATGGAAGAATGTTCGCGCTCACTAAGCGTCTGTGCTTGGAGTCGATCGCGTTCAGTGGAGGCTGCCAGGGTGGCGATGAATGCCTGCGCCAGCATCTTGTCCGCTTCGCTGGGGGAAGACACTGACGGAGGTGATCGGCTTCTGACAGTGCTCGTTGGAGATCTGTTCTCTTGGCGCGCCCCGAGGTCTATCTCCTGGGCGCGCTTCTCTTCTGGTAGTGTGTCGGGTTCTGTCCCTGGAGCGCTCTCTTTATCCTGGAGATCTCCGGGGACCGTTCCGTTGACGTTGTTTGGGGGTATAGTCATGTCATGTCCCCCCTGGTCCCCCCCGTGAGCTTGGTCAGTTACGTTAGAACCCACTAGGGTCTCTACTGGCAGGGTCGCCTGGTCGGTAGGATTTGACATGCTTTTACTATCCGCTTTTTCCGCATTTAACGTCTGTATAAAGCTAGGTATTAGGCTGACAGCGTAGTCCTCTAGGTAAGGAGGTGGCTGACGTCTGCGCTGCGGGCGTTCTAGCTTAGGAGAGCCGCTTGGGGAGTGTTCACCGCTGGCCATGGTTAATATCAATATTATATTTAGATATTACACTGATATTCATCCGGCTCGAAGGACCAATTGTAACTGAGGGGTACAATTCCCTGACTGTAGTATGGTATCATTAAACCACTACTTAGTTATGTACTTTAATTACTGGCCATACAGTACATGATATATCTGGTGAACACCCACACAAGAATACGGCAATGACAAAGAAAGTTCTAGTTAGAGGTATTTATTATTAGAGCAGCAACGGTAGGTTACAGATTGAGAATTATAATTGCGCTTGTAAGGCGAAGAACACTTAAAGTAGGTCAAGAGCGTAAGTCCATGAGAATAGTAAGATGGGTATAACTGACGCCACCTGTAGCATAGTAATTACATAAGGCACACTCGTAGTCAGCTGGAGACACTAGGGGGTTCCCTCCGGTTGTAAGCCGGCAGGGTAGAGGAATGTTCGGGAGCAAAGTCTGGATCAACGCGGAATAACGAGGCTCCAGATACAGGAGCCAGTGCAGTACTCCCTTGGTCCGCAGACAAAGCAACAGCTATAATCCAGTATGCACGACAGCATGGATGAAAGCTAGCCAGCCTCTGGTCCTAGAGGCGGGCTTGAGGGTGCTCCTCACAGAGGTAGATCCCACACAGCAGTGGGGTAGACGGTTCTCTGCTCCAGCAGCCACGGTACCAAAGCAATATAATCCAGCCGGCAAAGGCTCTGCATTCGCCGGTGTAGATTCTCCGGTGTACATATCCAACGGTTCTCGTCTAGGACTCCTCGGGTGGTGGCACGAGTTTAGGCCGCCCAGCCTGGATAAGTGCACTAGCTATAGGTACGACGAACCGGTGGTAATGCTGGTCACGGAAGAACGGTAGCCGCACGATACACTATAAATAATAGACTATTACTTCACAATAGAATAAGTCGAACTCGACGATACGGCGTTAAACTCTGACACTTTAGCTATATATTCACACGCGGTTCTCAAGGCTCTATTCAGGGGCAAAGAGGCCCACTTCACGGCACGTTGTATCGTGGTGAAGGCTTCAACGTTTAGGTACTCAACTACTGCTGTATCCACCTGCGACGTATTTATACGTAAGGTGAATAATCTAGTGCCAACCTCAGTTCTGTCTCGTATTACTGCGCAAACCTGGACATGTTGAGACATGCCTTGGCGGTGTCTTTGAACTTGCCATTGGGGGTATGGCCGTTGGCGCCTAGGGGTCGCTGTCCAATAGGAGAACGAATATTATGGTCTGGCTTGTACCCAGGTAAAGGGATATTCCGTGTATATATACAAAGAATATACAAGGGATATCAAACGATATACAAATATTATACAAGGGATCTCAAGTAATAAATATATATATTCGGTTTAATCTGACCCTTTGTAACAACAAGGCTTCAGTCTACACTCTGCGCAAGGCTGTTAAACTTGCTAAGAGGACATATGCTGATAAACTGGAGACACAAATGGCACAAAACGACACAAGAGGCTTGTGGCGGGGACTGAAGACAATAACTGACTACAAAGTCAGCGCCCCCTCAATGGGGAGCGACGACGCCTCTCTCGCGGACAAACTCAACTCCTTCTACGCTCGGTTCGGTGTAGACAGTGTCGCCGCTAGCCCTCTGGCTAGTGACGTCACTGGCGCGCCGGCTGTTGTGGAGGGGGGGGGGGCAACCGCGGGGGGGCGGGGGCGCTCTCTCGTTGTCGGAACACAGTGTGAGAAGAGCATTTATGCAGGTGAACACCAGGAAGGCTGCTGGCCCAGATGGTATAACAGGACGCATACTTAAGTCCTGTGCCAACCAGCTTGCCCCGGTGTTCACCGCCATATTTAATCAATCCCTGGTGGAGTCAGTGGTCCCTGCCTGCTTCAAGATGTCTACCATCATCCCTGTACCGAAGAAACCCTCCCCAACATGTCCAAATGACTACAGACCGGTGGCACTCACCTCTGTGGTCATGAAATGTTTCGAGAGGCTGGTCAAGGACCACATTTGTGCCTCCCTCCCCAGTGATATGGACCCTATGCAATTTGCATACAGGACAAACAGGTCCACTGACGACGCGGTCTCCCAGGTACTGCACAGCACTCTCTCCCACCTTGACCGTCAGAAGGGGGGCTATGTGAGACTGTTGTTCATTGACTACAGCTCAGCGTTCAACACCATAGTCCCCACCAGACTGGTGGACAAGCTGATCGAGCTGGGTCTGAGCTCCGCCCTGAGCGCCTGGGTACTGGACTTTCTGAGTGAAAGACCCCAGGCGGTCAGGGTGGGGGGTCAGACCATCACCCTGAGCATCGGTCCCCCCAGGGCTGTGTTCTAAGCCCCCTGCTGTACTCACTCTACACACACGACTGTGTGGCCAAGTTCAGCTCCAACTCCATAGTGAAGTTCGCAGACGACACGGTGGTGGTGGGGCTGATCTCGGACAACGACGAGAAGGCCTACCGGGAGGAGGTTGAGGTACTGGAACGCTGGTGCCAGGACAACAGCCTGCTCCTGAACATTGGTAAAACCAAGGAGCTGATCGTGGATTATAGGAGAGGACAGCAGGAGACACACACACCACTGATGATTAACGGGGCTACCGTGGACAGGGTGAGCAGCTTTAAGTACCTGGGGGTCCACATCTCAGAGGATCTGACATGGTCAACACACATAGACACAGTAGTAAAGAAAGCGAAGCAGCGCCTCTACCACCTGAGACAGTTAAGGAAGTTCAGAGTATCGGGGAAGATACTCCAGTCCTTCTACTCAGGAGCTGTAGAGAGCATCTTGACCGGAAACATCACTGCCTGGTATGGAAACAGCATGGCACAGGACAAGAAGGCCCTACAGAGAGTGGTGCGCTCAGCCGAGCGTACCACGGGTATTGCGCTACCTCCCCTGCAGGTTCTATACAACAAGAGGTGCAAATCCAGAGCCTGCAGAATAATGAAAGACCCCCACCACCCCAATAACAGCCTGTTCCAGCTGCTGAGGTCAGGCAGACGCCTGCGAACCCCAGCTACTAGGACAGAGAGGCTTAGGCTCAGCTTCTTCCCCCAGGCCATCAGAGCCTTGAACAATAAACATTGAGTGCCACAGAACACTGAACTATCCACACACAAGCACACACGAGCACACACACGACACGCACGCTCGCTCACACACTAGCAGCCACTTTAACACGAGCGGGCACACACTCACGCCGCACACACGCACACTTATGGCCAAGAGGAAAGGCCACTTTAAATTAGTATAACAACAGGAACAGTGTATTGCACTACTAAAGCTACCTAGCATGTCCTATATGCTCTGTAAATACAGATATGTATGTACAGATACCGAGATGTCACACCATGTTACCTGTTTATTGCACAATGTTGTTTTTTTATTGGATTCTATTATATGTTGTACCACTGTTTTTTTATTGGATTCTATTATATGTTGTACCACTGTATTGCACATCGTCGCGGGCAAGACCACCCGCATTACATTGTATACTTGTATGCCGTGACAATTAAAACTCTTGACTTGACTTGACTTGACCTTCTGAAATGTTGTTATTGAAACTGAAAAAGGCACTGAAAAAAGGCAATTTCTGATGACAGTGCTACAACCAGAAAATGGTGGATGATGTTTACCCATGATTATGTATGGCTGTGGCTGATGACCACAATTCCAAGTAAGGCACAAAGCGAATTCGACGTGATGAAATGTGTTCTGCTTTTTGCATTACACTGGGGGGAGAATTCAATTTGAGTGGGCTGCAGAGGGGGATTCATCTTTTGACTGCAAAGGAGAAAGAGGGAAGATAGAGAGAAAGGCATTGCAGGCTCTTCTCTCTATTGGGGTGTTAATGCTTTCTGTTTGTTGTACAATGCCTGGGTCAATCACTGTCTACAGCCACACTGTCTGTGCAGACCATCTCTAGCGACGAGGTAGCCATACGTACGCTCTGCAACACACATACACACTCACTATCTTAGAATGAGTTATTACACTGTCTCTCCATTTAATCGTACACTCCTCTCTCTCTATCCCGCTCTCCCTCTCTCTTTCTCTCTCTGTTTTTCACTCCATCACCAGCTTCCTCCAAGGTTCTGCCACAGGCCCTTTCATCCTGAAGCTCTATAGTCCGTCAGGTCTGTCCCTCACAGAGACTTGGGCCTGGTCTAAACCATAACCCTGGGCCCTAGTAATGATGACTGCAGGCACAGCGGCCATCTGTAATGTGTCCTCCTCTCTCCCTCCGTCAGGGAACCTGGAGAAGGATGTGCTGTCACTCCAGTGAGGCAAACATCTGTTCCCATTACATGACTGTGGCCCTGCCATGCAAGTTAACTTCGCCACTATCCATTTTACCGCCAGAGTTCCGCCTGTCGACGAGGGGATAGGACAAGATTAGTTAAATGACTGGGAACTGAGAAAGTGTGTGTGTGTGGTGGGGGGGGGGGGGGTTATGGAGGGAAGGAAATAAAGGAGTGGAAAGAAACGTTTCCTCTCTCATCTTTCCACTCTTGTACCAATTAGGAACTAGGGATTGTCCCCGAGTGAAGGAGAATATAATCACCCCATCCATCAACTAACTTGTCACCGCATGGCCTCGACCATTACATGACATAACACAGGGTGTGGGCCTCTCAGAAGAAGAAAAATCTCTATTATACTCGAAAATAATGTGTATCCACTATCCACAGATATATGCTAAGTGACAACTCACTTGTTTTTTTACTGCATGCAACAGTGTACCCTTACTGGTACACTATCCCCATGAGGAAAATGTTTAGAACATTCAAATTGTATAATCCTTTTGACGGCCAGGTGGTATAAGTTGTAATTGTTGATCGAACTAGCCCCTGGATGTATCTTGCGTGGGTGCCGCAGGGTAGCATTTTGGGTCCATTGCTCTTTTTATATTACATACTGTGACAAGCCTTGTGGTGTTCAGGCTTGACACGGACTAAAACAAACAATTCCAATGTCCACACAAGCACAATTTCAATAAACAGGTGATATTTATTGATCCAATGTACAGGTCCGATAGGCAAGAGAGTAGTCAAAATACAGTCCAGGGTCAAAACACGTTCCAGGCTCTCGTACAAAAAGGGAATGTTCAATACTCAAGGTTTGTCTTCCGGTCCAGGGTCAGTTTCACAAGGGGGTATCTCAGCCAGTCCAGGGTCCAGTACCACGAACACCTTCTCGCTCTCACCTCTCCTTCCAACTACCTCTCACCTCACAAACTCAATATATCACACTCTCTCCACGATCTCTGCTCATTCCTCACCTCCAATCAACCTTTCTCTGTCTCTCCTAGGGCTTTATGCTATGTGTGTCTCTGTGTGTGTGTGTGTGGGATGTGGGTGATCACGTGGTGCACAGGTGTATTCTATCAGTCCCAATCAACTCTTTAATTCACTCCTCTGCCCGTGGCAATAGTATCGCCCTTCCTCCATGTAACTATGTGACGAGAGATGATATCTGCCACAATACGTTATCTATAATATAGACCCAAAGACTGCAAATTGCTACTTTATGCTATGGTATTGCTTTTTTCTGGTGTCATTTCCAATAAATGAATGCATTCTGTTTGGGTCTCAATGTAAACTGAAGAATACTAAGGATTTCAAGTGGACACACAATTGAGTCTAGACTCAATTCAATTAAAATGTAATTAAATTCTAATTAATCACCAAATAAATTGTAATACCCAGTTACGTCAGTCTCTCATGTCTAAACACAGTGTGAAGTATTTAGTTATAGTTATATTAGTTATAGATCAGTATGTCCCATGTGATTATATTGCCAAAGGTTTTATTCAGAGAATAAATGCAAGACTACGGTTTTCATTATTAGGAGTCACCGGGGCGTATTGCTCCCGTGGGCGGAGAACAAAAGAATTAGAATGTCTTCTAAATGCTCTAAACGTACATATTTTCAGAAATCGATAAAAATAGAAAAATGACAATTTCGAGTGCTTTGAGATGTACCATATATGTCTCCTTACTTGCTAAACATAATACAACTTGTAAATACGTTTAATTCTTGCTAGATGGTATGCTTGTAATTATTTCCGTTTGCCAGAGAACTACAGCGCGTCACGAAACGCACATACACGCACGCGCGCACACACACAAGAGAAGCGTGTGCGCTGTGAATAGGTGTTAGACCCCCACGCAGAGGTGAGAGGTATCAGAGACTCGCTACCCCCCATCCAAATTCTAAACAACAGATCGGCATCGGCTTTTCATAATATGTATGAATTATCTCTTGCAATAATATCCACGGGACACTTTGAGCTGCTTCGCAGAATAATGTGGTGTGTGTATGTGTGTGTGTGCGCTGAGACGCAGCGTCGAGACGAAACTTGTGTCGAGTCTGCTTCTATGTGCAACAGAAACTCTGCAGCATCCTTTACAGACCTGTATACCCACGTCGCGCTAAAACATTAACTACTGTACATGGCAGAGTGCGTGTGTGTATATGAGTTATGAATTATCTCTCGCAGTTCATTCAAGCGGACAGTGGAGTGGACTACGTGAACTACAGTATCAGCCACTGGCTGCTGTGTGACGAGTTTGGTGTTTTGGTCACCCGCGCTAAACACTGTGCTTTAGTTCAGGGGTTCCCAAACTTTTCAGGCCAGGGCCCAGAAAATAAGGCGTCAGAGAACCGCGGCCCAATGCACATCGTCAGGCTTTTTTTTTTTTTTTTTTTTTTTTGCCGTGTGACCGATTTTTTAAGCCAAATATCACTTCAATCCTATTAAGTTAGTTCAAGTTAGATATTCATTTATATGTGCTATTTATGAGAGGGCTAACTTGTTGCAAAATAATAATGATAATAATAATAGCCTCATTAAAATACTATTGTTGCTTCGGTTGTTTTCAGCGTTTTATGTGCATAATCTGTTATTTAGTTTGAAATGTTCGTTGAAATAAGTAGATTTTTCGTTTTTGTTTATTTATTAAGTTAATATAAAACCATATAGTCACATTTTAGAATACAATAGAATAGAATTTTAGAATACAACTAGAAACACTGTCCTGGCCTGCTTCTAAGTTCAGTGGCCTGACAAAAAAAATAAAAAATAAAAAAATAAAAAATAAAAAAAATTTTTTTTTTTTTTTTTTTTTTTTTTTTTTTAAATCATCTCGCGGCCCACCCGTGGCTGCTCGCGGCCCACCTTTGGGTCGCGACCCCGACTTTGGGAACCACTGAAGTTTAGTTGACAGCGCATCGATGCGCTTTGTGAAGGAAAGATGACGTCGTCTCTCTCTCTCTCTCTCTCTCTCTCTCTCTCTCTCTTTAGTGAGGTAAATGAGTACAAGACATGTTTCACAGACACACACACACACACATACACACACACATACACAGACAGACAGACACAGACACACACACACAGAAACACACAAACAAACGATCAAATTAAAAGCTGGATATAAATCTGCCACACGTGCTGTCAGTGAGTTTACTAAGTCAAGGATGTCTTACTTTCACACACGCACGCACACACACACACACACATTTACACATTTACACATTTACATTTAAATCTAGTCATTTAGCTGACGCTTTTATCCAAAGCGACTTACAAGTTCTGTACGACAAGTCATCAGGAAGGGCACAACTCTATCAGCTGAGTAACTAACAATGTTCATCAAAGTGTTGAGTGCTACAGTGTAGGTTAGTATATTAGGACAAGTGCATGACAGTAAGGTTAGTTAGGGTTGGATTTGAATGTGTGTTGTTTGGCTTAGGTTGAATCCAGCCTCATCAATGGAAATAAATTCATGCGGCTGTGCAGCAAGTTCCTCCTGTGTGAACAGGCTTGGCGTCCACCCCAGAAGGTCTTCTAGTCATTCTAGAGAAATACAACCACAAATTGTTATTGGTTTGCTTCTTTTTTTTTTATATGGTACAGTACTGTAAATACCATCTCTCTCTCTCTCTCTCTCTCTCTCTCTCTCTCTCTCTCTCTCTCTCTCTCTCTCTCTCTCTCTCTCTCTCTCTCTCTGGCTTTATTGAGGAAGGGCACACCTCTATCAGCTGAGTAACAATGTTCATCAAAGTGTTGAGTGCTACAGTGTAGGTTAGTATATTAGGACAAGTGCATACCTACATGTATGACCTATATCTAGCTACTACTTTTGGATATGAGCATTTTTTCAATACCCAACTATGTAGTGGCCGCTTGTCGCTAGGCTAGGCCTCCTGCTGGGTCCATTCACTGGAATAACAAAGGAATGACTGGGCCTTTGCTCCAGGTGTGAAATGGTTCTAGTGACAATGATCACATTGAATTCTGGGAGTGTAGTTCTCTCATCAGATAGCTGAATGAACTTGGATCAAGTTCAAGTCCTATCCTGAAAAGTAGTTAGGATTTTACCAGAATGTTTGATAGGACATTGATTGAAAACTATCGTCTCAAATTTGACAATTGATGGCTTATTTTGAAGGTATGAATCTGTAATTTTACATTATGTAACAAAAAAAAAGAGAATATTCTGAGAAGGTGGAGCTAGAAACTTTAGACCTCAGGGGGATATTATTAAAGGTGTGATAACCCCCACTCTACCTGCAAATGGGGAGTCTTCTGACTCAAAGAGCATGGTGGAGTGGGTAGGTCGTTAACCCAATTACCCTCACCTGTGCAGTGCAGAGAGCTGCCTGCTAGAGCTGCCGCGGTATCGGTATTACCGCGGTATCGCTGTTACATCATGCCCACCGCAGCGTTGGGCTGAATACCGGCATCACCGCTGTTTTTTATTATATTATTATTATTATTACGCTCTCGTTGGGCTTGCGGCTCTGCAGATATACCCTACTTCTCTGTCGAGATTCCAAGCGACCCTATTGGGTACCAGAAAAGTCACATGAAACACTGCAGACCACTGATTGGTCAGAAGAGATACGCGTCACATGCTTGGAGCATCTTGCAGTGCGTTTACTTCCTGAATCTCAGCCATCACAACACGGCTAATAGTACGTTAGCTCCCACCGGAGACCGGAGTGGATTACCGACGCCGTCGCTCCTCAGGGAACGAGGCATAATGATTTTACTGCAACGAAATGTTATAATAAAAGCCCTTCGTTCTATACACTTGTCTGATTGAAAACTTTATTAACAGACCGCAGAATGGGTACAAACCTCGGCACGCTCTGAGCAAAGAAAGGAACTTAGATATTAATTGAGTAAGGCTTGCCTTGCTATGTGGTCCGGTAAATACGAACGTGTAACTATACTAACGTTAATGCCACAAATCGAATGCCTTTGTAATCATAAGTAGTAACGTTATAATAATAATAAGAAGAAAGGGTCGGGGGGGTAACCGGCGGGCGCGACACCGAGGGGAGACTTCGAATCCGTGTTTCACTTTTAATAACGAATGCGTGCATGCCGAATCCCAAACAATATTCATGCTGCAAAGTCATCCTCTAAAGATAGACATTTAGACTAGAGGCAGGCTATATGCTATATAAAGAGTAGACTACAAAAAAAATGCATTCAAACTTTTTTTTGTGTGTGTGTGTGTGCGGTAATACCGCGGCGGTAGGAAATATTTTGCAAATGTGTGCGGTAAGGAAAACATGAATACCGCGGCAGCTCTACTGCCTGCACACACAGTATATATGTTTCCCTTGTCTAACCCTTCTGTCTGCTTCTCCCATCTGCTTTCCCACTTCAGACACCACAGGTTGTATCAGCCACCAAGTGAACCATCTTGGGATCCTTATCCATTCTGATACATACCTATTTGTTTATGTCATTATGCTTTTGTTGTTTAATCAATTCTTGTTTTTAGATAGGATTAAATAAATAAATCATCTTTGTTAAATTGAACTCTCATGTGTTTGGACTACCCATATTTGACAAACCTCTTATGGTTCATCATATATGGGGGCTCAAGCCGTTTGGAGGACCTTTTGTGGCACTTAGACATTGATTTGTTTGTAATTTGGCCTAGTGTGGTTGAATTGGTATTTGTGCTTGATCATTTTTCTAGCATTTGGAGGTTGTAATTTGACTGGCATTTGTATTTGGGTTCCTGTTGGGACGATTTGTTTGGGCTCTGTCTGTTTATAGAAGGGCTAATTTGAAATAATTTTAAGGCTAATTGCTTCTTTGGACTAGTGTATGTGACCTGAGGTTTGCAGCTAGTATTTGTAGCCTGTTGGCTAGAATTTGTTTGTAGCCTAATTATTTGTATGCCAGGTTTGGGGAGTTAGCACGTGATTTGTTCTTGGGGGTGTTTGTTGTTTGGGATTTGGGGGAAAGTAGCAGTTTGTTAGTGCAGATTTCTTGTGGTAGAGATTTGTTACTTTGTTTTGTTATTGCTTGTGTTGAGGCTTTGGAGTTTGATACCTGACAGTCTGTGTGTTTTGGGAACCATTAATCCCCGGTTAGGCAAAGAAGGTGGGTTCCCAATAGGGGGGCTTGTCTTGGTGTTTTCTTTTTAGGCGGCTACAAACGCGGGTAGAGACAGGCACTGGCATTGGCACTTGTTGTCCTCTCGGGAGCACGTCTCTGGCTCAGAGGAGTGGCTGTATAACAGGTACTTTTTCTGCCCAGAGAGTTTCAGTGCATTAGTACCCCCTGTATGTAGTAGCACGAAGATTGAGCTTTTGAGGTAGTTAGTTAGTTAGTTAGGCCCTGTAGCTAGTCAGGGGGGGAGGTTTCATTTGATCAGACTGTTTGTTTGTTTTAATGGTATTCACGCTTCATTGTCCCAGCATAGGTTTTGTTTGTTTTGTAGGCCTGTGTCGTATGGCACTTTGTTTGTGAGTGTGGCTCACTTTGTTAAGGCCAATAGTGCGCTATGGCGCTCAGTTTTGAGCAGCAGAAGGAACTTCTGCTACGAGAGTTGGCTTTACAAGACGCCAACCACAGACTAGAGTTCGCTTTGGAGGAGATTAAGCAAAAGGCTGAGCTTGCCAAAATAGATCTGCAGCATAGGGAGCTAGATTTATTGCTTACTCCTCGTCCAACGTTGTCTGTGTTCCCTGTTCCTGTATGTGACGTTTCTCTCATTTCAGGTTTGGGGAGTGGTGATGTGCAAAGAGGTGTGCGCGCTGAGTTGCCTGTTGATGGTGTGGACATCGAACTGGGTAACAATCTTGCTGAGGTGCGGGTGTGGGCCGAGGGGCCTCTCCCAAGTGTAGTCACCCATGACTCTCCTAGTCCAGACTCACAAGACTCTCCTAGTCTAGACTCACAAGACTCTCCTAGTCCAGGCTCACACGACTCTCCTAGTCCTAGGTTAGACGACATGTCAGGTGTTGTCCTTGGTCATCCGGCCTGTACAGTGACGCAGGAAATGACAGCAACGTGTGATGCGCAGGGGGCTACCCGAGGCGCGGATGTTGAGACTGCTCATGTTAGTTTGGTTCTGCCTGGCCCATTACAGTCCGTGTCGCAGACTGATTCGGGTAAAGGGCAGGGCAGTGATCCGGCTTTGGAAACGCTGTTAGATACAGCGATGCCATTTGGAAGAATTGTTAAGACAAATGTTATTGCCAAAGGAAAAAATGCAATAACATGTGAACCTCCTACAGCCCACCAACTTTTGCCCATCTGAAGGGGGGGAGAATAATGGGGACTAAAATAATGTTTCTCTCTGTTCCACTTCTCCAGTACCCGTTCCTGAGAAGGGACTGCCATGGCTCCTACTGGCTTCCAGAGAGGTTGCCCAGGAGATCACAGGGTTTAGCCCTAATGACCTGAGGTTTGGTCAGAAAGTTGGTGGTCCCATGACTATTCGGAGTGAGATGGTTGGGAAGGAGAAAATGAAAACTGGAAGAAAGAGAAAGGAAAAGAGAACTGGAAAGAGAAAAAGGAAAAAAAAGAAGATAAAATCTCTTTATGGTCGTTGTGCTGAGATGGAGGATGTTGTTGTGCCCGCAACTTTCCAGCACCTGATGACATGCGTCTGGGCATGGTTGACCGTTTAAGTTTAAATGGTAGAGCGACCTTATAGGGTTGACTCCATTGTTTTGAAGTGCATCATCTCTTAACATTCTGTTCTTCTCGTCTCGTTTGTTCCCCCAATCTCTTCTGTCTCTTGTTCTCTTAATTTGCTTCTTAGGACCCTATGTTGCAGAGAGCGGAGGCAGGAGGGTGAGGGAAAGGGTGACCGGTCAGCAGGGGTGTTGGAGATGATGTGTGCCTAAAATTGTGCTGTTTGTTTAAATTGATGTTGTTTATTTGTATATACCAGGGTTTTTACATTGTAGAGTTCTGGCTATGAGGTTTTTGAACCAATGACCCTTAGTTTGCTTTAATTAGCTCTGTAAAAATATATATCCAATGCTAAACACTGGAAAGGGCCATTTATAAGATAGTTCCCCTTTAAGGCTGAGACCACTTATTGATTTATCGATAACTGCGTGAAATCGATAAGTGGCGTGTGCATGTGTAATTTTTTTTTAAAGAAAAATAAAGTTTAAAATACTTTTTTCCTCTTAACATGCAAGGGGCCCACATACCACTCCCGACTCTTGGGGCTCTAGTTCCGTCAATCATTTGGCGATCTCGAAAATGGAGGGTTGTAGCCAATGAGTGTGGCTTTCCAATGATACCCCACGTGGGGATGTATAAATCAGGGATCTAGGTGAAAAACTAACAAGCAAAAACAGGAAGAGAAAAACAGCTGAATGAATTGAAGTCTATGAGAAAACTGAGTTCTTCTTTTGTACACAGTTTACCAAAATCACTCCTAATCACTCATTTCTGAATGGATCTTTATGCAATTTGGACATGCAGTACTACATAAGGCTTCAGGCTATGGCTCCGTCTGATTTCTTAAGCCACCTTCTGGGGAAATACTACCTCTGGACTACTAACTACTACAGAAAAACTTGAGTAACAAGTTTTTCTACAACTCAAGTTCAGACCTATGTTACTCTATTTCATTAGCACTAAAAAGTGAATTTTCTTTCTGGAATAAAATCTGAAAACTCCTCCCCTTCCGTAACCAGATGGCCCTCCCCTTCCGAAACCGGATGTCCCTCCCTCAAAACCGGATGTCCCGCCTCCTTACATCCTCGACCAATCAGAGAAGCCCTAGGCCTAGGGGGTCATAAATCATCTCAAAAAGGGGGCGTGGCTACAATCCATCAAACTTTCATATATGCCCTTATAAGGTATGACATAGTCCCACCCCCTTAAACCTCTCGACCAATCAGAAGGGGCGTGGCTACAATCAATCAAACTTTCCTTATAAGGAGTGACAGCTGGGGTATCCCTAATCTCTCTCTTGCCTGAACCCTTGAGACCTACAACACTTCCAGATGGGCCGTGGCAGGACTTAGCCACTGACCTACTTGGCCCATTACCAACAGGACACTCGATATTAGTTGTAATAGACTACTACAGCCGGTATTACGAGTACGATATCCTGCAGTCGACCACTGCTGAAAAGGTCATTAACAGCCTGGAGAATATCTTCAGCAGACATGGACTACCTATTTCCATACGGTCAGACTGTGGACCACAGTATATGTCTGCCCAGTTTCAAGCATTCTGCCAGGAGAACGGAATTGAGCATGTGAAAACCACACCCAAGTGGGCACAAGCCAATGGGGAGGTGGAGAGACAAAACGCTTCACTGATGAAGAGGATTCGCATCGCACAGAGGGGCTGGACTGGAAGAAGGAGCTACGCAAGTATGTGACCATCTACCGGTCTATTGATCACTCCACAACAGGGAAAAGTCCTGCAGAGCTCCTGTTCAAGAGAAAGATCAGAGGAAAGCTCCCGGACATCATGACACCACAAAGAGACCTGGAGGTCAGAGACACTGACGCAGAGAGAAAAGGAAAGTCAAAACTGTATACTGACAACAAGAACAGAGCAAAATACTCTGATGTGTCAGTGGGAGACCAAGTCTTACTCAAACAAGACAAAACAGACAAGTTTACAACAGCCTTTGACAAGACACCACACAAGGTTATCAGTAAAGATGGGAACAATGTGGTTGTCCAATCACCAAGTGGAGCGACCTATTCCAGGAACACTACGTTCGTCAAAAGGTACTACACAGAGGATCCTGCTCCACAATCGTCCAGCAAGACGCAATTAACATGGACTGAGGGTGAGGAGAAAGAAAGCACACCTGACACAGAGTCTGATGCAGAGACTCACACTAGGGCAGTGGTTCCCAACCTTTTTCCCCCCAGGGACCCCCAAACATCTCTGATGAAATTCGCGGACCCCCTCCTAATAAGATACCATAAAATACTTTTTTTTTTTTCATTTTAATAACAAACTGCTTATACACAGGCATATGCATCACAATTAGACCCACTATGCTTCTTTGACTTGTGCCTTCAATCAACAAATCTCATCTTGCACCATATGCATTTCAAAATGTTTGGCCAATATTCAAATGCTGTATTCATCCTCTCAAATCAGGCCCTAATGGTGAACGGTTTGCATTTATGGAACAAATCAATGCAACAAATTAAACTAAATATGAGACAGGAAATTCCAATCAGTAGCAGAGAGAATCTGTCCTAGCTGGGTTTAATACCTTTTTTTGTCATTTTAATAACAAACTGCTTATACACAGGCATATGCATCACAATTAGACCCACTATGCTTCTTTAACTTGTGCCTTCAATCAACAAATCTCATCTTGCACCATATGCATTTCAAAATGTTTGGCCAATATTCAAATCCTGTATTCATCCTCTCAAATCAGTCCCTAATGGTGAACGGTTTGCATTTATGGAACAAATCAATGCAACAAATTAAACTAAATATGAGACAGGAAATTCCAATCAGTAGCAGAGAGAATCTGTCCTAACTGGGTTTAATACCTTTTTTTGTCATTTTAATAACAAACTGCTTATACACAGGCATATGCATCATAATTAGACCCACTATGCTTCTTTGACTTGTGCCTTCAATCAACAAATCTAATCTTGCACCATATGTATTTCAAAATTTTGGCCAATATTCAAATCCTGTATTCATCCTCTCAAATCAGGCCCTAATGGTAAACGGTTTGCATTTATGTTGAATGAAGTAAGAATCCACTGCAGTAAAAATATCCTCACCTCGAGTGGTGGTAGTAAGGTTGACTGACATGAGAATGTCCTGCTTCAGATCCTCATTTTCGATATATTGCACATAAACGATGAGCACAGCCTCGTCTGCGACAGTTGTAGTTTCATCAAGTTGTATGGCAAATGGACCCTTTCTAAGCTTTTCTGACAGCTGCTGCTCGCAATCACTTGACATCTTATCAATTCGGTCTTTCACTACATTGTTCGAGAGTGGTACTGATTTTAGTTTATCCGCCACCTGTGGGCCGCACAGTTTCTAAACCATTTTGATGCAGGCTGGTTTGATGAGCTGCTCGCCAATATTGTGCGGTTTCTTTGCTTTTGCAATTAAAAGCGAACACTCAAAGGAGGCTTCGGTAGCCTTCTGTAAATCACTGCCACCCCTGCTCCACGCTACTCTAACATCAACAGGCTTGTTCGCCTTGAGAGACTGTTCTTTCCTCCGAAAAAAGTCTGGATCCTTCCCAACGGTTTCTGGGTGCTTAGATGCCTGATGTCTCTTCAGCTTGCTGGGCTTCAGGCTCGAGTTTGCCAACTTTTCTCCACAAATCACACACTCAGGTCGTTTGTCTGGTCCCTCAGTGAAGCCCATGGTGATGTAATTTTCGCGATTGCTGCAGGTCCTAACTTTTTTTGCAGATGAGCTGCCGTCATCTCCTTTTCGTTTGTCACACATTTTCGCCTCTGGCGGCTGACTGCAGACGAGCCGAGAAAGTTAACTAGCGTGCTAGGCTAGCTACAGAAAGTGATACAGTCAACTGATTCGCGTTTTAGCGGCTACCCGGTAGCCTACTGTTAACGTTCAAAAATCATGTCTAGATGTTTATTTATTTATCTTTATTTTTTATTGTAGTGGAGAGACTATTCATGCTTCTGATGATAAAAATATATATAAAAAAAAAAAAAAAAATTATTAAAAAAAAAAAAAAAAAAAAAAAAAAAAGACCTCAAATCATCTCCGGTCCGCGGACCCCAGGTTGGGAATCACTGCACTAGGGCATAGGTGTCAAACTCATGGCCCGCGGGCCAAATGTGGCCCGCCACGTCATTTGATGTGGCCCCCCAAGACCTATGAAAAAAAAATTATAATAATTTTTTTAACATTAATCTTGGGTTAAAAAATAGCGGCGTTAAAACAATTGTGGGTTAATGCGTTAATAAAGCTTTAACTTTGACAGCCTTAGTTATTACACATTCTTACACATACATGTATGTTGAACATCTGAGGTATTGATGAAGTAACAAAGGAAAAAAGCCAAAAGCACTTACTCCTCAGACATTCTTTGACAATTTTACAGCCCAAAATACAAAAAAGATCCAGGTGGAATATGTAACAAAGGGTTGAAGAAATATTGTCTGAACTATCAGATGCAAACTGGCTGTGTGACATAACCAAGCATCTCGCTCAATTGAATAAGAAGCTGCAGGACGCAAACAAGTCCCACCCAAAACTTGACCAATATAGTTGTGAACTGAGACAACCCTTATTTTGTTATTTTTGAGTACAGTTACAGTTGTGTGTTCATGCAGACACATAATAGCAATTTCATTACGAATTGAAAACGGGGGACCCTGATGTAAACAAGTCGAAAGTCTTTCTCTGGTCTGCATCCCCTTAACAATTGTGTGTATTGAGCTGTACTGTACTGTACCCATTCTGCAATCTGTTAATTAAACTATCTTCCATTAGTTGAATGTATGGCCTCTGCAAGGTTGTGTGCAGCCATTTGTTTTTGTAACATCTGCTACATCTGTCCCACGTGTTCTTTGCAGCTCACAGTTGTTAGTTCTGCCCCTCTTGACTGTGACAAAAAGGTTTTGAACAAACTTAATGTCATAGCTTGTATTTGATGATATTCTTCTTTGTTATTTAGTTGAATGGTTTGATCATTGATTGATGGAGTAATATGGGGTTCTGATAAACTAAAATTATTTGTTAAAATAACATAAGCTAACATATATTTTTACATCTATGCTAAATGTATAACTTGAATAAGTAATAAATACAGAAACAACATGTTTAACAATATGTAAATGAGTAGCTACATTTATTTTACATTACATTAACATTTATATGGTCTTTGGCCCTTTGAGGGCAACCATAATGCTGATGTGGCCCTCTGTGAAAATGAGTTTGACACCCCTGCACTAGGGTGTCCCCACCAGTGATGCCACAGATTACTTGTAAAAGTAATCCGATTACTGATTATTGATTACTCCTTTAAAAAGTAATCCAAGTTACTTTACTGATTACTTGATTATCAGAGTAACTTAGTTACTTTGAAAGTAACTAGGTTACGAAGTCGTCGTCGTTCCCCCAACAGTTTTTTTTAAACGCTTTATTGAAAGTGCATAAATTGTTTTTAACTTGTTTCTCTGCACATAACGTAAATTGTTAAACTAGTGCTTCAGCTTCTGTACCATCAAGTATGGTAAAGCAACAGTCTATGATGCTCACAGCATTAGAGCAGCCAGCCAGTGGTTGTACAAAACCAGTGTATCTATTCACATCTAACAAATGCAGGCTGAACTATTCAATTATATCAACTGTAACTATTAAATTGTTTTTATAAATGTCTCTCTATAAACATACAATCAGTCTCTCTTTAACATGTAAATTAACTGTAAATCTGGCAAATAAGAGCTTTTGCTCTGCCACCATCAAATATACATTAATCAATAGGGAAAGTCCTCCTGTACCTGAATGAATGAATGAATGAAAACTTTATTTAACAGATTGCAGAATGGGTACAATATACAGTACGGCTCAATACACACAATTGTTAAGGGGATGCAGACCAGAGAAAGACGTTTGTCTTGTTTACATCAGGGTCCCCCATTTTCAATTCATAGTCGAAGCGTCGGCTAGTGTTGTGATTCCAGATGCTTTCAATGCAATTGGATGTGCTGTTTTTAGCGGTAGACAGTATTTTGACTGAGGCTACGTTTAAACGAGCGTTTTGGGGTGGAAGTCTGAACAGAAACCGCAAAAGTCTTCTTGCGGTTTCACTTCGTTTAGACAAGCGTTTTGTAAATGAATTCTCAGACGAACATAACAACGGAGCCCTGCTGTCACACGATTGGCACATATGTCACATGACGTGCTGTGAAGACCCGCCCTACTCTGCCTCTGATTCGCAGACTGTGGATGGGGAATGTGATTGGGCCAAAGCAGAGTCACTCACAGACAGAGAGTCCAGTCACGCCGCGGGGACACATTCTTGTGTAACCCTTTCACTGCCACACCACGTCACTCCATAATAATAATAAGAAAAACAGCTCAAAATGTATTTTTGACTGTCGAAAACGAAATAAAATACTGCATTCCGCCTGCATTATGAATTTATGATGAGATAGTAACGAAATAGTAATGCACAGCCACTTGGACAAGTAACTGCAATCAGATTACTGGCTTTTAAAGATTAACGCGTTAGATTACTATTTTCGGGGGAAAGTAATCAGATTACAATAACGCGTTACTTAGTAACGCGTTACCGGCATCACTGGTCCCCACCCAAAGCCACACCGCCTATGGCTAGGTATGAGAGACCCCACAGGCAGACCAAAATGCCTCAGAGATTGATGGATTTTGTCATTAAGTAAAATGAGCCTGTCTGGCACACACACACACACACACACACACACAAAAAAAGAAAAAAAAAGAGTGGGTGCCAGATATTGTTATGCATTATTATTCATGTTCAATGATATTTACATGCATTCACTAATTTCAAGGTGGAGTTTTGTTCATGGTGAACTTTTGTTTATTTTTGATAACAGGTTTAACAGAATTGAAGTGTATTCTGTAAGTGAAAAAAAAGGTTATTGAATTCACACATATTTCTGTATGGTACCTTGGAGTTTATGTCCTAGTAAGGAGGGGATGTTGTGTATGGACGTACCACCATGATATTCTGTACCCGCAAAAAACTAAAACAAAAGGCTGGCTGCCACAAAACAGTCACATCTAGAGACCTCAAAACCTACTCTAGCGAGGCCTTTAACCTTGAACTGGAGAGCCAGGACTGGTCAGATGAACTCAATGGTACACTGGTTGAAGAAACATGGCTTGGTTTCAAAACCAAATTCTCAACAATACTAAACGACATGGCCCCCCTAAGAACCACCAGGGTAAAAAATCGCGCTGAGCCGTGGATGCACTCCGAAATACTGGCCGCTATGAAAACCAGAGACAAAAAATGCTCTGAGTTTCGTAAAAGTCAGTCAAAGCTTACTAAAAGCACGAGCAGTGAACTCCAAGCCCACGTGACTGAACTCAAACTAGAAAGAAACAGACTAAGAAACGACGTAAACTCCATGATCAAAACTGCAAAAAAGAATTTCATCAATGACAAAACTGAGGAAAACAAAAACAAACCACGCGAACTTTGGAAATTACTCAATAATCAACTAGGATGCAGTAAAAAACTTAAAACCAGATTCTCAAACATAAACATAAAAACGGACAACACGCTCATCACAGACAAGCTGGATGTAGCCAATTACTTAAACATTTTCTTCACAAACATAGCCACAACACTGGTAAACAAACTACCCTCCCACTCAGGGCTTTATGGGGTAGAACACATAGTAGCTTACTACAAAAACCTAGGGGTCCGCAAGGACGACTTCAAGCTAGAAATGGTAACAACAGATGAGGTACTCAATAAACTGAGCGCCCTCCAACCTAACAAGGCCACTGGCCATGACAACATCCCCTCCAAATTCCTCAGAGACTCAGCAGCCGCCATCACCCCAATCATCACACACATAATAAACCTCTCCATAAAACAGGGACACGTCCCCAAGGACTTCAAAATTGCGAGGGTGACCCCTCTGCACAAAAAGGGCAGCAAATTAGACCCAGGCAACTACCGCCCTGTTTCTATTCTCACCTCCATCTCGAAAGTCATGGAAAAAATAGTCTACGAACAGGTCGAAAAGTACCTAGCGGAAAAAAATCTAATCTACGAATTCCAATCTGGCTTCAGAACATCCCACTCCACTGACACATGCCTTCTCTATTTGAATGACCACATCAAACAAGAGGTGGACGCAGGCAAATACTGCGGCATGGTCATGCTGGACCTACAAAAGGCCTTTGACACGGTCAATCACTCGATTCTGATTGACAAGCTAAAAGCAATTGGTTTTGATAGTCTATCAGTGAGCTGGATGCAATCCTACCTTGAGGGCAGGGAACAGATGGTGGAGGTAAACGGTACCCTATCCCCCCCTCTCACAGTGAGCTGTGGTGTTCCACAAGGAAGCATACTAGGACCGCTACTGTTCCTAATTTATGCAAATGACATGTCGTCAGCTTGTGACTGCAACTTGTTCATGTTTGCGGACGACTCAGCCCTGCTGGTCTCTGACAAGAACAAGTTACAGGTTGAAAAAACCCTCAGCTCTGAACTAGGCAGAATCTGCATATGGCTCGCTGATAACAAACTATCATTACACATGGGCAAAACAGAGTCCATTCTCTTCGGTTCAAATAACAAACTCAGCAAGACCGACGGCTTCTCAGTTACAGTGGGTGACAATATTGTCACAAGGAAAGATGAAATTACCTACCTGGGTTCCATCCTAGAGGCTAATCTCTCCTGTGACAAAATGGCATCCAATGTAATAAAAAAAGTCAACCAACGAACTCGATTCTTGTACCGGATCTCCTCTCTGGTAAACAAGAATACCCTGAAGACTCTGGCAGGAGCACTCATTCAGGGGTACTACGACTATGCTTGCACCTCATGGTACCAAAGCACCTCAAAGGCGCTAAAAACAAAATTACAAACATCTCAAAACAAACTGGTCAGACTACTGCTTGACCTTACTCCTAGAACCCACCTCACCCCTGCCCACTTTGACAACCTAGGATGGCTTAGAGTAGATGACAGAGTACAGCAACTTGCAATGGGCCTGGTCTACAAGATACACTACACGACCAAGGTACCCATGTACATGGCAAAATACTTCCCAAAGGTCAGTGAATACCACGATCACAACACCAGAGGGAGCTCCACAAATCATGTTAAACCCAGATTCGGCTCAAATAAGGGACTAAACACGTTTCGCAATTATGCCACATCAATGTGGAACGCCCTACCCAAAGCTGTAAAGGAATGTGGATCACTACCCACTTTCAAAACCTCTCTCAAGAGACACCTACGGGAGACTGCAATGCAACACTGGCCCCTGTAAATATCCTAACCCAACCCCCTCCAATGTACAGTCATTTACCTAGTATGGTCTTGTCAATAGTCCAATGTACAATTTTGTTTGTTTGTACAGAGTCCCCCCCCCCCCCCCCTCAATGTACAGTTTTGCTTGTTTATACAATGTGCCCCCCCCCCACCCACCTCCAATGTAAATTACCCAGTATGGTTGTCAATATCCCAGTGTACCCAACCCCCCCCACCCAACCTCCTCCAATGTACAGTTTCTACGTCAAATGTATATACTCCCTTTTCTTGACTCCTTCTGTATCACAAACAGTACTGTATTTGCAAATCTGGTATGTCATAAATGTATAGATGTAGCAGTACTGACTATCTGTATGTCATGTATGTCATATATGTCCTGATGAATTGAAAATGGGGGACCCTGGTGTAAACAAGACGAAAGTCTTTCTCTGGTCTGCATCCCCTTAACAATTGTGTGTATTGAGCTGTACTGTATTGTACCCATTCTGCAATCTGTTAATAAAGTTTTCAATCAATCAATCAAAACCACGCTGTTACGTCATAGGAGCTGACGCTGTGCGTTCACTCCAGAGTTTGCAGACTGAGAGTAAGTAGAGTGCTGGAGCACGAGAACGGACGATGCAATAAAAGACTATTGTTTAAATACTGAGTCGTTCTTAAATGAAGAGATACTAAATATCTAACAGCTACATGTGTTCAGGTGGAAGTACTGTGTGGGAGGAGGATAAAGAGTGTGAAGGATGCAGGGTGGCTGGTTGGAAGAAAGAGAGGGGCCAGAGGGGAATGAACAGCAGGGGAGACGGGATGGTGAAGGATCCAGACAACCGGAGAACCCTGGTGAGTGCCAAAGTGATGTGACAAAGACAACGACTAAATTATAAATCCAAGAGTGGAAGAACAGAAACAAAATTAAAGCAGTCAAGGAGTCTTTGTTACCAGACTTTTGTCTCCCCTCGTAAAAGACGTGTGTCCTTGATGTGGAGAATGGAGAGAAACAAAAGTACCAGGCAAGTGAAAGCTATGCATAAGGATATTCATAGTACAACTTACATAAGGATTGTCATATTACACTTTTACATAAGGATCTTCACAGTGCAACTTTACATAACGATCGTCATTGTACACATTAGTGACCAGCGCTCTCCACCAGTATTCGGCCCATGGCATTTTGCGTGAGAGCAAAACAACACTTTTTTTCTTTTTTTTCCATATTATCACAGGAACATATTTACTATAAAAGCAAACAGTTATAGTATCTCTAATAGTAACAATTCTTTGTTTAAAAAAGGCTATTTCTGTGTGACTGGTCATTGCATGGGGGCGGAATAAAATGTGCATGCGAATCAAGACTAGTGCTTTCGTTGGGAGAGTGGGAGAGCAATGCCCATAAACAACAGACATGGCCTCTGTTGATAAACTTTCCATCGGATTTAATGAACAAGGTTGGATTTGAGATTGGACTTTGTTAATCGTGTCAATGATTCTGCCTCGGAGGGTCTGTCGGTCTGTCCTTATGGGTAAGTTGTTGACTAGTTGTTTATTTGGAATGTTTGTTGGGCAGTGAACAGTAGCGTTCAAATAACGTTACTGTCACCGCATTTAAACGGCATCATAACCTCTTACAATTCCGCAGAAGTGTTAATTCTAGCCTTTTCTTCGAGAGGCGTTTTCACAGCTTAAAGCAAACAGAAAATAAACTGTTTTACAAGATTCAAATTAGCACTTATTCTTCAACCATTCTCAGATTTCAATGACACATAATTTGAAAGCTTACATGCTGTACTTTCGCAATCTGGAAAATGAAAATGGAGACATGTGGCATAAATCGCTGGTCTGGGTCACATTTGTATATGGATCTTCACAGTACAACTTTACATATGGATCGTCATAGTATACATTTACATAAGTATCTTCACAGTACAACTTTGCACAAGGATCTTCACAGTACAACTTTGCCACAGCTCACACAGAAAAGTCAACAGAAAATACCAGAAATAGACAATTTCTTTAGATTGCTTATTTGCCATCTACCCTGTGTAATATTCTGTGTATTGTCACTCTTAGTGTCTAATAAGGAATGATGGAATCGGGCAACGTCTGTATGGTTTACTGTTTATTCTTACGTCCCGGGCAGCAATGACAACACGTTAAGAAGTGCCTGCATATCAAAATGACTGGAATACGTAACACGTCATCACGTACACATCATTGCTGTGCTGTGGTAGGCTATAGGCTACACAGATATCCCTAGGATATTACACCCTGGAGTTATACAAGCAGATACATACCCTTTTCTTCTCTGTGCATGTATTAGGGAACAGTGCACCGTTAGCCTAGCTTAGCGTCATTCACTAGTAAGTAGGTGTTCCAGTGTAGCCTATAGTTCCCAACAGTCATGAAATACACTCCAGATACAAATCCAAAACTTTCCGGTAAACACGTTGTGACCACGAAAAAAATTAACTATTTGACATTTTCGTTTTCTAAGCAGATATATACTGGGAAAATCTTTTTAGCCAAACCACTGCTGCCTGGGCGCAGTGATTTCATCACCTCAAAAGCCTGTTTTTTTTTTTTTTTTTAACAGGATTCAAGCATACTGTAGTACTTGAATCACAGGTGCTAATTAAGAAATACAAAAAAAAACATTACTGTTAAAATAATGCCAATCATATAGCATCACAGCCAATCATATAGCATCATCATAATGAATACATGCATAATTATTATTCAATAAATATTGGCAGGTGTCATACGACGTATAAGATAAAGTAGCGTCCTTCACTTACACAATTACATTCTCAGCACTGTTCAGTTCGGATTAGATATCAGCCATTTCTTTATGCTTATCAAGACAACATGGAGCTGTGATAAAGCTGTGGCCAATGTCAGCAGTCAGTATGTTTCTCCAAGTTCAAGTTTCTTTATTAGTTGTCATACAAAAATACAGAGTACTTTTATATAAAATGCTTCTTTCTGTTTTGCTCCAGAGATTATGCTAGATAAAAATAGATAAGTATAATAAGTATAAAATAGAAGTCAAGTACGTAGACAAAAGTGTTCAAAGTTACAATACAATATACAGTACAATGCAGAAATGGGATGAGGTACAATTTAGGTACAATTTACAGTAAGGTGTGATGAGGTATGAGTTGTAGTGCAAATTCTTTACCAATAAATATAAAGTGTGTTAGGTGTCTAAAGTGGGTAAAGTGGGTGCTGCAGTGAGTTGTTTGTTTAAAGTGTGTGTGTGCGTGTGGATGTGTGTGCTGTGAGTGTATTTGATGGTTTGTTACATAGTGTTATTGTCATTTAGCATTTAGCATCCTGATGGCCTGGGGATAGAAGCTTCTTCTGAGTCTCTCTGTGCTTGCCATGAGACTCCGGTATCGCTTGCCTGACAGTTGCAGCAGTTCAAAGAGGCAGTTGTTTGGGTGGCTGGAGTCTTTGATTATTCTCTTAGCCTTACCCATGCAGCGCTTGTTGTAAATGTCTTGGAGAGTGGGAAGCCCACCTCCAATTGTGCGTTCGGCTGAACGGGCCACTCTCTGTAGTCTGCTACGGTCTTGTGCGGTGCTATTCCCAAACGAGGAGGTGATATTGCCAGTCAGGATGCTCTCTATTGTGCATGAGTAGAAGTTCTTAAGGATCTTCTGACTCACTTGGAACTTCCTTGGGCGCCTAAGGAAGTAGAGGCGTTGCTGTGCCTTCTTGATAACACTGTCAATTAGGGATGTCCCGATCCGATCACGTGATCGGAATCGGCGTCGATCACGTGCTTTTCAGAGTATCGGGGATCGGGAAAAAATAATAATAAAAATCGGCAGTCAAAAAAAGATAAATTTTATTCAACAAACATGACCATGTCCACGTCTTAAACTCATACGGAGGCCTTAGTTTTGGTTTTAAATTACATATAATATATCATCATTAATGTATTTATTGTCACACAGAGCAGAATAATTATCCACAACAAACACATTCCCCTTTAATTTTCACCGTTGCAACAAACATTCCCTTTAATTTAGACGCTACACGCTACACGCGACCACATCACAACAACAACACGTCGCTCCCGAAACACGGTTAATATCCACTGACTTGAGCAGCTAGACTTAATGTCAGAGGTTTGGAACTAAGCATTTTAAAATAGAAAGTCAAGCCAGTTGCAATGTTTGCAAGGAGGAGATTCCGCGTGGAGGAAAAACTCATGAAGCAGCAGGCTGGAGGCGAAGTTTTCAGACTAACTTTTGGAGGATAACGTTACGTGACTGAGGATTATCGTCTGCGTTTCAGACCAGAATGGACCATTACGTAAGTCGAACACTGAATGTATACTAATGTGCAAACATATATTGAAACTTTTAATATTTCTCATATGAAGCAGAAGCACATTTCTCAGGGTGAATGTAATAACAAAAGCCTCCGCTCTCGCGCCCCGGACTATTATAGGCAACAGATGGGCTTGTCTCGCTCTGCCAGTTTCTGACAAAAATGCGTCAAAATTGATTACTAATGTGAAAGATCGGATCGGAAACGATCGGATCGATAGATATTTAAAATCACATGATCGGGATCGGATCGGAAGCAAAAAAAGGCGATCGGGACATCCCTACTGTCAATGAAGGATGTCTATGTTTTTCAATGTGTATATAATGTATATATATCGGTGGGTGACAGCATCTACTCAGACTGATCTATAGATCTTAAAAGTAGGGCAGTCAGTTCTGTGTCTCCACGGTAGCAAGCAGAGTGTGTGGCTCCGAGGTCGTTCGGCAGCTTGTAACAACAACAATCGAGATAAGCACGGAGAGCAGGCAGGGTTTTGGTCCGAGAGAGAGCTATGGGGAGAGTTTGACATTGCCGTTGCTATAGTGATTTGGGTCAAAAGACCAGTTGTCAAAGTAACGAGAAGAGGGGGCGGGCCTGTCGTTGTTATGGGGAGAATGTTATGAGATGTGAGTTTCTTCCGGGTAAGGTTAGATCTAGACACGAAGCTGACGCGAGCAGATGTGGATCAGAGACTTTCATCCTTCCCCACCCTCGCTGGGTGGGGGAAGGGAATATGACACATCATCATTAGCTTCGGCTAACAGGAAAATGGTGGTTGGCTACGACAAGGCCCAGAACCATCGGACTAATGAGGAGAGACGGTGGAGACGAATTAATTTGGACTTTTCAAGGACAATACAGAAGGGGTTACATCTGATTACGAGGCTTTGTTTATGGAATAAACAACATTTTTCCAAGAAAGGTATCACGTTGCCAGTGTCAAATTCTTATGATTACGGATTGCATATAAGGGGGATGACATCGATGTACAGCCAGTATGAGAAGGTCGACTTCGGAGAGAGATAAACACAACGCAGAAACTACACGAACAGTCGAACACAGAGGAAGAGGTGATACTGGCTGATTATGGTCAAAATCTAACAATGTCAAGTCCTCGGATATGTGGACTCCGAGGTACTTAAAACTGTTCTCTCTCAACCGGTGCCCCGTCAATGCTGAGGGGGCTGTAGTCCCTGACCCCCGACCTCCTAAAGTCCACAATCCAAAAGCAGTGTGCTGCTTTAACTGTGGCGTGGCTCGCCCAGAGCGGTCAGATCCTTACCCATGCTTACCAAATGTTTTGTACTTTACAGAACCAATAGGAAAAACTGATGATTCATTTGTGTCCTTTCTTTAGTTTTACAGGGCTGATCTAGAATAGTGATGATTCAAGACTTCTATGAATATCTGGTTATTTCCTGTGTCTACAGTGTCTTATTTAGAACAGAAAGTATGAAATTAATATGAATATGAAATGTGTATATGTATGAAAGAGATGAATGTAAGCATCAGATTGTGTATCCAGCAGTATTGACCAACATCTTGGAACATATATAACAGCACATTTTCTATCCTAATGAGGAGGTAATTGTCCTTTGGGTGTTGTGGATCCCTGTGCACCGCAAACAGATCCTCCTCTCCCCTCACAAAGTAACGATCGGTCCTGAGTGTCCTGTGCGGGTAATCAATGTGTAATTATTCTTTCAATGTGAAACAAAATGAATATGCAACGACAGTGACACAGCACCTCAATCATTTCAATTGAGTTTGAATCACTGTGATGAAATACTGCTTTGACCCCATTTCCACATTGGAAAAAATCAATGGGGATGACAATCCAATGGAAATACTGATAAGAGACTCTCTCTCTCATGCACAGACTGTAACATATGAGTGTTGGCCTGTGACTTCTTCAATCATTCAGAGTAGTCATACACTTTTTACAACCAATACAGCTAGGCTCATAATGGGATGAATATAGATTTCACAGAGCTTTCTGGTGGGTTGTGAGAGATCCCCCCCCCCACCCTGCTGTGATAAACACTGTTTTGTAATATGCACATCACCTTGGAAAACGCTTTGCCGCATCATCAGTGTATCATAAACAATGATTAGCTGCTCCGAGCACGTTACGTCAGTGACTGGCAGCCGTAGACGCCTCTATAGTAATCAAACCCACATCATGAAAGGGACGAGAGACAGAGGCACAAAACACAGCTATTACATTGGATCCAAATGTCATCTTTTGAAAATGAAGCATATCGTAGTACCCCGACAAAACAAAGTGATCAGCCTTCAAGCTCTAATATATATCCAGGGACCAAATTCTGTATGATTGTTTTCTGTTGTGGAATGTGCTAGGCACAATATGGAGTCTGCGTCACAGCAAACTAGCAAAACACCCTTGTGTCCTTGACATCCTGTTCTGGAGTACAACTAATTTACAGTTATTGTAAATTATTCTCTTTAAATGATCAACAACAGGGGCGGCTGGGTGGCGCAGCGGACATTGCGCTCATCATCAACGCGAGAGATACTGGGTTCGAATCCGGCTGTTGGCGTTGCCTCCAGCTTGGGCCAGCCGTCATACTGGCTCAATTGGCAGAGTCAGCGGGTGGAAGTCGATGGGTGGTAATCTGGACGTTGTGGACAGCGACTCCTACAGGTCGGTTGGGGGACGCCTGCACAGCAGAGACAGGAAATGGCGGGGGTAGTGTGAGCCTCCCACACGTTACACCTCGCCAATGAGAGTCCGCGCTGGCAGGTGAAAAGATGTGACAGGCTGCCTCCTCGTGTACCGGAGGGGACACGTGATGCAAGGCTTCTATCCTCCCTACAACCGACCAGTGGGGGGCATATGCGAGCAAAGTTCAAGACAGGGGAGGGGAATTGGAAACAGTGAAATTGGGATGTGAGAAAAAGTGGATAAAAAAAAATGATCAACAACAGCGTGCAGAGAGACAGCTTTGTCGGCCATACCTCGGTACACTGTCAAGGGTTCTAAATGTTGTGACGTTTGGGGCTTTTGCTCTCACCTTGTTTGCCCTGCTCCATATGTCCTCCCCGTTTACTGATTCACATTGTCAGTTGTTCATTGACAGTTAACGTGAGTACCCTTGCTAACGCTACCCTTATCGCTCCCGTCTTGTAGTTCATTGTTTATCGTGTCTTACTTATTGTGTACAGAGTTATTACGGATTTATGTACTTTGGTGTTGTGGCAACCCCAAGCCACCCCTGGGCTTGGTGATTGATGGGCGCTACGTGGCGACCCAATGGCTGGGCGCTGCCCATATTTGGGCGTCCGCTTCCGGACGCACCTGTCACTAGAGACCCATCAGAAGTGATTAGGTGATTAGCGAATCACGGCGCGGTGCGCCTGTTGGGGAGGGGGGACTTAATGGAGCCGAGGAGCCTCCTCTCAGTCCCCCGTAGCAGCGCAAGGCAAAAGGCCACAGAGCGGAGACGCCGCCCGGCCGACAGATTACCGCCAGCAAGCAATTATTATTTGAATAGAAAATAAAGAGCATGATTTTGGGAACTGCAACCTGTCTGTGTGTTGTTTATTCTGCCACCCCTACACCTGGAATTGCAGTCCATATTTCCAATCCAGCATTGTTGCAATATAAAGTGGAAATCTTCCGGCAATGGCCTTAAAGATAAACAGATACCAATCCTCTCTGTCCAGGGTATCTGCAGGTTTAGCCCAGTCAGATTTAAGGCTTTTTAAGACTTTTTAATGCCACTCAGAATTAAATTTAATACCAATTTCACGATAACAAAATGGCAAAAATCATGGGTACTCTCAGTACACTCATTCAAGGGTACTACGACTATGCCTGGCTGCACCTCATGGTACCAAAGCACCTCAAAGGCACTAAAAACAAGATTACAAACATCACAAAACAAACTGGTCAGACTACTGCTTAACCTCACTCCTAAAACCCACTTTACCCCTGCCCACATTCAAAACCGCTCTTAAAGAGCACCTACGGGAGGCTGCAATTCGAAACTGGCCACCGTAAATGTCCAACCCCCGCCCCCCCCCCTAATGTACAGTCTCATCCCCATCATATATATATAATATTTTCTGTTAGGATCTCTGGGTAACAGTACTGTATATTATTTGCATATCGTATATGTCACAAATGTAACAGTACTACAGTATATACCTGTATGTCATGTATGTCCCTATGCCATGTATGTTTTTACTGTATTTATTTCTGTATATTTTATTTCATTTTTATTCTATTTTACTCTACTCTTATCCCAGGCAACTTGATTGATTTGTGTTATTATTCTAATTCGTGACCTGTCCTGTCTAAATGTTTAAATGTTGAGCGATTTGCAGTGTCAAATTTCCCACAGGATAATAAAAGTATTTCTATTCTATCCATTCTATGTTGTGTATGTCTATATGAATTGAAAATGGGGGACCCTGATGTAAACAAGACAAACGTCTTTCTCTGGTCTGCATCCCCTTATTATTGTGTGTATTGAGCTGTACTGTATTGTACACATTCTGCAATCTGTTAAATAAAGTTTTCATTCATCCAGTTGTTTTGTTTTTGTGGTTTGGTTGAATGAATACTTTATTTAACAGATTTCAGAATGGGTACAATACAGTACAGCTCAATACACACAATAATAAGGGGATGCAGACCAGAGAAAGACTTTCGTCTTGTTTACATCAGGGTCCCCCATTTTCAATTCATCATAACATTTATGACATACACATATACAGTACGTTACTGCGTTCCAACCTACAACTGCTCCACACCAGTTCCACGCCAGTCTCCGTAAATGTTCCGTTATAAAAATAAAATACCATTTCAATACACAAGTTTTCGTGTTTTGAAATACATGAAAGGAAATTAGCTAACGTTGATTCGCCTAACGTTAAGGCTTTGCTACATGCTGCGTATTTCAAAACACTGCAGTGAAAACAGAGTCCGGTAAACACAAGTTTGTAATTCCAATAGTGTATTCTGCCTGTTACTTGACTATTTCGATTATTGAAGTGGTATTTTTAAAACTAACATTTACGGAGACCGGTGTGGAGCACTTGTAGTGTCGAGCCAGGCTGAGACACGTTAATAATATGATCCATTAGCTCACCTTGCATGTGGCTCGAAAGTGCACTCTCCCCCATTGTAAAAATCTTCAAGTCCTTTCTGCATATTTTGCAGACGGCTACTCGAGGATGTTCTCCTCTTTTCAACCATGACTTATATTTGATATTTTCGAGCCAGAGCTCATTAAAACGGCAGCCTCCTGGCATTTTGACCACACACACGCGCGCTGTTCTCAGATAGCACAGCTAAAAACACTACGGGTAGAGCCGAGCCACATTTCATTTTGCGTGAAAAGCGATTGCAAAATAGGCTCACTCGAATCGCTCCGACTTATTTTATTTCTTTGTCTAAACAAACCAATCTATTCAGTCAGATAGCGATTTATTATTAAATCTATGTCTTTGTCTATGGCATTTTTAAGACCTCTGAAAATGGATTTAAGATATTTTAAGACAAACTAAGGCCTTAATTATTGATAAACAAATTTAAGACTTTTTAAGACTTTTTAAGGATCCGCGGACACCCTGCTGTCAGAGAAGACCAACCCAGTTTATCATACAAGATGCAATGTTGAGTCCCATATGCAGTATCATTCACGAGTAATGAATCTGAGTACAGACCAACCGCGTCTAGAGGTTTTACAGAGAAAAGAGCAGCATTTCTATAAATTACATTCTCATAATCCAACACAGATAGCACAATTGCTTCAACAATCCATTTCCTACTAATCATAGGGAAGCTGGTTTTGTTTCTGTAACATAATACACATTTTCTAGTCAGTTTGCTGGCAAGGTTGTCAAATACCATCATTGTTATTTATATACAGTTGTAGTGAAGCTCTTGGTGGTTAGGAAATGTAGTCAACAACACGGGGTGTCTAGTCAGGACACGGGAGGCAGGAACGTTCTTCGATGAGTTTTATTATCAATGGTCAGACAGATGCACAGGCAATTTCTACTTCTATTTCCCATTAACACTGTGGGAGTATGTGAGAGTGTGTGTGTGGTTCTAAATGGGGAGGAAACAAAGACATCAGCGTTACTAGTACTTATTAATCAGTCTGTTATATACTATACAATATACTGTTGCTACAAGTAACATAAACATAAACATAAAAATAAGCAGTGCTTTACCTGTACTAGTTACAGGGATAAACTGTGCTAAACAGATACTAAATACTATAATCAACAACATAGATTATACCCAATAGGCTAGATTATCACTATAAACATACTGGTAAATTGCTTCCTAAACAGCTGGTAGAATTATAACATTAGTATAAGCCTTAACCATATAAATCACCAACAATAACTAAGCGTCCTCATTATGCACATATTTAACACTTACTTGTGATTAGGGACGCACACATGAACTGAAGGAATCACTAAGCCCACTAGTATATATAGATGCTGGCTATCACAGACATGTCTAGACATGTCTGAGGCATCCAGCTGCAGAACAGCAGAGCAGCCCCCCACAGCCTTTATGTCTGAGAGGCGTCCCGCTGCAGAACAGCAGAACAGCACCCCACAGTCCTTATGTCTGCCCAGTCCTTGGGCCTTTTGTACAACAGTGATGCCACAGATTACTTGTAAAAGTAATCTGATTACTGATTACTCCTTTAAAAAGTAATCTAGTTACTTTACTGATTACTTGATTATCAGAGTAACTTAGTTACTTTGAAAGTAACTAGGTTACAAAGTCGTCGTCGTCCCCCCTGCTGCTGCCACAACATAAGAATGACAACAGTTTTTTTTAAACGCTTAATTGAAAGTGCATATATTTTTTTTAACTTGTTTCTCTGCACATAACGTAAATTGTTAAACTAGTGCTTCAGCTTCTGTACCATCAAGTATGGTAAAGCAACAGTCTCTGATGCTCACAGCATTAGAGCAGCCAGCCAGTGGTTTTACAAAACCAGTGTATAACACCTAACAAATGCAGGCTGAACTATTCAATTATATCAACTGTAACTATTAAATAGTTTTTATAAATGTATCTCTATAAACATACAATCAGTCTCTCTTTAACATGTAAATTAACTGTAAATCTGGCAAATAAGAGCTTTTGCTCTGCCACCATCAAATATACATTAATCAAAAGGGAAAGCAACAATCTCTCCTGACTGTTGAGCAGCAACGAGTGGTTTCACAAAACAAAAACGCTGAATAACACCACATGTAGGCTAAAAATGTCATACAATCAGTCTCTCTTGTCTTTAACCTGTAAATGAACAGCATTTGGCAAATAAAAGCGTTTGCTTTGCCACCATCATAATATGAATATGAATCAAAAGGGAAAGCAACAATCTCTCCTGACTGTTTAGCAGCAACGAGTACACAGTACATTTTGCAGAGTAAATTTGGAAGGTGGAACATACCTGCACTATGGCATCTGGAAGGCCTGCAGTCATCTTGGAGAGGGTGTCCTTCAGAGCGAGGGTCTTCTGCATCAGCACTTCAAGTGTGGGTAGTAAAATTCCATAAGGACAGTCACCTTGTCAAATGTCCAGGGCTACAGTCAGAGGCTTCATGGTGGTGCAGTACTCATGCAGGAACTGGTATTCTGTATCTTTGAAGCAAGTGACTCCCACCAACAGTGTTCAGAGGTAACATTTCTTCTACAACATATGTATCTCCCGACCATTCTCTTCAGCTCTCGCTCACTTACGGGTGTTTTTTTATTGAAATCCAGCTTTTGCTGTTTGGCTGGTGGACCTGATAATAATAACAGCTACCGCCCACCAGCATGGTACAACACGTGAGGTTGCGTTCTCAGACACGCTTTGAAAATGTGATATGTGACGTCACTCCCAATGCAAGAAAAACAGCTCAAAATGTATTTTTTACTGTCAAACAAAACAAAATACTGCATTCTGCCTGCATTATGAGATAGTAACGAAATAGTAACGCACAGCCACTTGGACAAGTAACTGCAATCAGATTACTGGCTTGTAAAGATTAACGCGTTAGATTACTATTTTCGGGAAAAAGTTATCAGATTACAGTAACGCGTTACTTAGTAACGCATTACTGGCATCACTGTTTATATATATATAATGTATTTGATTGATTCAAAATTGTATTAACAGATTGCAGAATGGGTACAATACAGTATGGCTCAATACAAAACAACTGCTAAGAGGATGCAGACCAGAAAAAGATTTTCGTCTTGTTTACATCGGGGTCCCCCATTTTCAATTCATCAGGACATTTTTTTAATTTTTTTTTATATTTCTTTATTGCAGGAAAAACATATTGAACATTTACAGTTATAGGTATTGTACATTTTCCATCTTTTTTCTTTTTTTCCCCCTCATTTCCCCTTCCCCTCCCTCATTCCAACCCCATCCCCCCCACACCGAGGTTGTTGACAAACACATCTGCAAAATATACAAACACATAGCATAGATGTTGCTGAGAAAGAAAAACATAAAAAAACAACAACAATATCAATCAGACCCATCTGCATTGTGCACAATTATTTTAGATAAAAAGAGATAAAGAAAAAACTAAAAACACAAAGAAAAAATCTCTAGCACGGATGTGGCTATGGAAGAAAGTCATCAATGATATTATGTCACTCCTTCCCCTACCCCTACTTATAGTGTTGTGGTAATTCTTGAATAGTTTGATCTTCTGCAGCTGTGTCCCTCGTTCCCCTCTCCCTCCCCCAGTTACCCACCCATCCCCCCGGGGTCTCATTCACACCCATACATACCAGGACAGGGAAGGGGGGGGGGGGGGGACATTAGAAAATAGGAATAAAATAATAATAAAAGATAAGGAAGTGCAGTTAGAGGTGTAAAGCTATCCTTTCTAAGTCTCTTCATTGATAGTCAGGGTATCGATGTGTTGCAGAAATGGTTGCCAGGTCACATGGAATGTTTCAAGGGAGCCCTTTAGGGAGAATCTGATTCGTTCAAGCCTAATGCAATGTAGTATCATGTATCCATCTGTTGTGAGTGGGTGGGGAAGGGTGTATCCACTTAAAGATAATAAGTCTCCTAGCGAGGAGGGTAGTGAACGCCACAACTAGTTTTGCAGCCCTAGATGCGATCGAAGGGGTATTCGGGATACCGAAAAAGGCAGTGAGTGGATCAGGGTCCAACGTCACACCCAGGACCCTACTCAGTGTATCAAATATTGCAGTCCAAAACTCTGTGAGTTTGGGGCACGTCCAAAACATATGCATATAATCGGCTGGAGATTGTTTACATCTATTACACGCATCCGTTCTATCCGGGTATATCTTTGCTAACCTCGCATTGGTGTAATGAACCCTATGCAGGATCCTACACTCATCAGGACATTTATGACATAAAATACATACAGATATACAGAACTGTGTAGTAAAAAGAGATCATAAAAAATATATACATCCGAAGGGGAAGAAACTGTACATTGGTGGGGGGGGGGGGGGGGGGGGGGGGGGATTTGGACATTTACAGGGGCCAGTTTCTAATTGCAGCCACCTGTAGGTGCTCTTTGAGAGTGGTTTTGAAGGAGGGTAGGGATTCACATTCCTTCACGGTTGTGGGTAGGGCGTTCCACATTATTGTGGCATAATTGCAAACCGTGTTTAGTCCCTTGTTTGAGCCGAATCTGGGTTGAACATGATTTGTGGAACTCCCTCTGGTGTTGTGGTCATGGAATTCACTGACCTTTGCTGTCAAGGGTTTTAAATGTAGGGAGTAGGGAGGGTGCTCATGTATTACACAGTACACAGAGAAAACATTGTCTCACCGCCAGGCAGTACTAAACTCCTTCACAATACAACCAATGACTGAATGAGTCACGATGCGAGCCGAGACATGTCAGCCACTGGACAGGGAGGAATGAGAAGGAAATCCCACTGGAAACGTCCACATCTCTCCACAGTACAATACAAGAACGCTACACTTGCCACACTAGGCCAGTCAATCTATGAAAAAAAAGCACTTAACCCAAAACAAATTGATACAAAAGGTTTTTCGATGGATTCCGATAGTATTGGGTGTGCTAAATAACATACTAAAAGTCGACCAAAATCGACCCCCCCGAAAGCCGCCATTTCCAAGATGGCGTCCCAGATGGCGGTGGAGATATTAAAATGGCTATATCTCAAATTGAGAATATGGTGCAAAGGATTTCTCAACTGATTCTGGTACCTCTGGGCATGTTCACTAACATACTAAAAATCTAGGAAAATACACCTTCCAGAAAGGCTTAATTTTCAAGATGGCGTCCAAAATGGCGGCAGACCAAGCTTAAAATGGCTATATATCTCAATAGAAAAAAATATATAACTATGATTTTTCACTTGATTCTGGTACCTCTAGACATGCTTGTGAACATACTAAAAATCTAGGAAAATACACCTTCCGGAAAGGCATCATTTTCAAGATGGCGTCCAAACTGGCGCCCAGGAGCTTAAAATGACTATACAAATACAAATAGCTTACTAAAAAAGGTGTTTGCACTCTCCAGCTCTCAAGCTAGCATAGTTGAAGCCTTCTTTTTGACCATTATAGTTGTTATAGTTAGAGGTGTTTGCACTCTCCAGCTCCCAAACTACCATCTAGCTACATGATAGCTGCCTTGACACCAGGACAGAAGACAGACAAAAGGATTCGGAGGTTCAGAATTAATGAACTGAATCTTGTGCAGAGGTCAAAAGTTGTGATAATAGATTATCACTTTGCCAAACACTTTTGCAGAGACACCACATTTAAAGAACTTCCAAGACTCGCAGAATGTAACAAGATGGTTGATCTGCTTTGGGAGTTATCGTTCAATTTCAAACAGCCTGCACCTGGTTGGCAGGGGATGATGCACATTATTCATAAGGGAGATGAACATCCAGGGCAGTCTTCAGTGAGATACTTACCAATGATAGACATGTACTCCGGAGACAAAACATGCATTCTGTCAACACTGGAGTTCATTTGTGGTCTGGCATCCAAACACCACCTTGCCCCAGTAGTTACATTTGACCAACCCCTATATTGGAAAGCAGCAGAGATAATCCTAGATTCACCACAGTGCAGTCACCAGTCCTTTGTCCTGCTCCTAGGAGGATTTCACACATTTATGAATTTGCTAGGAGCAATTGTCATTTAGCACTCAGCGGAGCCAGAACCAGTGTTACTGTTGCGAGTCGATGTAAAATGAATTAGGTATATTGTTAGTAAGTTAGCCATGTAATAAGCGGGATAATGTATAGCTATACTCGATCATTGTCGCAAAATAATTGACCTTCACTGACGTTTAAAACACCTCGCCGAGGCGGCTCTGTATTTTAAACTCCGTGTCGGTCAATTATTTTGCGACAATGACCTCGTAGCTATACATTATCCCTTACATAGTTAAGGGTGAAATGCCATTGGAAACAGTGTTCACATCAGAGACCCTCATTACAATAAATGTAAAAAAAAACGAGTCAGTTGTGGCTAAATTACCAACACATGTTAGAAGTTGCTAGGTCACTGATAACAGCAGATCGCACAGGTTCCTGGCTTTTGCACCTACGCACTGTTTCTGAATGCATGCCGATATTCGCTGCGGCTGGGCATTACAATTACTTGAAATCGGCACACTTTTATGTCCAAGAGATGAGTCAGCTTCACATCAACCACCCAGATGTCTTCAGACAATTTGAAAAGGGTTTTCATGTTATCCGTCGCAGCAGCCAATCATGGGCAGGCCTCAGCTCAGATCTTGTAATCGAAACAACATTGATGAGGTCATTGAAGACTACAGGAGGGATGACACATGGAAGTGGAATGACCGACAATCAGATCCCTTTGGACAATGTCAAAGGGCATAACATCAGAGTATAACACCGCAATGCAGGAGTTCTCAAACCAGACATACACAACATCAGAACAGCACAAGGATTCAACAGAGGCAAGGATGAAAAGGGATGCTGCTGACCTGGAGAAGATCACTTCAAAACTTGCTATATGTTCACCTTTCTCTCCAGACTCTTCTTTAAGGAATGTTGTTACAGGTGTTGTCGCTGAGGATGGAGTGAACGTGCATGATTATGACTCTGTTGGACGCAACATCATGCACAAAATGATCGGACAGCCGGCATTCACATTTTCATTTAGTAGAAAGGATAAAGCCATAACCCTTGGACAAAAATCGTCTATCAAGGTTGCTCCTGATCGAATCATTGATTCTGCACTTCTTTTTCAACGTTTCCTTATTGTCTCCCAAACTGGAGAGCTGTCATTGGAGGAGGTTATGCGTTACGAACTCAGTCCTTTCCCTCCTGCCCTCTTTGAAGCCGGAAACGTCTTCCGCAAAGCTGATAAACCACAACTAGCGCACGCGATCTGTGATCATGCAAGTGATGCAATCCTAGATTCTGTACCAGAAACGGAGCATTATGTTCTTGATGGTGGTTCACTCCTTCACCGAATACAATGGAAGCACGGACAAAGCTATGGTAAAATTGCACAGTCATATGCAGACTTCACCATCCAACATTATGGCTCAGCTACAACCATTGTGTTTGATGGCTATGAGGATGGGCCATCCATTAAAGACAACACACATCAAAGAAGAGGAAACAATATTCATCCCATTGTCAACTTCACTGCTGAGACAGAGTTCTCAGTTAAGAAGGAGGAGTTCCTGTCAAGAGATCTGAATAAACAGAAACTGATCCACATGATAAGTGATGAACTGAAAGAACGGGATTGCACTGTGGTCAATTCACTTGGAAATGCTGATGTAGACATAGTAAGGGCCGCAGTGGGATCATCTCTTCTTCACACCACGACGCTGATTGGAGAAGATACTGATATCCTCGTCTTACTTCTTTACTATGCACAGAGAGATAGCAAGGGCCTTTATTTCAGATCAGACAAGTCGAAAGCTGATGGCAGTTTTAAAGTGTACGCCATAAACCATTTGAAAGAAGTACTCGGACAGGATGCGTGTTCTCAGTTGCTGTTCATCCATGCTGTGACTGGCTGTGACACAACTTCCCGGATCTTCGGAGTTGGCAATAAGACAGCATTCCAAAAACTTGTAAAAGGGGATCCTGTCCTTCAGGCTTGTGCCAATGCATTCACTGTACCAAACCAGACAACAGATGTGATCGATGACCTTGGGTGCCAAGCAATGGCTGTCTTTTTTGGTGGAAAGTGCACAGATTCGCTTGCAAAAATGAGATATAACATTTTCAGCAAGAAGGTTGTCTCAGCTTCATCAACGGTAACGCCTGAACGTCTACCACCAACTGAATCTGCTACCAAATTCCACTGTCGTAGAGCATACTACCAGGTCATGGTCTGGATGGGAACAGATGATGGTATAGATGCTCTAGACTGGGGCTGGAACCTGCAGGACAATAGATTTGTCCCACTCATGTCAACAATGAATGCTGCTCCAGACAGTCTCTTGAAGGTCATTCATTGTAACTGTACCACTGCCTGCAAGACACTTCACTGCTCATGCAGAAAATATGGACTACCTTGTACTACTGTCTGTGGACCATGTCAACTTCATGAATGTGACAATCCACATAACAAGTTTCTCCCAGAGGATCCTGAAGATGATGATGAGTAGGCCTAAAGACCACAATAAGTGGGTCATTTATTTTGTGTTCAACACCAAAGCCAGCTTTCTAGGTTGAATATAATAACCAATTTTAATTTTAGCCAAAATAAGCTACAGGCAGCCATTTTGATGATGCAAATGATGCATTCCTAGCAGATATATTTAGCTAGATATTTTGCTCGTTATTAATGTATAGAGGTGCCAGAATCAGTTTATAAATCCTTTAGAAATGTTTTCCCATTTGAGATACAGGCATTCTAAGCTCATTTTGGACACCATTTTGAAAATTAAGCCTCTTCGGAAGGTGTATTTCCCTAAAACTTTAGTATGTTCCTAAGTATGTCTAGGGGTACTTGGGGTACCAGAATCAAATGACAAAATCATTTATATAATTTTTATATTGACATATATATAGCCATTTTAAGCTTGGCCAGCCGCAATTTTGGACGCCATCTTGAAAATGAAGCCTTTCTGGAAGGTGTATTTTCCTAGATTTAGTATGTTAGTGAGCATGCCCAGAGGTACCAGAATCAGTTGAGAAATCCTTTGCACCCTTTTCTTAATTTGAGATATAGCCATTTTAATCGCCCCGGCGCCATCTGGGACGCCATCTTGGAAATGACGGCTTTCGGAGGGGTCGATTTTGGTCGACTTTTAGTATGTTATTTAGCACGCCCAATACTACCAGAATCCATTGAAAAACCTTTTGTATCAATTTTTTTGGGGTTAAACCATATATTGACTCGCCTACACAGATACTTAGAGAGATCTCTCTCTCACCTGGGCAATGGAGGAGGAAGGAGACAGGGTCAGATCTGTACATTTGGGGGGACTCAGAGTCCAGCGCTGGCTCTAATTGCGGCGCTGGGAAGGGGGATACCTTTACTGATTTATTTACCAACAAACGTCTCTATTGCGCTGGATGTGACCGGCCGTCTTCCCTGGGCGAGATTCCATGCCGCCTCTTCCAGACAGGAAACCTCTTCTTCCACAGGTCAACAAGGCCTCTCATTAATTTAATAAGCAGTCCTCCCACGCCTCTTTAATAACACAAACACACACTTTGTTATACACATTTACACACACACACATCCAACGAAGCACGCACAAATGCTCACGCACTTGCATGCGTGTGCGCACATACTGTACACCCATAAAGCACGCGCACACCCAGGAGCGGGAAATGAGGAAAGTAATTTAGCATTTGTACAGAGCAGAGGGACTGTAATGAACAATCTTAAATGAGCTAGTTTGGTGGTTCAACTTGAGATGTTACTCCCAGGAGGAATCGCCTCCCAGGCACTGTTTGCATATTTCAGGGATAAAGATAACATTGTTTCATGTATTAGATTCAGTGGATATATTCAGGGTTGTGGCGAGGTCACCGAATGATATTCAGAGTCCCTTGGTCTGCTGCAATCCCCTTACTAAGCGATCCAATCCCTAGTATTTTTGTCCAGAAACACTTTTTACCCCATTACCTGCAGTGAATCCCCTTCTCCTGCGGCATGTGGTTTTCATATCTCCACATATTATGCCGTTTGATGGAGCGATCTTTTCTTCATTTCATTATCTTTTCCTCTCATGACAGCGGCTCATAAAACATTCACTGTATTCCAAGAGACATTGATTTATGCATGATTCAATACCACACATCAAAGCAGTGTCCCAAATGATAACAAATAGTTTTTTTAAGAAATAAAAAGGAACGCTTTCTGTCGGCGTCTGGACAGATTGTTTGATCACTAGTTTAAAATGTCCACAGGAGAAAGAGGTACACAACAATTTTGCCATTGTGTATTTTTAGATGCAAGGCACATTTAAGCCAATGTCATTACATCAATCAATCAATCAATCAATCAATCAATCAATCAATCAATCAATCAATCAATTAATCAGCCAACCAACCAACCAATGAATCTATCTAGTATCAATCAATCAATCAATCAATCAATCAGTCAGTTACTCACTGACTCACTCACGGTCAGCCACTCTGGCCCTAGTGGTGGTTCAGTAAATATGCTTTGTGTAACACCTGTTATTTCCGCATCAATGGGGCTGCGTGTCCTTGCTCCAGCATAAGGATGTACAAGAAATTAGCACTGGGCTATTGTAGAACACAAATAGAGTATACTGGGAGTCAGCACACAATTGTGCTATAAATAGATTGGTCTGTATTTCTTCCTCAGAGTCTAACAAACTAACGACCTGTCAAGGAGGAGGTCATTACAACTTCTCCCAGCTGAAAGTGAAACTAAAAACAGATGTTCATTCAACCTTTATTTCGGGAATGCCATTGAGAGTGGGTCCTCATTCTCACTGCAGCCGGGGTTCCATTAGCCAATAAAATATACAGTGAATCATACTAAAAACTACGGAAGCCCTAAGAGGCCATACATTCATACATTTTATTTACTCCGTTTTCCCGTGATAACTGTGATGATTCGGTGTTGGTGTGGACCCAATAGCAATCACAGGATGAGGGTAGAGAGACAGGCAGGACACAACGGGATGTAGTTGACAAAAGGCTTTACTTGTTCTTTCACAAGGCTTAAACTACAAATCACGAAAGAAAACCTCAGCAGGGCTGGGACAGAACATAATACGAAAACCCGATATACAGGGTACAAACGTGGAGAGCAGGATAACAATGATATGA